>NW_028188621.1:0-600000 GCF_978046115.1 Saccoglossus kowalevskii | reverse complement strand
ATTCTCTTGTCCAATGCCTTCAGTATAGGTTTGGGTAAATGTCTCTATCTTTAAAAGTGCTTGAGATATTATGGATATACATATTTAATGAGTTCTATGACCATATATGGTCATCGAATATGTTGGTCAATCCTTTTGTTCAATGTCTTCAATACAGCATTGGTTCCATGTTTGTGTTTGCAATAGTGCCTGAGATATTAGAGTTATGCATATTTATTGAGTTCTATAACCATATATGGTCATCGAATATGTTGGTCAATTCTCTTGGTTAATGCCTTCAATATAGGTTTGGGTACATGTCTATATCTTTAAAAGTGCTCGAGATATTATGGATATGCATATTTAATGAGTTATATGACCATATATGGTCATCGACTGTGTTGGTCAATTCTTTTGTCCAATGTCTTCAATGAAGCATTGGTTCCATGTTTGTGCTTGCAATAGTACCTAAGATATTAAAGACATGCATGTTTAATGAGTTCTGTGACCATATATGGTCATCGAATATGTTGGTAAATTTTCTTGTCCAATGCCTTCAATATAAGTTTGGGTACATGTCTCTATCTTTAAAAGTGCTCGAGATATTATGGATATGCATTTTAATGAGTTCTATGACCATATATGGTCATTGACTGTGCTTGTCAATTCTTTTGTCCAATGTCTTCAATATAGCATTGGTTCCATGTTTGTACTTGCAATTGTGCCTGAGATATTAGAGACATGTATATTTAATGAATTCTATGACCATATATGGTCATCGAACGTGTTGGTCAATTCTCTTGTCCAATGCCTTCACAATAGGTTTGGGTACATGTTTCTATCTTTAAAAGTGCTCGAGATATTATGGATATGCATATTTAATGAGTTCTATGACCATATATGATCATCGATTGTGTTGGTCAATTCTCTTCTTCAATATCTACAATATAGCGTTGGTTCCGTGTTTGTGCTTGCAATAGTGCATGAGATATTATAGACATGCATATTTAATGAGTTATATGACCATATATGGTCATCGAATGTGTTGGTCAATTCTCTTGTCCAATGTCTTCACTATAGGTTTGGGTACATGTCTATATCTTTAAAAGTGCTCGAGATATTATAGATATGCATATTTAATGAGTTCTATGACCATATATGGTCATCAACTATGTTGATCAATTCTTTTGTTCAATGTCTTCAATATAACATTGGTTCCATGTTTGTACTTGCAATAGTGCCTGAGATATTAAAGACATGTATATTTAATGAGTTCTATGACCATATATGGTCATCCAATGTTTTGGTCAATTTTCTTGTCCAATGTCTTCAATATAGCGTTAGGTCCATGTTTGTATGTGCAATAGTTCTCTATATATGTCAATTCAATGTGTATCGTATATGGGCCCTCCCCCCTTTCCCACAATGCAACATTGCTGACTATTTTATATAAAATGTGAAAAATATTCATAAATCAACTGCTCCAAAACTACTGGTCGCACTTGCATGATTCTTTGATTAATTTGTAGTATGTATGATGTTCTTCAAAATTATGGCGTGGAATTTTGATACGATCAAAATTATGCAAATGAGATGCAAAACAATATTTTAGAAAATTCTAGAAAAAAAAGTCACGTGACCGTTCAACTTTTTTTCATGAAGTACGTAGCCCTAGGGCCAATGCTTCTTTTAAGCGAAAGTTTGAGACTCCTAGACCCTCAGAAAGGTGTTTAAATGAGCATGCCATTTTTTGCCTTCAATTCAAAATGGCCGCCGTACCACGTGACCAATATGCGTCATCTTAGGATATGCACTAGATCTCATCAATCTTAACAAACATATGCAAACTTTTTCAAGATATGTGCAACGGTGTTCGAATGGCGCTT
The DNA here is from genome assembly GCF_978046115.1 of Saccoglossus kowalevskii. Lineage (NCBI taxonomy): Eukaryota > Metazoa > Hemichordata > Enteropneusta > Harrimaniidae > Saccoglossus > Saccoglossus kowalevskii. Next base: position 598,135 of record NW_028188621.1, on the reverse strand, counting down.
AGCGAAAAATCTGGCGGAATAATAATAATAATAAATATAGCTGCATAGCAGCAATCACCGGTTTTCAAGACCATGGCACATGGCCAAGTCACATGCAATGCATGGCCATGTATGACTGTTTGCAATAGCCCTGAAAATTAACGTTGGTCCCATGTTTGTATATGTGATAGTGTCCGAGGTATTATAGCCATGCATATTTAATGAGTTCCATGACCATATATAGTCATCGGGTATGTTTGTCAATTCTCTTGTCCAATGTCTTCATTATAGCATTGGTTCAATGTTCCTACTTGTAACAGTGCCTAAGCTATTAGAGACTTGCATATTTAATGAGTTCTATGACCATATATGGTCATTTAAAATGTTGGTCAATTCTTTTGTCCAATGCCTTCAGTATAGGTTTGGGTACAAGTCTCTATCTTTAAAAGTGCTCGAGATATTATGGATATGCATATTTAATGAGTTATATGACCATATATGGTCATCGAATGTGTTGGTCAATCCTTTTGTCCAATGTCTTCAATATAACATTGGTTCCATGTTTGGGTTTGCAATAGTGCCTGAGATATTAGAGACATGCATATTTGATGAGTTATATGACCTTATATGGTCATCGAATGTGTTGGTCAATTCTCTTGTCCAATGTCTTCAATATAGATTTGGGTACATGTCTATATCTTTAAAAGAGATCGAGATATTATGGATATGCATATTCAATGAGTTCTATGACCATATATTGTCATCGAATATGTTGGTCAATTCTTTTGTCCAATGTCTTCAATATAGCATTGGTTCCATGTTTGTACTTGCAATAGTGCCTGAGATATTAGAGACACGCATATTTAATAAGTTCTATGACCATATATGGTCATACACTATGTTGATCAATTCTTTTGTTCAATGTTTTCAATATAGCATTGGTTCCATGTTTGTACTTGCAATAGTGCCTGAGATATTATAGACATGCATATTTAATGAGTTCTATGACCATATATGGTCATCGAATATGTTGGTCAATTCTCTTGGCCAATGTCTTCAATATAGCGTTGGTTCCATGTTTGTACTTGCAGTAGTGCCTGAGATATTAGAGACATGCATATTTAATGAGTTGCATGACCATATATGGTCATCCAATATTTTGGTCAATTCTCTTGTCCAATGTTTTCAATATAGCGTTAGTTCCATGTTTGTATATACAATAGTTCTCAATATATGTCAATTCAATGTGTATCATATATAGGCCCTCCCCCCTTTCCCATAATGCAACATTGCTGACTATTTTATATAAAATGTGAAAAATATTCATAAATCAACTGCTCCAAAACTACTGGTCGCACTTTCATGATTTTTTGATTAATCTGTAGTATGTATGATGTTCTTCAAAATTATGGCGTGGAATTTTGATACGATCAAAATTATGCAAATGAGATGCAAAACAATATTTCAGAAAATTCTAGAAAAAAAAGTCACATGACCGTTCAACTTTTTTTTCATGAAATACGTAGCTCTAGGGTCAATGCTTCTTTTAAGCGAAAGTTTGAGACTCCTAGACCCTCAGAAAGGTGTTTAAATGAGCATGCCATATTTCGTCTTAAATTCAAAATGGCCGCCGTACCACGTGACCAACATGCGTCATCTTAGGATATGCACTAGATCTCATCAACCTTTACAAACATATGAAAAATTTTTCCAAATATGTGCAACGGTGTCGAAATGGCGCTTAGCGAAAAAATCTGGCGGAATAATAAAAAACATAACGATTACAATAGGTTTCCAAGACATGTGTCTTGAAAACCTAATAATAATAATAATAATAATAATAATAAAAAACATAACAATTACAAAAGGTTTCCAAGACATGTGTCTTGAAAACCTAAATATAGCTGCATAGCAGCAATCACCGGTTTTCAAGACCATGGCACATGGCCAAGTCACATGCAATGCATGGCCAGGTATGACTGTTTGCAATAGCACTCAAAATTAACGTTGGTCCCATGTTTGTATATGTGATAGTGTCCGAGATATTATTGCCATGCATATGTAATGAGTTATATGACCATACATAGTCAGTGGGTATGTTTGTCAATTCTCTTGTCTAATGTCTTCAATATAGCATTGGTTCCATGTTCCACCTTCAACAGTGCATAAGATATTAGAGGCATGCATATTGAATGAGTTCTATGACCATATATGGTCATCTCATATGTTGGACAATTTTTTTGTCCAATGTCTTCAGTATAGCTTTGGGTACATGTCCCTATCTTTAAAAGTGCTCGAGATATTATGGATATGCATATTTAATGAGTTCTATGACCATATATGGTAATCGAATATGTTGGTCAATGCTTTTGTTCAATGTCTTCAATATAGCATTGGTTCCATGTTTGTGCTTGCAATAGTGCTCGAGATATTAGAGACATGCATATTTAATGAGTTGTATGACCATATAAGGTCATCGGCTATGTTGGTCAATCCTTTTGTCCAATGTCTTCAATATAACATTGGTTTAATGTTTGCGCTTGCAATAGTGCCAAAGATATTAGAGACATGCATATTTAATGAGTTCCATGACCATATATGGTCATCGAATGTGTTGGTCAATTCTCTTGTCCAATGTCTTCACTATAGGTTTGGGTACATGTCTATATCTTTAAAAGTGCTCAAGATATTATGGATATGCATATTTAATGAGTTCTATGACCTTATATGGTCATCAACTATGTTGGTCTATTCTGTCGGTCAATGCCTTCAATGTATCGTTGGTTCCATGTTTGTACTTGCAATAGTGCCTGAGATATTAGAGACATGCATATTTAATGAGTTATATGACCATATATGGTCATCAACTATGTTGATCAATTCTTTTGTTCAATGTCTTCAATATAGCATTGGTTCCATGTTTGTACATGCAATAGTGCCTGAGATATTAAAGACATGTATATTTAATGAGTTCTATGACCATATATGGTCATCCAATGTTTTGGTCAATTTTCTTGTCCAATGTCTTCAATATAGCGTTAGTTCCATGTTTGTATGTGCAATAGTTCTCAATATATGTCAATTCAATGTGTATTGTATATGGGCCCTCCCCCCTTTCCCACAATGCAACATTGCTGACTATTTTATAAAAATGTGAAAAATATTCATAAATCAACTGCTCCAAAACTACTGGTCGCACTTGCATGATTCTTTGATTAATCTGTAGTATGTATGATGTTCTTCAAAATTATGGCGTGGAATTTTGATACGATCAAAATTATGCAAATGAGATGCAAAACAATATTTCAGAAAATTCTAGAAAAAAAAGTCACATGACCGTTCAACTTTTTTTTCATGAAATACGTAGCTCTAGGGCCAATGCTTCTTTTAAGCGAAAGTTTGAGACTCCTAGACCCTCAGAAAGGTGTTTAAATGAGCATGCCATTTTTAGCCTAAAATTCAAAATGGCCGCCGTACCACGTGACCAATATGCGTCATCTTGGGATATGCACTAGATCTCATCAGACTTTACAAACATATGAAAAAATTTTCAAGATATGTACAACGGTGTTCGAATGGCGCTTAGCGAAAAATCTGGCGGAAAAATAATAATAATAATAATAAAATATAGCTGCAGAGCAGCTATTAACGGCTTTCAAGAAAAAAGGGCCATAACACCATTAAATTTGGAAAAAAAAGTTTGAAGATTTGATTTGTGCAATGTATATAAGTGTAGGTTACACGACGTTCTGGCCCAATGCCTTCATTATAGCGCTATTTCCATGTCTCTAACTTCAATACTGCTTGAAATATTAGAGACATGCATATTTAATGAGATCTATGACCATATATGGTCAACAGATATGTTGGCCAATTCTCTTTTCTATTTCCTTCAATATAGTGTTTGTTCCATGTTTGTACATGGAATAGCGCTTGAGATATTAGAGACATGCATATTAAATGAGTTCTATGACCATATATGGTCAACGGATATGTTTGCCAATTTTCTTTCCCAGTGCCTTCAAAATAGCATTGGTACCATGTTTATATATGCAATAGTGCTTGAGATATTGGAGACATGCACATTTAATGAGTTATATGACCATATATGGGCATTGAACATGTTGACAATTTCTCTTGTCCAAAGCCTTCAATATAGCAATGGTTCCATGTCTGTATGTGCAATAGTACCTGATATATTATAGATATGCATATTTAATGAGTTCTATGACCATATATGGTCAACGGATATGTTGGCCAATTCTCTTTTCTATTGCCTTCAATATAGTGTTTGTTCCATGTTTGTACATGGAATAGCACTTGAGATATAAGAGACATCCATATTTAATGAGTTCTATGACCATATATGGTCAACGGATATGTTGGCCAATTTTCTTTCCCAGTGCCTTCAATATAGCATTTGTACCGTGTTTATACATGCAATAGTGCTTGAGATATTGGAGACATGCATATTTAATGAGTTATATGACCATATATGGCCATTGAACATGTTGACAATTTCTCTTGTCCAAAGCCTTCAAAATAGCAATGGTTCCATTTCTGTATGTGCAATAGTGCCTGATATATTATAGATATGCATATTTAATGAGTTCTATGACCATATATGGTCAACGGATATGTTGGCCAATGCTCTTTTCCATTGCCTTCATTATAGCGTTGGTACCCTGTCTGTACATGCAATACTGCTTGAAATATTAGAGACATGCATATTTAATGAGTTCTATGACCATATATGGTCAACGGATATGTTGGCCAATTCTCTTTTATATTGCCTTCAATATAGCGTTTGTTCCATGTTTGTACATGGAATAGCGCTTGAGATAATAGAGACATGCATATTAAATGAGTTCTATGACCATATATGGTCAACAGATATGTTGGCCAATTTTCTTGTCCATTGCCTTCGGTATACCGTTAGTTCCATGTTTGTACATGCAATAGTGCTTGAGATATTGGAGACATGCATATTTAATGAGTTATATGACCATATATGGTCATTAAAGATGTTGACAATTTCTCTTGTCCAAAGCCTTCAATATAGCAATGGTTCCATGTCTGTATGTGCAATAGTGCCTGAGATATTATAGGTATGCATATTTAATGAGGTATATGACCTTATATGGTCAACGAATATGTTGGCTCATTCTCTTGACCATTTCCTTCAATATAGCGTCAGTTTCACGTTTGTAAATGCAATAGTGCTTGAGATATAAGAGACATGCATATTTAATGAGTTCTATGACCATATATGGTCAACGAATATTTTGGCCAATTCTCTTGTCCGTTGCCTTCAATATACCGTTAGTTCCATGTGTGTACATGCAATAGTTTTTGAGATACAAGAGACATGCATATTTAATGAGTTCCAAGATGGCGGCCGAACCACGTGACTAATCGAAAATCTGTTTCAGTCACTTTTAATGGCATGACATGTAGAAGGTATATACAAATTTTCAGGCAAAACGGTCCAGCCGTTTCAGAGAAGAAGTCGTTTGAAGTTGGCGGAAGAATAATAATAATAATAATAATAAACATAACAAAAACAATAGGCTTTCAAGCCTGAAGGGACTTGAAAGCCTAAATATAGCTGCATAGCAGCAATCACCGGTTTTCAAGACCATGGCACATGGCCAAGTCACATGCAATGCATGGCCATGTATGACTGTTTGCAATAGCCCTGAAAATTAACGTTGGTTTCATGTTTGTATATGTGATAGTGTCCGAGATATTATAGCCATGCATATTTAATGAGTTCCATGACCATATATAGTCATCGGGTATGTTTGTCAATTCTCTTGTCCAATGTCTTCAATATAGCATTGGTTCAATGTTCCTACTTGCAACAGTGCCTAAGATATTAGAGACTTGCATATTTAATGAGTTCTATGACCATATATGGTCATTTAAAATGTTGGTCAATTCTTTTGTCCAATGCCTTCAGTATAGGTTTGGGTACATGTCTCTATCTTTAAAAGTGCTTGACATACTATGGATATGCATATTTAATGAGTTCTATGACCATATATGGTCATCAACTATGTTTGTCAATTCTGTTGTCCAATGTCTTCAATATAGCGTTGGTACCATGTTTGTACTTGCAATACTGCCTGAGATATTAGAGACATTCATATTTAATGAGTTCTAAGACCATATATGGTCATCGATTGTGTTGGCCAATTCTCTTCTTCAATATCTACAATATGGCGTTGGTTCCGTGTTTGTACTTGCAATAGTGCATGAGATATAAGAGACTTGCATATTTAATGAGTTCTATGACCATATATGGTCATTTTATATGTTGGTCAATGTTGTTGTCCAATGCCTACAATATAGGTTTGGGTACATGTCTATATCTTTAAAAGTTCTCGAGATATTATGAATATGCATATTTAATGAGTTCTATGACCATATATGGTCATCGAATATGTTGGTCAATTCTCTCGGCCAATGTCTTCAATATAGCGTTGGTTCCATGTTTGTACTTGCAATAGTGCCTGAGATATTAGAGATATGCATATTTAATGAGTTCTATGACCATATATGGTCATCCAATATTTTGGTCAATTCTCTTGTCCAATGTCTTCAATATAGCGTTAGTTCCATGTTTGTATATACAATAGTTCTCAATATATGTCAATTCAATGTGTATCGTATATGGGCCCTCCCCCCTTTCCCACAATGCAACATTGCTGACTATTTTATATAAAATGTGAAAAAGATTCATAAATCAACTGCTCCAAAACTACTGGTCGCACTTTCATGATTCTTTGATTAATCTGTAGTATGTATGATGTTCTTCAAAATTATGGCGTGGAATTTTGATACGATCAAAATTATGCAAATGAGATGCAAAACAATATTTCAGAAAATTCTAGAAAAAAAAGTCACATGACCGTTCAACTTTTTTTTCATGAAATACGCAGCTCTAGGACCAATGCTTCTTTTAAGCGAAAGTTTGAGACTCCTAGACCCTCAGAAAGGTGTTTAAATGAGCATGCCATTTTTTGCCTAAAATTCAAAATGGCCGCCGTACCACGTGACCAATATGCGTCATCTTAGGATATGCATTAGATCTCATCAAACTTTACAAATATATGAAAAAATTTTCAAGATATGTGCAACGGTGTTCGAATGGCACTTAGCGAAAAATCTGGCGGAATAATAATAATAATAATAATAATAATAATAATAATAATAATAATAAAAAACATAACAATTACAAAAGGTTTCCAAGACATCTGTCTTGAAAACCTAAAAACATAACAATTACAAAAGGTTTCCAAGACATGTGTCTTGAAAACCTAAATATAGCTGCATAGCAGCAATCACCGGTTTTCAAGACCATGGTACATGGCCAAGTCACATGCAATGCATGGCCATGTATGACTGTTTGCAACAGCCCTCAAAATTAACGTTGGTCCCATGTTTGTATATGTGATAGTGTCCGAGATATAATAGCCATGCATATTTAATGAGTTCTATGACCATATATAGTCATCGGGTATGTTTGTCAATTCTCTTGTCCAATGTCTTCAATATAGCATTGGTTCCATGTTCCTACTTGCAACAGTGACTAAGATATTAGAGACATGCATATTTAATGAGTTCTATGACCATATATGGTCATCGAATGTGTTGGTCAATTCTCTTGTCCAATGTCTTCAATATAGGTTTGGGTACATGTCTATATCTTTATAAGTGCTCGAGATATTATGGATATGCATATTTAATGAGTTCTATAACCATATATGGTCATCGAATATGTTGGTCAATCCTTTTGTACAATGTCTTCAATATAGCATTGGTTCCATGTTTGTGTTTGCAATAGTGCCTGAGATATAAGAGACATGCATATTTAATGAGTTCTATGACCATATATGGTCATCGAATGTGTTGGTCAATTCTCTTGTCCAATGTCTTCAATATAGGTTTGGGTACATGTCTATATCTTTAAAAGTGCTCGAGATATTATGGATATGCATATTTAATGAGTTATATAACCATATATGGTCATCGAATATGTTGGTCAATCCTTTTGTACAATGTCTTCAATATAGCATTGGTTCCATGTTTGTGTTTGCAATAGTGCCCGAGATATAAGAGACATGCATATTTAATGAGTTCTATGACCATATATGGTCATCGAATGAGTTGGTCAATTCTCTCGTCCTATGTCTTCAATATAGCGTTGGTTCCATGTTTGTACTTGCAATAATGCCTGAGATATAAGAGACACGCATATTTAATGAGTTCTATGACCATATATGGTCATCAACTATGTTGATCAATTCTTTTGTTCAATGTCTTCAATATAGCATTGGTTCCATGATTGTACTTGCAATAGTGCCTGAGATATGAAAGACATGTATATTTAATGAGTTATATGACCATATATGGTCATCCAATGTTTTGGTGCATTTTCTTGTCCAATGTCTTCAATACAACGTTAGTTCCATGTTTGTACTTACAATAGTACCTGAGATATTAGAGACATGCATATTTAATGAGTTGCATGACCATATATGGTCATCCAATATTTTGGTAAATTCTCTTGTCCAATGTCTTCAATATAGCGTTAGTTCCATGTTTGTATGTGCAATAGTTCTCAATATATGTCAATTCAATGTGTATCGTATATGGGCCCTCCCCCCTTTCCCATAATGCAACATTGCTGACTATTTAATATAAAATGTAAAAAATAATCATAAATCAACTGCTCCAAAACTACTGGTCGCACTTGCATGATTCTTTGATTAATCTGTAGTATGTATGATGTTCTTGAAAATTATGGCGTGGAATTTTGATACGATCAAAATTATGCAAATGAGATGCAAAACAATATTTTAGAAAATTCTAGAAAAAAAAGTCACATGACCGTTCAACTTTTTTTTCATGAAATACGTAGCTCTTGGGCCAATGCTTCTTTTAAGCGAAAGTTTCAGACTCCTAGACCCTCAGAAAGGTGTTTAAATGAGCATGCCATTTTTTGCCTAAAATTCAAAATGGCCGCCGTACCACGTGACCAATATGCGTCATCTTAGGATATGCACTAGATCTCATCAAACTTAACAAACATGTGAAAACATTTTCCAGATATGTGCAACGGTGTTCGAATGGCGCTTAGCGAAAAATCTGGCGGAATAATAATAATAATAAATATAGCTGCATAGCAGCAATGACCGGTTTTCAAGACCATGGCACATGGCCAAGTCACATGCAATGCATGGCCATGTATGACTGTTTGCAATAGCCCTGAAAATTAACGTTGGTTCCATGTTTGTATATGTGATAGTGTCCGATATATTATAGCCATGCTTATTTAATGAGTTGCATGACCATATATAGTCATCGGGTATGTTTGTCAATTCTCTTGTCCAATGTCTTCAATATAGCATTGGTTCAATGTTCCTACTTGCAACAGTGCCTAAGATATTAGAAACTTGTACATTTAATGAGTTCTATGACCATATATGGTCATTTAAAATGTTGGTCAATTCTTTTGTCCAATGCCTTTAGTATAGATTTTGGTACATGTAACTATCTTTAAAAGTGCTCGAGATATTATGGATATGCATATTTAATGAGTTCTATGACCATATATGGTAATCGAATATGTTGGTCAATCCTTTGGTTCAATGTCTTCAATATAGCATTGGTTCCATGTTTGTGCTTGCAATAGTGCTCGAGATATTAGAGACATGCATATTTAATGAGTTGTATGACCATATAAGGTCATCGACTGCGTTGGTCAATTCTCTTGTCCAATACCTTCAATATAGGTTTGGGTACATGTCTCTATCTTTAAAAGTGCTCGAGATATATGGATATGCATATTTAATCAGTTCTATGACCATATATGGTCATCGAATATGTTGGTCAATTCTCTCGTCCTATGTCTTCAATATAGCGTTGGTTCTATGTTTGTACTTGCAATAATGACTGAGATATTAGAGACACGCATATTTAATGAGTTATATGACCATATATGGTCATCAACTATGTTGATCAATTCTTTTGTTCAATGTCTTCAATATAGCATTGGTTCCATGTTTGTACTTGCAATCGTGCCTGAGATATTAAAGACATGTATATTTAATGAGTTCTATGACCATATATGGTCATCCAATGTTTTGGTCAATTTTCTTGTCCAATGTCTTCAATATAGCGTTAGTTCCATGTTTGTATGTGCAATAGTTCTCAATATATGTCAATTCAATGTGTATCGTGTATGGGCCCTCCCCCCTTTCCCACAATGCAACATTGCTGACTATTTTATATAAAATGTGAAAAATATTCATAAATCAACTGCTCCAAAACTACTGGTCGCATTTGCATGATTCTTTGATTAATCTGTAGTATGCATGATGTTCTTCAAAATTATGGCGTGGAATTTTGATACGATCAAAATTATGCAAATGAGATGCAAAACAATATTTCAGAAAATTCTAGAAAAAAAAGTCACATGACCGTTCAACTTTTTTTTCATGAAATACGTAGCTCTAGGGCCAATGCTTCTTTTAATCGAAAGTTTGAGACTCCTAGACCCTCAGAAAGGTGTTTAAATGAGCATGCCATTTTTAGCCTAAAATTCAAAATGGCCGCCGTACCACGTGACCAATATGCGTCATCTTAGGATATGCACGAGATCTCATCAGACTTTACAAACATATGAAAACATTTTCAAGATATGTGCAACGGTGTTCAAATGGCGCTTAGCGAAAAATCTGGCGGAATAATAATAATAATAAATATAGCTGCATAGCAGCAATCACCGGTTTTCAAGACCATGGCACATGGCCAAGTCACATGCAATGCATGGCCATGTATGACTGTTTGCAATAGCCCTCAAAATTAACGTTGGTCCCATGTTTGTATATGTGATAGTGTCCGAGATATTATAGCCATGCATATTTAATGAGTTCCATGACCATATATAGTCATCGGGTATGTTTGTGAATTCTCTTGTCCAATGTCTTCAATATAGCATTGGTTCAATGTTCCTACTTGCAACAGTGCCTAAGATATTAGAGACTTGCATATTTAATGAGTTCTATGACCATATATAGTCATTTAAAATGTTGGTCAATTATTTTGTACAATGCCTTCAGTATAGGTTTGGGTACATGTCTCTATCTTTAAAAGTGCTCGAGATATTATGGATATGCATATTTAATGAGTTCTATGACCATATATGGTCATCGAATGTGTTGGTCAATCCTTTTGTTCAATGTCTTCAATATAACATTGGTTACATGTTTGTGTTTGCAATAGTGACTGAGATATTAGAGACATGCATATTTAATGAGTTCTATGACCATACATGGTCATCGAATATGTTGGTCAATTTTCTTGTCCAATGTCTTCAATATAGGTTTGGGTACATGTCTCTATCTTTAAACGTGCTCGAGATAATATGGATATGCATATTTAATGAGTTCTATGACCATATATGGTCATCGAATATGTTGCTCAATTGTCTCGTCCAATGTCTTCAATATAGCACTGGTTGCATGTTTGTACTTGCAATAGTGCCTGAGATATTAGAGACATGTATATTTAACAAGTTCTATGACCATATATGGTGATCGAATATGTTGGTCAATTCTCTTGTCCAATGCCTTCACAATAGGTTTGGGTACATGTTTCTATCTTTAAAAGTGCATGAGATATTAGAGACATGCATATTTAATGAGTTTTATGTCCATATATGGTCATCCAATATTTTGGTCAATTCTCTTGTCCAATGTCTTCAATAAAGCGTTGGTTCCATGTTTGTATATGCAATAGTTCTCAATATATGGCAATACAATGTGTATCGTATTAAGGGCCCTCCCCCCTTTCCCATAATGCATCATTGCTCACTATTTTATATAAAATGTGAAAAATATTCATAAATCAACTCCTCCAAAACTGTTGGTCGCACTTTCATGATTCTTTGATTAATCGGTAGTATGTATGATGTTCTTCAAAATTATGGCGTGGAATTTTGATACGATCAAAATTATGCAAATGAGATGCAAAACAATATTTCAGAAAATTCTAGAAAAAAAAGTCACATGACCGTTCAACTTTTTTTTCATGAAATACGTAGCTCTAGGGCCAATGCTTCTTTTAAGCGAAAGTTTGAGACTCCTAGACCCTCAGAAAGGTGTTTAAATGAGCATGCCATATTTCGTCTTAAATTCAAAATGGCCGCCGTACCACGTGACCAACATGCGTCATCTTAGGATATGCACTAGATCTCATCAATCTTTACAAACATATGAAAATTTTTTCCAGATATGTGCAACGGTGTCGAAATGGCGCTTAGCGAAAAAATCTGGCGGAATAATAAAAAACATAACGATTACAATAGGTTTCCAAGACATGTGTCTTGAAAACCTAATAATAAATATAGCTGCATAGCAGCAATCACCGGTTTTCAAGACCATGGCACATGGCCAAGTCACATGCAATGCATGGCCATGTATGACTGTTTGCAATAGCCCTCAAAATTAACGTTGGTTCCATGTTTGTATATGTGATAGTGTCCGAGATATTATAGCTATGCATATTTAATGAGTTCCATGACAATATATAGTCATCGGGTATGTTTGTCAATTCTCTTGTCCAATGTATTTAATATAGCATTGGTTCAATGTTCCTACTTGCAACAGTGCCTAAGATATTAGAGACTTGCATATTTAATGAGTTCTATGACCATATATGGTCATTTAAAATGTTGGTCAATTCTTTTGTCCAATGCCTTCAGTATAGGTTTGGGTACATGTCTCTATCTTTAAAAGTGCTTGAGATATTATGGATATGCATATTTAATGAGTTCTATGACGATATATGGTCATCTACTATGTTGGTCAATTCTTTTGTCCAATGACTTCAATATAGCATTGGTTCCATGTTCCTACCTGCAACAGTGCCTAAGATATTAGAGGCATGCATATTTAATGAGTTCTATGAGCATATATGGTCATCTTATATGTTGGACAATTCTCTTGTCCAATGTCTTCAGTATAGGTTTGGGTACATGTCCCTATCTTTAAAAGTGCTCGAGATATTATGGATATGCATACTTAATGAGTTCTATGACCATATATGGTAATCGAATATGTTGGTCAATCCTTTTGTCCAATGTCTTCAATATAGTATTGGTTCCATGTTTGTGCTTACAATAGTACTCGAGATATTAGAGACATGCATATTTAATGAGTTGTATGACCATATATGGTCATCGACTGTGTTGGTCAATTATCTTGTCCAATGTCTTCAACATAGGTCTGGGTACATGTCTCTATCTTTAAAAGTGTTTGAGATATATTTATATGCATATTTAATCAGTTCTATGACCATATATGGTCATCGAATATGTTGGTCAATTCTCTCGTCCTATGTCTTCAATATAGCGTTGATTCCATGTTTGAACTTGCAATAATGCCTGAGATATTAGAGACACGCATATTTAATGAGTTATCACTGTGCGAAATAGCTAGAATCCACTGTTGATTCCTATCTTTATTCTACTAGATATCTTCACTATCCATACGAATGTGAAAGAATCCATTATTGATATCTGAAGAATTCATCTGAAATGCATAGTGGATTCCAATGAATACGGAACAATAATATCCATCATAGAATCCACAAAATGGATTCCTTATGTATTCTCTGAGAGTACAGTATGTATGGCTATGGATTTCTGCTGGATTCCTCTGGCATGTAATTATGCCTAGTCATTATACACAATGTTTTTCAATGGATTCCTTATGTATTCTCTGAGAATACAGTGTGTATGGCTATGGATTTCTGCTGGATTCCTCTGGCATGTATTTATGCCTAGTATTTATACACAATGTTTTTCAATGGATTCCTTATGTATTCTCTGAGAATACAGTATGTATGGCTATGGATTTCTGCTGGATTCCTCTGACATGTAATTATGCCTAGTCATTATACACAATGGATTCTTTATGTATTCTTTACAAATAATGTGTATGGCAATGAATTTCCGCTGGATTCCTTTGGCATGTAATTATGACTATCCATAACAGAGGATTTCAATGGAATCCTTTTTTATTCTCTGAGATTACAGCGTATACAACATATTTCTGCTATTTCCTTAAAGGGTAACACTGCTTTAGTTTTGCAGGATATTGTGCAAAATTTTGTCCTCATGGATTAAAATTTTCTAATAATAGAAAACGTTAGCAACAGGTTTTAAAACAGAATACTGCACTCATCCAAAATGAATTTGTAGTATCAAATTAAAATATAAATGTTGAGACATCTACATAGCCAGAACTACTGTATTTTTGTTTATAAATTTATTGTCACAAAAACTACTTTGGCCCAGTATTACATTGTTCAAGAGTAGTATGCATGATTAGTAAAGGAAAATAAACTTTCCATTTACTTATTGCATATATTGTAGGTTACTTGGTTCTGTGGTTTGAGTTGGAGAAAAAGTGGGTATCAACACACACCCCATACACCCACACTCACTCAAACAGCATATATCGAGTGAAGTAAAGTATTATTTTTTTATTTTTAACAAGCAGCCGGTCGGCTGAAATATTTTCGCAGTTAGCAATGCACATTTCAAATATAGAACAGAAGATATAATTATAAAATGAACAATATGTATAGTATCAAAGCAATATCACTTTTTACCAAAAATGAAAAAAATATTCATCAAAATTAAATAATTGAAGATATCATCATGAAATGAACAAATCTGGGAGAGGTCTACCTGACCTCTAGTACTTATATTATAATATCAAAGCAATCAAACTTGTGATCTGAACCAGGTCAATATATTACTTTCCTTTTCCCCAAAAACTGAAACTATTCCCCAACTCTGAACTGCGATCGGTTACAATACAATGGAACGCATAGATGACAATATGTTTACTACCAAAGCAATCAGACTTGGTGTTGAAAAAATTTAAAATATCACTTTTTACCAAAAATTACAAAAATATTTATCAAAATTAAATAATTGAAGATATCATGAAATGAACAAATCTCAGAGAGGTCTACCTGACCTCTAGTACTTATATTATAATATCAAAACAATCAAACTTGCGGTTTTTAATAAGGAGTTGAAATGTCAATTTTTGCCAAAAAAGACAAAAATATTCATTAAAATTAGAGAATTGAAGGAAACATCATGAAATGAACAAATCTAAGAGAGGTCTACCCAATGTACATATACACCAAGTATCAACGCATTCAGGTTTGTAGTTTTCAAAAAGAAGTCAAAAAAGTAAAAAGTTGACACGGACAATGGATGGCGGTGGACAATCAATCACTCATATGATAAGCTTCGCTCGACATCGGAGCTAACAAAAAACTATTCTGGTTGAACCAGTTCAGCAGGAAAGTACTTTGTTGGCCGAGGTCGGCTGCATGGGCGTTGAGCGTATTTTCGTCGATTCATCAAGACCCTAAATTTTGGGTTCGCTTTTAAGCGCTCGTCAATTGTATTTATTATTTCATTGAGTTTGTCCGTTCGCCAACTTGGCTTCTGACATAGCACTGCTCCGTCAATCTCGCCCTCTTCTTCTGACATAAGCTCTGCCTTGACGTGCTTCCATATAGGCCTCTCACTCTCTAAAACTTTTAGTTGCCGTCTTTTCATTAACTGTAGATATAAAATACATCATTTTTGAAATATGAATATTACTGTAGTTTACAATTTGCAGCATGATTTGCAAAATTGCTGACTACTATCAGTCATTTAATATAGCTGTAAGCTATACAATAGCAGTAAACAATGTGCAATATAAAGCATTTTTTTTCTAAATAAGGATTACTGTCAAACATGGTCAGATACTGATATATCTATTGTTTACTGTAGATTTGATAGTACTACAACACTTTTGTGTGGCGATAATTTGCTAATATTTGATAATATGCTCGGCTCAAATCACCGAGCATTCTGATGGTTAACAAATGCCAGGTCAAATGTCAGCCTCACGTGCAAAAAGCAAACATTATTTTGCATGAAATGTTTTCTTGCAACCAAAAACATTTGCTAACAATGAAAATAAGTTTGATTTTACTTGCATTTCATAATAAACTGACATTTATGCTATTATAATCGCAACAGAATAATAATATTTTTACAACAAGTAGGGTATAGCATGTGGTCATTTGCTACCAAACCAATGCGTTCATGTTTATTATTATTTGAAACTTTCATTCAAACTAATGCTTACCATTACATTAAAATCATTATTTCTTGTTTTTACTGATGATTTCAATTGTAATATTGTATGTAGGCTTACCAAATGCACCAAACAATTCAATGGGCTAGCCTGAAAATATTACCTTTAAAAACATCATCGAAGATGGGATATTAGACAAACACATTTAGTCAGAGATTTTGCCAAGCTGGTTGGTGGTGACCGGCTTCAACTTGCACTCAGAATTAGCTACCACCACTGAAATGTTCATGACCAGGACAATTATCATTTTAATTACTCACTGACTGGCATGCATCCTTTAAGTCGTGGATTAGAATTTGTAAAACAATGAACCAAGTTGTGTCTTATAAACAGAAAAAGTCAATTTTGTAAAATTATACCCAATTGTTTGTAAGTAAACACTTTCTGACAATACACAAGTCCTTCAATTTGAAAGCTAAAATTCTGTCAAAATCACTTCCCGGTATATTATGGTCAATGCAAAGGTTATGGTCTGTTCAATGCATAAGTAGGTAAAATACATTTGAACTGTTAATCATTGCGATTGATGTCAAAACTTTTTTCAACACTACTTTTACCTTTTAAAAATTTAGTATTCACACTTATAGTAGCTGATAATTACCTTATGCTGTCTGCTTCGAATCCTTCTTCTCGATTTTTGTTGGTCGCCAAAATCAGGATTTTGACTTTCACGGAATTTTACCCTTTCACTATTGTATCTTTGTGTCACAGAAACTGCAATATAAGTGAAAATACAATGTGAATGTACTTATTTCCTTTACTAAACGTTCACCCATGACTCGCAAACAGGTACAAAAAAAAAAAAAAAATCATTATAAAAAGATTTTGTTAGCACAGATGAGTAAGATCTGCAATATTCAAAGTTGAATAATGGTTGCCAGTTAATAAATGTATTAATCATAACAATTCAGGAAGCATGCACTTGATATTGATAAAAAATAATTAGCATGGTGGTACCGGGTACCAATATGAATACAAATGGAGTTATTTTTTATGATGTTTAGTAGGCTATGTATAAAGAATATATGTATTGTTGCACATTTTGTAGCTTTAAGGCATGCAAATATTATGTATGTGTGCAATTAATGACCGGCGAGGATTCATTCAACCCCAAACAAAATACATCCTTGAGTTATATTTAAATAATTTTTGTGAGGGCGAGATTACATTTGTTACCTGACCACAGTATGCCAGATCTAAATATGTGAGGGCATAATCATTATATAAGGGCCAACAACAAATCGTGATATTGCCCTAATGACCATATGTTTGATTACATTAAACATGCATATACCATGCACAACTACATTTAACATACATCTCCCACACCTGTTCCAAAATAACATTCATATTTTGTAATATGCAATATAATACTTAATGTATTATATAATAAGTGATACATTACGCAATAGCATGCAGTTTTGTACAACAACTGTGAAATACACAATAAATGTTTTAGTAATGTGAAATGGAACAGGTGTAAATTATTTCAAATGCAAGTTATTCTGTCACTCGCCAGATAAAACTGTCAACATGTTGAAGTGACTGTGAAAGTTTTCTCAAGATTATACCCTATCAACTATCTGTATTCACATGTTGCTCAGCTTAGAATGTTCTTGTGAGCATCAGCATGGTATGCATAAAATGTGTCACTGCGATCTTACATGACGCAACGATTCAGTTGTACCTTTGCCAAACATATTCACATCATATAAATCCCAAATATCAGATGGCGTATCTTACAATATCTATTCTGGCACGTCTAAGTGTAGTTGAATGGCTCAGTTCAAAACCTTGAAAGCAATAACAGCCAGGACAGGAGCAGTGCAGTGAACATGGCATGTTCTTGGTGTAGCTGGATGGCTCCATTCAAAACCTTGAAAGCAATAACAGCCAGGACAGGACCAGTTCAGTGAATGTGGCAGGTTCTCAGTGTAGCTGGATGGCTCAGTTCAAAACCTTGAAAGCAATAACAGCCAGGACAGGAGCAGTGCAGTGAACATGGCACGTTCTCGGTGTAGCTGGATGGCTCCATTCAAAACCTTGAAAGCAATAACAGCCAGGACAGGACCAGTTCAGTGAATGTGGCAGGTTCTCAGTGTAGCTGGATGGCTCAGTTCAAAACCTTGAAAGCAATAACAGCCAGGACAGGAGCAGTGCAGTGAACATGGCACGTTCTCGGTGTAGCTGGATGGCACCATTCAAAACTTTGAAAGCAATAGCAGCCAGGACAGGACCAGTTCAGTGCAGTGAATGTGGCATGTTCTTTGTGTAGCTGAATGGCTCTGTTCAAAACCTTGAAAGAGAGGACTGGAGCCAGCACTCCCGTGCAGGGAACCTGGCATTGTATTCAGTGTAGCTGGATGACACGGTTCAGTTCAGTGAATCATAATTTATTATGCCCAGTATAGTTTTAATGACATCAACCATGTGATATACTTTCTAATATCTACTTGCCAAGCAATATACCACGAAATATCCATTTTTATTCCATGTCATGCACAACAACAGTGAGAAGTGATGAATATTCAATAGTGGTACCACTGTCTTCATCTAAGATGGAGGCATTATTAGAAGGTGATTTGCAAACATTAGTTTAATCATCTGTGCTGACATCTAGGAGAATCAAGATGTTCAGATAAGTAAACATCATGGGTGGTACTAACGATATATATGTAAATTCATGCTTTTCTGATGTGACATCAATAACTTTTTGCAGTATGCTAATAACATTCTCTTGGGCAGGATATTGCCTGAATCATGATTTATCAATATTCTCTGAATAACTCATTTGTAGAAAAGGTATTTGACAACACAATGTGCCAACAGGAGTCTCATCTTCACATTGCTATGGTAGTATGCTGTAAAAGCTGATAGGGAAGACTCATCATATTCTGTAGACACAAATGAGTAGACATTTCCAGTATCTTAAGAGGTTTGTTAATGATAGTTGTGATGCCTTTGGTAGGGGATGACTAGATCTTACATTTACAGTCATTGTTTTTATTACATTTGTGAAACTATGGGCCATCTTGTTGAAACCACATCAGGACACTTGTGGTCACATTCAAAAACATTCTAATTGGAGAAATCAGAATGATTTACTGTCTCTTGTGCAATGTACTGCTTCCAGATCAGTTGAATCTGTGCATGACTATGACACACCTCAGCATCTGCCTTTAATTCCAGTGATAACTCCTCACAAACACCACATCAAAACAGCAATTCTGAATAAATGTCCGTCATGCCATGGAAAAAATATTCCAGATCATAACCAATTTTCAAGGCATCTGAACAGGTTGAACAATGAATGAGATGTTTTTAGTCTTGTGTACATAGTCATTCGGTGGTGAGGGAACTTTAGCAGACATAAACGTGCTTTGAAAAGTCAGAAATAAAGTCTATGTGGTCCTCTGAACATTTACATACCAGGTTGAGAGATGGACTGAAACAAAGGATTCAAGTTGCACATTGATTTGTTGGCCATCAAGGTTCATTATATCTTGGTAATCTGACTGTTGCAAGATCACATTAATAGCACAAAGACTCCCACTATAGTAAGTACTAGTATTTAGATTTCAAGGTTTTCTCAGTGTCTTCATTTACTTGGACGTTTTTCTGCCATTTTAATGTTAGTTCATTCTTTGTAGACTATAGGCACTGTGGTTTTTGCATAACAAAAAGACTTGTCCGCATCATGGTCAGAACGTTAACATTACTAGTTTCAAAGTGCAATGATGACAAGAAAGGTGAACACAGAATTTTAAATTGACTTGCCCCTATGCTGTGTATATATTTTGAAGTGTCTATGTTGAATGATAGTTTTGAAAATTAAATAGTGACAGTGGTACTATATAA
The DNA here is from genome assembly GCF_978046115.1 of Saccoglossus kowalevskii. Classification (NCBI taxonomy): domain Eukaryota; kingdom Metazoa; phylum Hemichordata; class Enteropneusta; family Harrimaniidae; genus Saccoglossus; species Saccoglossus kowalevskii. The sequence goes on along the minus strand of NW_028188621.1, from coordinate 578,054 downwards.
ATGTATACTACAACTATGTACAAATATAATTCATATAACGAAACCCCCTCCAGTATTATGGGACTGTGACACACAGCATAGGATAGTACCGGTATATGCTAGTCAATCCTCATCACATATATACTATATAACAAAACAACAACCACACATGAATCTCTGTTTAACATAGTCAACACTACATCCAATTTGTTTATCAAGATGCAAAACAATTAGCTCCAACTTTGTTATCAAAAAACAGATAACAATACTCTCCATAGGCAGAGTATATCATGTACAGTGTATATGTTGTAGGTAAACAAATGCTGTCACAACAGCCCGCCCCATGATTAAAGAACTGATTGTACTGGTGAGTTGTTTAACATAGAAAATCTTGAATAAATTAGTTTTGTGATATGCTATCTTGTTCAAGTTAGCAAGTTATTTTTTTCACTCTCTTGGAGATATTTCTCCAAAAACACAGAAACATTTTATAGCGTTTTTACTGAAATTAATTTTTGACTATCATGACCATAAAAAATATCACCTTCTTTTATGGAAGAACAAACAATAAGAAACTGCCTTTTATTTGAGATCGTTGTTAAAATGTGTGTGTGAATAGAATACGCCGTTGTGGCATCAGCGTTTTTGACACTGTGGTAAAAGGGGTGGACTAGATCCTTAACGCAGCTGTCACACCGGCTCATGCACAGCACAATGTGAACACAATATGACGGACAAACACCCTCTATCGCCAACTTATTTATGCTTGTCATTACACAAGATGCCGTCAGAGGTTACAGATCGAATTTTGAACTGGTCAGACGAAGAAACATGATTACTGATATCTGTATGGAGAGAATCTAATATTTTCAAGGAATGATGGTAGAGTATATGCTGTGATTGCAGAAAAGCGGCTGGAAAGGGGTTGTACAGGAAGTCATTACAATGTCAACGGAAGATCAAAACTTTACGTATAAGTACAGAGAAGTGACTGAGCACAACAACAGAAGCGGTAGAGATTTGAAAACTGTGCCATTTTGGGATGAACAACACAAAATATTAGGTGGAAGGCCAGCATTCAATCCTCAAACACCGGTGTTTTTTCTAAGTGAGAACGTGAGCTGACAATTCAGCAGACTAATATTTCCACCACAAAAAAACAGTGTCAACACCGGAGTTTTTTTTAGACATGTGTGAATGTAGCTCCTGTGTGTCTGTAACTAAATCTCCCAAGCAAATGTATGAAAAAATACTTGATCATATTATTATATATCTCATGTTTGTGAAAATATATACATTAGCAAAGCTGCATGCTTAATAACGACTGGGAAAGTCATACCTATTAAACTATTGCTCATTTTTTCCCTCTTGCTAATTTAATTGAGACTACATGCAGACTGAACCAGCTTCATTCTAATTTGTTTTATGATTATTTTGAATGAGTAGTTCAACCAACTTTGTCCACCAGGAGGTGAAGTTAGCACCAAATGACTTGAATCAATGAAGCTTTTAGCTTGAATTGAAATCTTGATTGTTGGAAATGTGTATGTAAATTTGGTCATTCGTTGGGCCACTTGGTGAATGTAACTTAACAAAACCAATATAAATATTAACATACCTTGATACTCTAAATGAGTAAATTTGTCTTGAAACTTGTCCTTTAAAACATTATTCAATTTTTCTCTCACACCACTATTTCGCACAGATTCAATTCTACAATAGAAGAAAGGATTAAACAATTTAATGTACACAAAAAATAGTGCGCTATTTAACATCATCCGAAAGGCACGATTTGTTGGTGCCGAATCATTGTCGACTTCACCAACCCGTGCAAGATCAGCCTGGGTAAACGCGTATTTTATGTTAAAAAGGCCAAGTTTGATTGGGTGCACCTATTGGAAAGGTGCCCTATCAGATGCTGTGTAACATTGCATGCTAAGCTAAAGAACAAAATGTTCGAAATAGTGACATGTAGCACGATTACTTACAAAATTTCTAATGAAACTGTCTTCATTGCAACAAACTAGCTAGTAATAACTCAATTGCTTGGTTTTGGTGATCGGTGAGACTTTTTATCTTGAAAAACTGCGTGATCTGTTTTTCATTGGGTTACCATTTAACAAAAAACGCCCTACTGTATTTTGATTCAAGATAACTGATTGCCTATTTATTTTGTCGCATTTCCTCTCCTTGTTGTTAAGGGCACCCATTCACTACACACTGTAATGGTTCAATCTGCCAAGGGTTAGTTTGGATAGGCAATTTAAATGATTTTTGAAAATTTTGAATTAATAGATTACATTTAATACCTGGTAATTAGTTAATATCAAAATAATGGATGTTCGAATAGAAATAGAGTTATTAAAGTAGAGTATAATATTTCCATCTTTGACATGATACCACTGCAATACAAATATTATTATGCATTTCTAAATCCTGCAAGAGTAGCTTCTATAAAGAATACTTGCCTCTCTTCTGGTATGAACTGGTAGCCATCTTGTTTTGATAAATTTTTCAATGTTCGCTGCAATATAAAATATTTTGAATTACACACCAATTTTGTCAACAATGCTGAGTGCATCACAGAAAAATGCACAATTGCATACTAAAAATGCACACAGAATCATATACAGTATGTATCAAGTTAATAGCATGCATTTGAATTCATACACACACAAGAAAGTGAAACACATTTGTAAGGCTTAGAAAAAACATATCTCTGTTTCTCGTTTCCACGCGCATCATTTTGAACTACTGTAAAACATGTTGAAAAAGTGGCATGCAATTTTAGCGAATGTGTGTGAAATGACGCAATAGCGAAATGTTGATTTAGCGAATCTCTCTTGTCATTGTTGATTTCTATGTTTGCCGGCCATTTTGAAGTCATTAGCAACATCTTGAATTAGGAAATCAATTCTCTCACTAAATTCGCAAAAAAGACATGCTTGTGAAAAAGACATGTTTTACAGTATATGCCTCAGACGTTTTCTTTCCTTCTGAAGCATTCCAAAATGCGCTTGTACTCGCACTTGTCTCAAATCTCCCCAAGGGATCTCGCCACGCTGTTCGGTGGTGGTCAGCCCCGACTGGCACTCAAAATTAGTGGCCACCACGGAAATGCTCCCGACCAGAACTATTGTCCGATTGTTATTTTAATTATGTACCGACCGACACGCTTCCTGCCAGTCGTGGATTATAATTTGTAAGCAATAGACCTAGTTGCACGATCCGTAGCGGCTAGTCAATTTTGTGAAATTAGCACCTCTTTGTATGTAAGTAAATACTTTCTGTGATAGACAGTCTTAATTAGATTGAAAGCTAAAATTCTTTCAAAATCAATTCTACCTCGATATAACATGGTCAAAGCGGAGTTCACGATCAGTTTACGCTACTCAAGAAAAAAATCAACGTGTTTATTGCGTGATTTGGTTAAGTACATTTGAACTGATCACAACCATTCGGAAAACTTTGGATTCTACCGGCATTACCATGCGGCATTCTGATTGGTTAATGGAATTATTGATCCATCAGGTCAAAGAACACGTGCCTGTCAACTAATACGTCACAAACATTATGGCGGGCTGTGTTTTTTGACAGAAGCGATCGAGTGATCAAAAATATTCACTCCCGATAAAACTAAGTCAAATTTAAATAAGTAAATTTTTTTGCTTGGCATCATGACTGAGTAAGAGGAATTATTGGTATAATCGGTGAATAACATCGTGAAGTAAGTTATGTCACATCGTAACTTTGAAAGTTCAGAAGTTTTATTTGTTCGTTCATTACTGTGAATATAGAAGTTGATGGTACGAATAATAAATTACAACAATACTCCAAATAATTATGTGGTCGATTTTTTGAAGGAGAATGTATTTAGAGTAAATAAGACCGTGAACATATTCCTGGCTGAAACGTTTCAAATGCGTTTTATTTAACTTTTTACAATAGACATTAATATTGCAACAATAATTTATTTGTTTCTGTTTTTTAGTCTGCAGCATTCGTATTTTGAATATTTTAAATTTTTACATTAAAAACTCTTCTAAATTGTGAAATAATTTCAAAAATATTTTACACTGCGACTGAACTCATTAATATTCATTGCTAATTAATATTCATATAGCTCATCAATATTCATGACCGACCGGCACTCACGTTGGGCTGGCGAGATCCCTGTCCCCCCCATTTTAGCGCGATTAAAAATTAAAACAGAGGTTTTTTTTCCTGGCCTAAGTACATCATTATTCTTAAGGAGAAGCATGTTGACTACACAAGTAACTCACTCATTAATTTCTAATTCTATTTTTTGTTCATATATTCATTTTTGTGATTGGAACATGGTTATTAAAAAAATAGCTGTGATCGGAATTACTGTAATTGTGTGCTGTACACAATAGTGAAGACAATAGTTTAGAAAATTTATGGATGAACAACTGTTTGCTCTTTCACTTTGCCGGGAAGTGCTTGTAGACTTCCAGTTACCATATTGTTTATATCTCAACAAATGAAACAATAGTGAATAAATTATACCAGTAGGAAAAAAACACTAGAAAATATAAACTTTGCTTACAGCTGAACTGAAAATGCACATGATATGATCAAATGGAATTTCTAATCCTATGATTAACAATAGTGAAGATACTTCAGGTGATTATAAATAAGAGAAATTTACTTACACTAAGTTCACGTGGAGTTCTTATATTACTGGTAGTTGACTCACCACTACAGTCTTGCGGAATATTTTTTTCAACTACTTGCATATTTGATTTCTCCACAAGAATGTTAATTTTTTCTAAAACCTTTTCTTGGAAGGCATCCTGATTTTTCTTCAGACCTTCAAGAAATGTATTTATAGCGACTTGCCCTAAAAGAAAAAATATTGATAATAACTATTTATAATTGCATGAAAGCTTTTTCCGATAATGAGATATGTTTGATATTATAAAATAATCAAATTAAATGCAAAAATGCAATTACGGTACATGTACTGAGACTGTTAAATAATATGACATCATCTAGCTCAGTAAAATAAAGACTATAGAGATATTGATCAATTGTGTTCATTTGGTCAAAAATTAACCATGATGGAACCTTGTGATTGGTGCTAACAGTATTTAAAGTTTGTGACATACATGAAGAGTTATCTTATAAATTTATTAAAAGAATATTTTCAAAAGATTTCCTATGTCCCTTTATGCAAGGGGAAACATCTTCATTGGGTAAAAGATAATTACATAATAGAATTACCCCCCAGAAATTATGTTTAATGGAGTGTTTGAAAGCTTCTGTTTAAGATAGGTGATTAACATTGCAAACATTTTTTATTCAAATTCTCCAATTCAAGTCAATTCTACGTCACAAACTGGTCAAAATCCCCCAAACATTGCCAGCAACCAATCACTGACTAGCTTAAACAATAGCTTTTCCTGACGATAATACTTAGCAACTATATTACCCCCATGCTAACTTCAAAAAATCTTTTGTTTTTGTCTTGTTTCCGGTCTGTCTTAGAGAATATGCTATTCCTTTCAAAACTGCATTCCTATACAGTGCAGTACATGCAAGTTTAGTAAAATTTAGGTTTGTGCATATTATAAATGTAATAACTCAAGACAAAATAATTTGTGACTCAAGCAATCTTCTTTTAAATTTACCAGCTTTGTTTAGCCTTGGTCATAACATGACGTCACTAGATTTTAAACTAGCATAATAAGCCATGCCCTACCCTAAGAAAGGTGTGAAAGTCGTTGAAGAGAACAATGCCATGTATATAAACAAATACTAGGAAATGAAACACATGATTGTAGCAGACAATGACAAGTGTGTCGGGTACAATGTACGTCGACAATGGGCTTAATATGGCATGATATGGTAAAATGTTATAGTCAGCAGTAATATCTGGTTAGAGCCCAAAACAATCTGAATTTTAGAAAAACACTTGACAATCATAAGATAAAAAACTGGTAGGGTCACTGAAAAATATAGGTTATTACATAGGCCATGAGCCGATGCTCTAAAATACAAGAAAGTAACATTACAACATATAACAATACCTTGAACATTGCCCACAACTGGTGATCCTTCATTGCTACTAGCACTCTCATGACTTCGTCGATTTAGAAATCTCATGTCTGGGCTTGGAGTACTGTGTAAAGATGGTGTTCTGGAGGAAAATGCACCGTTGGCAAGTTGATGACCACGGAGCGGTCCAGGAGAAAATGGTTGAACACCGTCATCTTCATTCCACGGGACATTGGGATCCCCGTTGAAATCTCTTACGCCAGTAGCTGGGTTGACTAAAACGTCATCTAAAATATCCTGTCTAGAAAGTGGTCGATTGCGTCTCATCATTGTGAAGTTGCAAATAAAACTTGATAGTGTTGGCAGAATGACGAGAGTTACGTAAATACAATTTCTAATTGTGAACAGATTTAAATGAACCACACATTTCCCGTCATGCCATGAGAAGACGCCCTAAGTTACCTATTATATAGGTTTATGCTTTAGCTGAATTTATGCAGCGTGTATGTACACTTTTTGATGTACATATATGATTTACAAAATACCGTATACTAGTAAATAACTTTATGGATTTAAATAAATTTTTCAAAAGTTTCAGTTCAGCTATTTTATTCGCATAATCGATTGTGATAATACTTAGCAACACGAGGGGCCTTGATAAACGGAAGTTGACAGTCTGGAGGCGCTCGGTCAGCTTGGAAATTAGTATTTGTATACGAAAGTTTTAGTCTTTGTTTCTCCATACATTATGAACAATCGTCGTTATAAAGCTAAAGAGTGTGGCCACTGTGGTCAGTTTTTGCAGAAATCTGCTTATTATGAGCATAGACGATCGTATTTTGACCCCTATGGTCATTGGAAAAAATGTGAAAAAACCGCGCCGATTTTGGTTGACAACCCGCCGTCGCCGGCAATACCAGCAGAAGAGTCCGATATCCAAAGTGGGGGTACTACAATGACGGAAACGATGAGTGTATGTGCACCATGTTCCGACTCTGCATCTAGGTAGGTATAAACAAGGCTGAACATCTCGACCTGTTTTTCATTGGACAACTCGACACAGTGCCCCTAGACATCTCGACCCACCTACACAGCCAAAACAGTCAGCTTTGACATTCAGTTGTGATACATGACAAAACAAACATACATTGAATATATGACAAGGGAAAATAAACCCCGGGAAAGACAATTTTAAATCCTGTTTGACACAACATGAAAGCAACAGTCTACCAGTGAATGTATATTTATCAATAATCAAACTAAACATTCAATGTCATATACATGAAGCGGACTGTGGCGGTTATGTACTTTCGTTGTTCATTTCACAGCACGTAACCCCTGACAATGTCGTCATTTTTTGGATTGACCCATTGCATTTGATTTCTCTCTGTGGCCGGTGTTTCAAATCAATAGATGTCGATCAACTTTGAACTAAATAGAGGTTTGCCACATTGAGATAGGGTCACGTCGATGCAGTGGGTCGAAATGTCCAGGGTGTCTGGGTCGAGATGTCTATAAATCGTATAAACGTACATGCATTTTCCAGTGGGCAAGAGTTCCTTAGAGCCACATCACCTGAAGCTAATTCTACCCCTGCCTCTCCAGTTCTTCGCTGTCATTTTAATTGCATATGCTCCAACTCAGGGCATGTATAGTAATCTGGAGGGGCATATAAAATTACATCATATGGCTAGAGTAAGAGATTCAGGGTTTAGATTTGGAATGGGGGAGACTTTAAGGAACTCTTTCCATAGGTTTGTCATTGTCTTTGCTGAATCTGCTATGTGATAATGAGAAATACATTAGAGAATTTGTCAATGTTTGTGAAGTTTAGAAACTTTAGATGATGCACCTTGTTTCAGTGGTTCAAGGCATGTGACATTGATTGACAGCGGTTACTAGTAATTGTTCGAGCTTAGCCTAGTCTTTAACTGGTTTGTGTTTTTGACTTTTATTGGTCAAAATCTCAATTCATGTACTATTTATTGTCATACATATATACTATATACTGCTGAGATATTCATAGTCACATATATCCACTTTAGTAAATCATGGAACTATAAACCCCAGGAAGAACAACCACTTCGTTTCCTTTGAACTATGATAGTTGCCGCGATGTTGAATGTTTATTTTGACTGTTTATTTCGTCGCATTAAAAAATAAGCCGATTTACGCAAATGAACGTTTATCTCCGACTATCGGTCATTTTCGGAATCAATCCGGCGACGTCGGGAGATCACGTGATCGAGTTGTTTCGGTTATAGCATAAAAAAAAACCATGGCGCCAAGACAAGAACACTGATAAATGAGCGACATTCAACAGGAAAAAAAACACACATTGCCACTTCTGGCGATCGAAGGGAAACACGGATAATAAGTCGGGATATTTCGACAACAAATAGCAAACCAAACACCATGTTTCGCAAACTTTCGCAACCTTATTTTTCGTAATCTAAATACGACATTGAAAATTATGAAAACTCGCTAAAACTCCAACTCGTTGCATGATTTCCGGTACACTGAAGGTCACCCTGCAGACCATCTTGTTTGCGCAACGAAATATTTTACTGCGCAGATATGAAATTTTTTTTTCAAGTTTTTTTTCCAGCAAAGTTGATACGGGCGTATCGGCGGCAATTAACATGGAGTATGACTAATGTTGTGGAAACAAAAGCGAAAGCACTGTAAGATAAACTAAGACAAAGGTTTTTTTAATCCTCTTAGTTTCGTTGTTCTTCCTGGGGTTTATAGTTCCATGAGTAAATCAACCTGTAAGTTTAGGAAAACATGAATTTAACAAAGCTTGGCTGGATCTGTTTACTACAGGGAGACTTGCAAAAAAATAATCTCTATTGTTTATAAGTGTACTTATAGATGTCTGGGCTTTCACAATAGAACAAATCTTGACTTGAGACACCATGTTCAGCCTAATGTGTATTAATTTCGGTTTTATCTAACAAACAAACTCAATTGGAATAAGTGATACATCAAGATAATGGAAGGAAAGACTAATAAATAAACAGGAGGAAGGTTTATCATTGCAGCTAGTGTAGAAAGCTTTGTTGATATTTTTGTCTTCATGACTAGTTCATAAAATTGAATTCAGAACCTATGTTGAGTAGGCGATCCAAGAAATAATTATTTATCACTATTAGTGTAATTTAACAACATTCTATTAGAAAAGAAAAACAGATTGAATTTGTTTAAAGCAATTTAATTCGTAATTCATAGGATGACAAGAATGAATATTAATGAGCAATCAGCACTCAAATCTGGCTGTGCAGAACCCTGTTGAATAGGTCATGGAACTATAAACCATAATAGTTTATAGTTCCATGAACAGGCTATGGAAGGTACCAATGAAAGGAGCCCTTCCATGCCTCTCAAGTGGCCACTTAAGTCTCTTAACTGGCTTTCCTTTTCCTTTTGTTTCAACCCAAGTTTATTCTGATAAGAACATTGTCACATATTATTACACAAAGTAAATGCTTCTGCATTGTCAAATTATGTGACATACTAGTAGATGGATACCATTATTATTCAATTCAATTCCTTGAATAAATTAATAATTTTTTTCAGTGATATTCTAACAATAAGGAATATTGAGGATCTAGACTACATTAGTTCTGACACTCAATCTGATGTAGAAGATGAACAGCATGCTATTCATGAGACAGTTGATATTGATACAGAAACATTATTCAGGGTATGTATATGATAGTACAACGATTTCCACTAAACATTGGGAGGTAGACTTCATGGCTTGCAAGCAAATTGACTTCATAATTATTGTTATTAGGCATAATTGCGCAGATGATTTCAGAATATTTTTTTTTTGGCTCTCAGAAATGCTGTCTTGTCTACCTTGGCTTGTTATTCTTGATTCAATTGTTGCATGGAGCTAAAAGCTCCATGATTGTTGGCACAGATTCAGATAGCAGTAAAAAAAACAGATTGGTAACAAAGTCCACTCTATTAGTTGCATTTGTGCACAGCTTAGCACAAGCTATAAGGGATAACAAATGTTAGCCTATGTGCTTAGTACAGGCTATGAACCGTTAAATTCTGTAAGCTAAATATGATCTGTTTTTAAGATTTTAAATTTGTTACTGTCTGCTACATGCATTGCCAGAACCAGTGATGTAGAAAAGAGTTCACAAATATTTTACATTCAAAAAATATTCATAAATAGACCCAAACTTATTCTATCGCACTTTTGGCACAAAACTGACTTTACAAAAACACACAACGTAGATAGAGTATTTTCAGAAACGCATGCATGCTGTTGATTCCCAATTCACACCATAAACAAAGTCATTCACAGTTTGTTCTGAGGACTGAGGTTGCATGTAATACCCAGTGTCAACATCAACAAATTCCAATTTTGACATATATTTTTACCTTTCCTGTATCATCAAAGATGGAAGGGAAAGGTATATTAAGGGAAAAAAGTCTGTCAGCTTTGTTGTTGTTGTCTTCGTCGTCATCATTGTTAATAATTGTTAATGTGCGCACAATAACTTACTAATTCTATTCCAAACTTTATCAAATTTGGTCACCTTATTCATCAATATAAAATTTTCCCTTAGTTCAAGTGACAGATATCCTGTGTAAAAATATGAGAAAAATTGAGAAAATCTGATAAATATTCTACTTGACTGCTCACTGGTGCATGGAGCTAACTCCATGACTGATGCTAGACATTTAAAGGTCACTGATCCCAGCTAAGATTTTCTTGGATGTTTTATGAATCTAATCTAATCTAAATGCAGCACTTTTTTTCTGAGATGAGGCATTTGTTTTTATACTAAAATACTTTTAATAAAGCTGGAAATTATGTCCCTTAAAATAATTAAACAAATTAGACACCAATGTTCCTGTAAGATATTTACATCAATCAAGGACTTTCAATAGATTTGCTTTTCCCAAAACAACATTAATTATGACCATGCATATTGATATTGAAACGATGGTAAATGGAATAATATTATACAACAAGGGCAGGGTCATAAGAGTTCAACTATGTTTAAATACTGTAACTTGCTGAGTAGTTATATTAAACGTTTTTTGACTATGTAAGACCATGGATGTACATCCATTGTAAGACCTAGAACAAAGGCAAGTATACAGATTTCAACACTGCTACTGAGAACTAGACTGAAAAGAAACTGGTCACTTGCGAATAAACCCTTGCCAATCATTGTTATGTAACAGTGACAGTAACTACACTGCCTTTATAAAAATAAACAAGTCTTTCTTTATAAGTCTCAATTCATTAGCAGGCAGTCAAGTTAGCGCCCTGATTTTGAACATTGCGTTATGCAAAGTCATTCAAGCTATGCTAGTATTCAGCAATACTAGTATAAATGTGTATATGTGCATATGTATTGTATTATTGTAAAACTATTACACAAATGGAAAATTGTTAGTCTTCATAATTATTTGCTAGTTTAAAAGATATAACATGTGTATTGTACAGGCCGACCCTGTATTGTTACGTTGCATTGTTTGAACAAATAAAAGTAAATAAAACACAGGTTTATTCTTAAGTCCATTTTGTCAATAGGAAACAGCTGGAGACCCAGAATCCTGCTGCAGTGAAATATGGGAATCTGATGAAGATGTGAGAGAAGCAGAGTTATTGAATGAGGAATCAGCTACTAATGAAGATTCATCCATACCGAAACCAATGTTTCAGATACTTGTAGATGCAATGATGTTTTTTCTTTTATTATGGCAGAAGTGTTACAACGTTTCTGATAGAGGAATCACAATTCTCTTGAAATTTATGAAACAGTTCCTTCTAATGTGTTCAGACCACTTGGAGTTGCCATTGCTAATAGAGTTAGCAAGTTACATTCCTCTGTCACTTTACAAGGTTAGACAATTGCTGGGTCTTAACAGAGATGATTTTGACAAGTATGTGGTGTGTCCAAAGTGTGCAGAATTGTATAGATTTCAAGATTGCTACCGAACTGATAGAAATGGGCTGAAAATACCTCTGAAATGTTCTTTCATTAGATTTCCAAAGCACCCACAGAGAAAACATCGCCAGCCTTGTAATTCTCCACTTTTGAAGAAAGTAAAAGGAAATATGAAAGAATATTTGTATCCTATAAAACTATACTGTTACAAAAGCCTCAAACAAACATTGCAGTCATTTCTTAGAAGACCTAATTTTCTAAATCGATGTAACCAGTGGAGAAATAGAAACATTCCTGAAGGAGTTATGAGTGACATTTATGATGGAAAAGTTTGGAAAGATTTTGTAGAAGCTGGTTTCTTTAGTAGTGATTATGATCTGAGCTTGACACTCAATGTTGATTGGTTTCAACCATATGAGCACAGCCCATACTCAGCAGGGGCCATTTATATGGTTATCAATAACCTTCCCAGAGAGGAACGTTTTAATGCAGAAAATGTGATTCTTGTTGGTGTCCTACCAGGACCGGATGAACCAAAGAAAAATTTAAATTCCTATCTTAAGCCACTTGTAGCAGAGTTGCAGGAGTTGGTTGAAGGAGTAAAGTTAGAAGATGGTTCAATGTCTGGTAACACATACAGAGCAATTGTTATGTGCCTGTCAAGTGATATTCCTGCCTGTCGGAAATGTGGAGGTTTCGTTGGACATGGAGCTTTGAGAGGTGAGAAAAAATATTTTTTATTATCCACACTCATAAATAAACTCACAACTATGGATGAATGTGTTACAAACTGATTTTTGTTTGTGATTTAAATTTGTACTGCGTAACTATATGTTGAGAAATTATGCAAGAGACCTAAATTGTTTGACACTGTGTCACATTATACATGTACCAGTAATAATTAATACACAAAATGTCACATGTTTATACCCTAAAAACTTTAAAAATGTGTTCCTCTAAAACTTCAACATGTACTGTACATAGAGGCCAAGTCAAGTTTTTGTTTTTGAACCCTAACTTGAACACTGTTGCCCATAGAAAAATTTAACCAAATATTGCTACTATTGATCAAAAATGCTTGTCATTATTCTTTCGTGAGTACTTGAAGCAATCATTTTGATATGTTGAAACGCTTCTTAATATGAGAAAAAAATAAAATAATTTTGACTGGTTACATGGTTTGGATCATCTTGAATCTCCTGCATAAGGAGCCAAAAATTCAAGCTTGTGTTTGAAATTAATATTTTGACCAATTGATCTAAAATAATGCATCATGGAGGTAAAAAAAGAAGAAGCAGTGGTGGAAAATAAGCCTATGAACTTCAATTGTTAAGCTCCTAATTCCTTTGTACTTCTGGTGTTTGAACTCGAAGCCGTTTCTTTAAGCAAGTGTACCGGCCGTAATGTTCAGATTACACAGAAAAAATTTTCTGATGAAATATTAAATCAATTGCGCAGATCATAAATAAGGCCTGTACTTATGTGCGGTGACTTTTGTTGAAAACAAGAAGTCACCATTCACAAACTAGACACTTGGACATTTAATTGTTTGTAGTTGAAGATTGACTATATTTTATACTTTCTGACGAGTCAGCTTTTGAAACACTTCATTTATATGATCCACAGAATTCCGCAAAAATGTTTAACTTTTTGTAGAATCGGCTTTTGAAAACCATTGTCAAATCTGGCGTGCGACAGCGAGCGGTTGTCGAAAATCACGAATATTGGTGCGATGGTATGGTTTTCGCTGCCAACCATGTACACTATGACTCGTCCACTGTGCAGTTGAAATTTCTGAAATTTGTTGAAATACTCTGAATTGCATAATCGCTATTGAGGGATTAAACAGATAGCAGAAAAACAGATACCAGTTTACCAGTTTAACAATTGCCAACCATCATAGTACACAAAGGAAACAGTAGGCATCATTGCTCCTCCTTTTTTAGCTCCATGGTTGAATGCAGTATCCTTTGTCGAAGTTTCTTATGAGAAAAATAAAATAATTGAGATCGATTGCTTTGCTTTGCTGCTATTGCGATTTTATGAAAAATGGGTTTACATAAAGTGCCTAATATTTAGCAAAATCACAAAATCATGTTTTTAAGGGGTTGGGCGCTTGTTGCACATCAATATACTATCTGTTGGAATTGATTTGGCAAAAAAACGGCATGATTTTTTTTTAAGATAGTTAGCAATTCACAATTTTTGAAAGGTAAACAGAATATGGAATGAACCAGGGTTCTCTCCAGGGCATTATAGAGTAGGGGTTTTCATTCGTTTACTTTTGGATAAACAATAGAACCAATTTAGCATAACAATGAATACAATATAAGTCATTAACAATCTAAATTTTGCATCATAGAATCACTAGAATTGCATTTGTGAAATACAAATTTTTGAATGGCTTTCATGTTTGATATCGAAGGCTTGTTCTGCATTTTTAACAGTACTTTAAAAATGCAGAACATGCATTCCACAAATATAAAATGTAAAATCGTCTTGGCCATAGATGAATCAGTGTTGGCTACAAGTAACATTGTGAATCATATTTCCCTGTGATGTTGTATACAGAATTGTTATTTTGACTAACAAATTAGAATATCACATATATATTTATTTGCTGTATCTAGTACATAGATTTCAATGGCCGCTGCAGTTTGTGAATTTCCTGTTGCTCAAACTGTGTTCCAATGCTAAATTAAATTTAAATGCACAGTAATAAATCACATTTTCTGAAAACAAGTTCATATTTATAACTGCTTCTCATTTTTCTAAATTTTTGAAATGTTCATTATTCATCTTCTAGGTTGCAGTAAATGCTTGAAAACCTTCCCGCGGGAAACATTTGGAGCCAAGGCTGATTATTCAGGCTATTCCCCTGACAATTACCCACCTAGATGTGATGAAGATCATAAGTCATTTGCTGTTAAAGTGGAGAATGCAGCAACACTGGCTGAACAGAACAAACATGAAAGAGAGTATGGAGCGCGTTGGACTGAACTGAACAATTTGCCGTATTACCATCCAGTAAGATTTCATGTAATAGACCCGATGCACAACCTTCTTCTTGGCACAGCTAAACATGTAACTCAGATATGGAAAGATAAAGGTGTTATTGATGGCAACATGTTCAGTATGATACAGTCTAAAGTGGATGGTATGAAAGTTCCTGGAAATGTAGGAAGAATTCCAAGAAAAATTGCGTCAGGTTTTTCTGGTTTCACTGCTGACCAGTGGAAAAACTGGGTGCTTATTTTCTCTCAATATGCTCTTAAAGACATTATAAGCAATGACCAATATAATTGCTGGGGCCTGTTTGTCAATGCATGCAGAATCATGTGTTCAAAAGTTATATCCACTGAACAGGTATTAAAGGCACATGATTATTTGCATAAATTCTGCATGTTTTTTAGACAACTCCATGGAAGTGAAGCATGCACTATAAATATGCATTTACATCTCCATTTAAAAGATTGTCTGTTGGATTATGGGCCTGTTTATGCATTTTGGTGCTTTTCATTCGAAAGATATAATGGTATTTTGGGCAACTACCCTACCAATAACCAGGGAATAACTGTTCAACTTATGAGGAAATTTACTTTAGGACAGCAGATTGAAGATAAACCGTGGCCAGAATGTATCCCTGATCTGCGAACACTACTAGGTTACGGTCAGCAGTCACGAGGGACATGCGAGGCTACTTCAACTTTTCAACATGTTGTTCAAAGATGCACTGAGACGCAATCTGCAGAATTGACATTAAGTGATTTTAGAGAGCAACACCAAATTACTGTGTTGCCACCAGAGCAATGTCACTATTTTGACAGTGATGACACTTCTGCTCTAACAGAAATGTATGCTTTACTGTACAATCCAAGTAACATTTTGAATGTGATTTGCATTGCAGAACGCTACAAGCGTGTTTCTTATGCTGGAAATCTGTATAGCATTGAACGTTCCCGTAATAATCGTTCTGCCTGTGTGATGGCCAAGTGGGTTGGTAACGAGAGTAGTGATGGCATGTGTTCAATTGATTTATGTAGTGACACTAGGCCTTGTATTATTCAAGAAATATTTAGAAGTGAGGTCACTCTTTCTGTGGGAGAGAAAATAGAGAAGGTGCCCCATATATTAGCCAGAGTTGTATGGCTAAAAAGGCATCCCATGAAAAACCATTATGGGAATCATACTCAGGTGTGGGGAACTGATATTGAAACGGTACATGGAGCCGCATTCATACCTGTGCAAAGGATTCAGTGCTTATGTGTATGTACGCAAGTTAAAGTGTCATTTCCTTATTGTCAGTTGGGTGAACGTGTATCTGTAGTTGTACCACTTGAAAATTGTAATAGTGACCAGCTTCGATAAGTAACTTATTTTATAAAGTATAAGATTATGGGATAACCGGAATATTCATGTAAATGGTCGTGCAGGCCTTGCTTTAAAGTTGTATTCCCACTTTCTAACATAAAACATAATTCTGAAAACAATCTTAAAATATAAATTACATGAAAATGATAGTTTTTGGTAACTTCCTATGTTGGTGCTTATTTACAAATCTGGCTTCCTATTTTTTTATCCTTATTCTACAGTTAATTTTACATTACTCCCTCCACAATAACAAAATTCGATGGTGTATGTGTTGATCAAAGGGATGAGTCCACATAAATTTGCTAAGTGAAACTGCACCTTAGAATTGGAGAAAAAAAAATTGTCTTGTGTGTGAAACAACCAAATTGTTTATATTGCTTATTACACTGTTCTTGCAAAATTGTTTTTGTGTTTCTGAGATTTAGGTAACGGCAAGGTTGTTATAGTTGTGCTATGTTTGTAATAAATACAACGAGGCTAAAAATAAAATGCCTTCAGTTTCAAAACCACATCAATAGAATGGGAAATGTTTGTTTACTTTTTCGGGATGATTTGTCATTCCGAACGAATGAAGTAATTCAAGTAAAATTATTTTTAGAAAATTCGCTGTTTTTCTTCAAACCTTTCCACAGAGCTCTTACATAACCAAGGCTCTGTTATCAACAGTTTATTTGGTGTTTACATTATAGATTTACATATCTGAATCAAGGATTACAATTTCAATTAAGTTAAAAGTTGTAATCTGATAAGATAAACACCACATTTACTACCATAAGGATCACTGATAATGTAATAGAAAAAAGATTTGTTTAAATTCCCTTTGATCCAACCTTTTTTCATGTATTCAAATGCATAATTTTATACATATTAAACATATATCTTGTAGTATTAAATAATTAGAACCTCGTCACTGAATCATTTTCAATTTTCCTCTAATATGAGAAGCAATAAATTTGTTTACCCAAGTGTCAAGCCTATCTAGTAGAAATGTCGCAGCTGTATGCTGGTGACAAACTATGAAATTAGCTTACTAATTTTGGTTGTACATTTGATTGTTTTTATCACAATACTATGTGAATCAAATTAATTTTTCTGTACAAGTTCGTTTACTGTAATTCCAACTCTAATTTTAAAATTCACTGTTGTGCAGGATTTGTCTAATTAAGCAAAAATAAGTAGTTTTTTTCTTCTCGTCACTGCATTTTAGCAATTTTGAGTACCATTCAAGTTTGCCATGTGTAAAATGTGAAACATTGAACATGCATCATGTTCTATTTGATAATCTTAATACAAAACATATAGGTAGACTGAAAACTGTTATAATTTGCCAATTTGTTAACAAGTGCATGTTACTATATTTCCTCTATTGATAGGGTATGCACTTATGTAAATGAAAGGTGTACAAAAAATACCTTTTGATATTTCACATAATATTCTATTATGAAGTTTAGCTGTAATTTTCATTGAAAAGCACAAGTTGGTTTGATGTGCCTTTTTTTCATTCATGCTGTGTATGCTAAGGTAATGTATTTTCTCAGGTTAGTTTTATTACAACAAATTGAAATGAAACTGAAAATAAAACATTTACACTACATCTATTTGCCTCATTTTTTAAGATGTACACGGGTAAATATTTGTTGAATATTCAGAGATTATTCGCTGCTAATACCAGAGATGATTTGTGGTATTGAGAGAATTGGGTCAGAGGGTATTAATAATTTTTTATTTTGAGTTGCACAACATCACTTGCATTTTCCCCAGCTGAACAAAGACGCATTTTATTGAATAATATATCATTATTGTGCATCTGTCACCATAACGCCATAAGTTACACCGTTCAGTAATTTTGCTGTATTTTCATCCTACCATACCAGGAAATACCAATTCCAAATATGGAATGATTACACGCGTAAGTGTCCTCTAATAATACAAACAAACATGGCTGCCACCAGAGTTTGACCCGATTCCACAGAAAGAAGTTCCACTGATTCTTTTCTAAATATTTTAGATTTCAGCTTTCCCATGGTGTATCATTGGAAGGAAAAGATGTATAATAATAAGGTTATTACGAAAATACCTCAAAGTATGCACTCATACAGTACACAGGTATTTTCGTAATAACCTCATATTACCAGTGTCCCCCAGTATTAGCTACAAATTACCTCTGTATGTTATGAACTGCATCAGCACGAAATTAGTCATGAGAAAAACGTGAAAACTGTGAGTGGCGGGAGCACAGTATATGCATCTCAGACATACCTGGCCAGATTTCAGTAAAACTTCACACACATTTATTTATGATCCAATTCATGATGACAAAATAGCAATGAATTCTATATTAAAAACTCATCGAAATCAAGCATTTCTGCCGTTTCTGAACCTTGGTTGGGCATGGACTTATTTCATTCAAACTCAGTATGTCCATTGAAAAATAATGGGTCCTCAATGAACATAATATTTTTCCCAGATTTGATTCAAAAGAGCTGACTGATGGCAATTTTGTATATTGGAGTTATATTGCTAACATGGCGGGACTGATCATATTCAAACTTCACACATACACCATGTAACATATTTGTACATGCATCTGATTCAAGTTGGCTAGAAATCAATTATGAATGTCATGAGCAGAATCACAGAAAAAAATCGTGCAAGTGAACTATAAATATTTATAATGATTGTAAATAGTTATTTAGTACTGACGTTCACAGTCACTAAAAACTGCTTATTTTGTTAAACTTGTCAAGTGATAGTTGGTAGTTCAATTAGTATCATCAGCAATTTTACAATTACAGAGAAAGAGAAGGAAATATGCATCAACACTTCGGTGTATATAGTGGTAATTATTGCATTTTAGTCGGCAGTAAAACTGTTGAGAGTTCCAAACACGGGTTTCACAATTACACTAAAAACATTGAAAAGTCCTGAATTTTATTTTCATTAAAAAACTCCTGATTTTGCCTGTTAAGCGAACGAGCACAGAGAATCGTGTATTTGAATGACAGCTGAATACCCTGAAATCACCTGCTTCAGTAGCCAGGGTACAAGTATATTTACTGACACACACATCGGCATATATACAGTGAATTTTGCAATGAAGAGTGGTATACTCGACTTTGGTGGGGAATATTGCTACAATATTATTTTCCCATAGTTTTTTAAGCAATGGAAAACAACTATAAAACGATTAAGATCCGATAAACAAAATTAAACTTAAACAGCTCGTTCTTGACGCATCTGAAGTACAATGTAATGGTCAGTGATGTTCGCTCGAGGGAGCTAGAGTAGACAGCAGAATATTACAATGGTTTCGCTGCCTTTATTTGAGGTAAAGTTACTTTTATCTGTATGATGTAACACAATGTTCAGCCTTTTACTTCGCCAGCTATAAATAAAATATAATTAAATTCCTTTTTCCTTGGTATTTATATTCTGGGCAATAACTTTGAAACCACAATCAATGGATTATGGTGCATTATACTCTATTTAACCATGACTTGCATAAATTAAAACAGATTATCGTCCAATCACAATAATGTATTCATGGCACCATGTATTTATCATGTTGCCGGTTTTTCAGATTATGGAAAAATCTGTGCAAAACAGAAATGAACAAAAAGTCATCTCTGATATAATGGCTAAATCACAGTACAACTTTGACACCGGGCAAGAGATTGCTTGCCAATCTGACGTTTGTAGATCACTGCCCAGCTTTGACACTACACTATAGAGTAAGGCCAGACTTTTATTATCCCTTGTTTTGCGAACCTACTGAATGAACAGGAGCCGAAAATGAAATAAAAATAAAATTTTATTTCAGCGTAATTTCTCGCGCCCGCCAACTTGTAAGCGCAAAAACGGTCCTACTACTTAACGCGCGGACACGCGAGGGAGTGTCCGGGCACGCGCGGAAGCAAACAGGGGGAATACCTAACGCGCGGGGTAGCGGCAGCAATCCTTGTACTGTGTAATATCAGAGGCACATTACTTGGGGTTTGCAACTACGGTGACATGATACCAAGATCCCGTTACAATCTCGCGCTCGCATAAGCGTTCCAACTCAGAAAAATGCGAATGCGCATGCCCGAGGTAACTAGGATACTGGGATGTCCAGGTGGATCAAAATAGCTGCTCACGATATGACGGATTACGATAACTATATTTTCTGTATATTTTCGATGTATTACATTTTTTCACCATGAATGTGGTAATACGTGTTTTATTGTTTTATTACAAACCGCCTATGTCATGTCAGAAGGTAGCAGCATCAGTCTCGCTAACTACGAGATGAGACTTGAATGGGATCTTGACATGATGTCACCATACAGTACTATGTGCGTTGCAAACCCAAAGTAATGTACCTCTGGTAATATTCGTTTATGCTCAAAATTTGAAACAGAGTTTATTTATTTATTTATTAACACACAACATCCCCGGAGGGGATGAAAAGGGTTGCAAATCAAATATTAGTAAAAGAAAAATAACTACATAAAAAGTAAGGGAACAAAAAAGCATTAAAAAAAAGAAAGATAAATTTGTATACAAGGAATGTGTTATTGGCTTAGTTTATGTAGGTGCTGCTGTCTTGTATTAAAACAGTTTTTTAAATATTGCGCTAAAGGAATGGACATTTTCTCGTTACTTAGTATGATATGAATTTATTTTCATTACTAAATTTGTCAAAATTTGATATACATTTATTAGCTACAATGTAAAGTTTTGATCTTATTTTGTTGTAATGGCGAATTCGAGCAGCTATCCACACTTTTTATAATAGCCCGGGCATTCCAGCGAGTCGAGTCCGCCATGTTGTTTACTAATTTTGGTTAGCGTTTAACAATAGAACAATACCATTCGATCCATGGGGGTGACAGTCCTGCGAATGTGCCGACATTGTCGAAAGACAATGACAGGACAAGTTTGTGGAAGTGTGGCGAGACTCCCGTAGTACTGTTTAGTAAGATTTATTAAAAAATGACCATGTAAGACGTCTGTTACGCAGAAATTATTCACTTCATGTTGTTTTCTCACAATGCTACGTACACGTGCAATGAAATCGGTATCCTAAGAATATCGTAACGTCCCTGTGTTTCCTGTTGCAGTGCAAGTTTGTATACGGCAAATATCGTGAACGGTACAGAGTTCGGTAAATCTCGTGTCCGTACACGGTAAAGAGGGGATATTTTCGTAGGCTGTGGTCCAATGTTTTTATACTTTGTAATGTAATTCAAACAAATAAAAAACGTATATTCGTAGCCATGGACAAGATTTAAAATGTAATCAACCGTTTTATTCATCCATGATTTGTACAAAGATCGTATATTTTGTAAGTGTCTAAAGCATTTTCCACATTAAGCTTCCAATATAGATATTTACAAAATATCAAATATATCTTTAAGTGTAAAAATCGATTTTTTTACTGTAAATGGTAACCTCCTGTAAAAACTTAAGATGCTTTTTTTATTTACTGCATCCTGTACCAGTCACCCACCCCCTGTCCCCACTCTTACAGCATGCGGTAAATTTCTTATTGTACACGCAGTTTA
Organism: Saccoglossus kowalevskii; assembly: GCF_978046115.1. Taxonomy (NCBI): domain Eukaryota; kingdom Metazoa; phylum Hemichordata; class Enteropneusta; family Harrimaniidae; genus Saccoglossus; species Saccoglossus kowalevskii. Next base: position 556,213 of record NW_028188621.1, on the reverse strand, counting down.
CGGTAAACCTGGTTTATACCTCTTGTCGAAAGCACAGAGTTTGGTCAATCCACAGTACTGTGGTCAATCTCGTGCACAATATAGCGTACGGTATATTACGTTTCGTCCACATATTTCGAAGTGTTGACGCCGTGACACATGTGATTGACACTCTATTGTACAACTACAACAAAGGGGGGAACGTACATTGTCCCTAATTCAGTTCAACCACGGTCACTATTTTTTAGTAATCGTCGTTCAACCCAAGCAAGGCACGTTTTTTTTTTCAAATAAACATGACATACCAAATATGATAAACTTGTGTAATTCAGAAAAAATGTTGTCATTTGTTCCGGCTTGGAGCCTGATGGTAAGGGAAAACATTTACATAACCAGGGCGAGTTGCATCTAGAGACAAAGCATTTGTTGTTTCTGTTTGGAGCTGTAACAGGTAACAAAAGGTCTTGAATAAATCATGAGGAAGGCGCGACATTTCACTTTTTAACGTTATCCGATATTATCGTCTAAAAATGTCTAAAAATGTCTAAAAATGTCTAAAAAAGTCTAAAAATGTCTAAGTTAGACAGGTCTGTCCGGACAACTATTGGGATAGTTCGTTTTTCTTCAATATTATCGATAATATCGTCTAAAAATGTCTAAGTTAGACAGGTCTGTCTGGACAACTATTGGGACAGTTCTTTTATCTCCGATATTATCGATAATATCGTCTAAAAAAGTCTAAAAATGTCTAAGTTAGACAGGTCTGTCCGGACAACTATTGAGACAGTTCGTTTTTCTTCAATATTATCGATAATATCGTCTAAAAATGTCTAAGTTAGACAGGTCTGTCTGGACAACTATTGGGATAGTTCGTTTTTCTCCGATATTATCGATAATATCGTCTAAAAATGTCTAAAAAACGTCTAAAAATGTCTAAGTTAGACAGGTCTGTCTGGACAACTATGGGTACAGTTCGTTTTTCTCCGATATTATCGATAATATCGTCTAACAATGTCTAAAAAAGTCTAAAAATGTCTAAGTTAGACAGGTCTGTCTGGACAACTATTGGGACAGTTCTTTTATCTCCGATATTATCGATAATATCGTCTAAAAAAGTCTAAAAATGTCTAAGTTAGACAGGTCTGTCCGGACAACTATTGGGATAGTTCGTTTTTCTTCAATATTATCGATAATATCGTCTAAAAAATGTCTAAGTTAGACAGGTCTGTCTGGACAACTATTGGGACAGTTCTTTTATCTCCGAAATTATCGATAATATCGTCTAAAAAAGTCTAAAAATGTCTAAGTTAGACAGGTCTGTCCGGACAACTATTGAGACAGTTCGTTTTTCTTCAATATTATCGATAATATCGTCTAAAAATGTCTAAGTTAGACAGGTCTGTCTGGACAACTATTGGGATAGTTCGTTTTTCTCCGATATTATCGATAATATCGTCTAAAAATGTCTAAAAAAACGTCTAAAAATGTCTAAGTTAGACAGGTCTGTCTGGACAACTATGGGTACAGTTCGTTTTTCTCCGATATTATCGATAATATCGTCTAACAATGTCTAAAAAAGTCTAAAAATGTCTAAGTTAGACAGGTCTGTCTGGACAACTATTGGGACAGTTCTTTTATCTCCGATATTATCGATAATATCGTCTAAAAAAGTCTAAAAATGTCTAAGTTAGACAGGTCTGTCCGGACAACTATTGGGATAGTTCGTTTTTCTTCAATATTATCGATAATATCGTCTAAAAATGTCTAAGTTAGACAGGTCTGTCTGGACAACTATTGGGACAGTTCTTTTATCTCCGATATTATCGATAATATCGTCTAAAAAAGTCTAAAAATGTCTAAGTTAGACAGGTCTGTCCGGACAACTATTGAGACAGTTCGTTTTTCTTCAATATTATCGATAATATCGTCTAAAAATGTCTAAGTTAGACAGGTCTGTCTGGACAACTATGGGTACAGTTCGTTTTTCTCCGATATTATCGATAATATCGTCTAAAAATGTCTAAAAATGTCTAAGTTAGACAGGTCTGTCTTTGCAATTATTGGGACAGTTCGTTTTTCTCCGATATTATCGATAATATCGTCTAACAATGTCTAAAAATGTGTTTATAGTGGCATAAACTACTAAAAAAAGTAATTTACCCGGACAGCGATTTGTCGAGAAATAAATGTTTTATTATAATCATCCAGGATTTTTTTTAGTCTGAAAATTATATTCCCCGTATTAGTATAGCCGAAACGTTCGTCAACTGATTATAATTAAAACAAAATGCGTCCAAGCATTACGTTGAACGTTGAAAACATTCGAAGGGAATGACTTAATTTTACCTTTCCCACGTTCAGTTAATTTGAATATAAATTACAGAATTAACTAATTATAAACCTCAACAAATACTTTATCTTTCTAAGTATAAACAAGTAATCCTTGACAACTGACAGCGTAACGAAATATATTTACTCAAGAACGATCGGATTGCGTTAGTGGCGGACTTAACAGAAGTACATAACAATGCCACGTATAGTATAAACTAAATGTTTATTTACGTACTTCAATAGATAGATAAAATGTAAAATGTGTTAGTGCTACTATTGTCTCAGTGAAAACTGGACAAACAAGTTTAATAGTGCAATTTAGTTCACGACTTGCCGCGTAGAGTATAAATAAAAAGTTTATTTACGTACTTTAATAGATAGATAAAATGTAAAATGTGTTAATGCTACTATTGTCTCTATGAACATAGGAAAATATTTCCATGGCTATTTATTCGTAATGCGGAATAAAGTATAGTTAATTCTTACACGAGTATGTTGGGTTTTTACGTAACGGCCGTAGAGTTGTCTTCCTTCCTTTCGGCTTTAAAGCATTTCCCACCAAAAACACCGAAACGCTGGAAACAAGTTAGCAAAATCGCAAATACGCAAGTTAGCAAATACGTCTCGCATGTCACATTACCGATAAAATGTAATATGACAAGGTTCCCGGTGGGTATGGGTGTCTAACTTAGACATTCTTAGACGATAATTTCGATATTATCGATAATATCGGATAAAAACTATCTTACCCAATAGCTGCCCGCACATGGTTGTCTAACTTAGACTTTATTAGACGATAATATCGGAGAAAAAGTTAGACAGGTCTGTCTGGACAACAATAACTAAAAATGTCTAAGTTAGACAGGTCTGTCTGGGCAACTCTCGGGAGAGTTCGTTTTTCTCCGATATTATCGATAATATCGTCTAACAATGTCTAAAAATGTCTAAGTTAGACTGGTCTGCCTGGGTAACTATTGGGACAGCTCGTTTTTTCTCCGATATTATCGATAATATCGTCTAACAATGTCTAATAATGTCCAAGTTAGACAGGTCTGTCTGGGCAACTATTGGGGCAGTTCGTTTTCTCCGATATTATCGATAATATCGTCTAAAAATGTCTAAGTTAGACATCTCTGCCAGAATTTCATTAGATTTTATTAGACGATAATTATCCGATAATGATTTATATGACATTGTCGCGCCTTCATGTGAGTCCGGTATGTGATGAGCTACTATAAAATCGCGATGCGACGGCTATGACCTCTATTCGCACACACGCTTCCGGTGCGCTAGTGTAACCTGCCGTTAACAATGAAACTGAAACTGAATGACGTTCCCACTTTTATTAAATATAGGTAGTAATAAGAGAGTATCACAACGCCTTGGAAGCGACACATCGAAAGGCCAAGTTCAGTTCATCGCCCGCTGTACGAATTCACGTTTGCGAATGAATGACCACTTGACGCGATGGAGAGATCCCAAGCCCAGTTGGCGAGCTACATACCAGTAGTTTTCTGTATACACGCCCCGTGATCGATCTTTTCCAAACCCGTGTGCTATTGGCGTTTTTTTTTTTTTTTTTTTTTTTAAATCAGTGTATGACGTTGCTTTTAGTTCGATCATGATCATGATATCATGATAGAGGGACTGTGGTTTGAACAATTTAACTTGCCGACATGATAACGCCTTCTTTTCAGAACTATTACAGAGTTATGCCATTGTCTTAGGTGTGGACGATTGAACTTGCCGACGTGTTAATGTATTTTTTTCAAAACTATAAGTGTTATGCCCTTGTATTCAGTGTGGACCATTGAACATACCGACGTGATAATGCCGTTCATTGGAACTAATGGAAGGCATGCGCAATTGTACTTCCCCGTTAATATTTTAACTTGGAGTTCTGATACTGCATTATAGGGACAACGAAAAACACATTTATCATAGCATTGTCAATTTCGTTAGCCAGGATTTATTTTGTTTATAATCAAAACGTCGACGTAGAATATAATTTTTTTGCTGTCGTATCCTGTGTCTGTCTATTTACTATACATGTTTTAATTTTCGTTTTAGTTGACTTGTACTTTGAATAATTTTGAATAAAAATATTTTTCACAAGGGCGGGTGTCTGTCTATTTATTATACATGTTTTAATTTTCGTTTTAGTTGACTTGTACTTTGAATAATTTTGAATAAAAATATTTTCCACAAGGTCGGGTGTCTGTCTATTTACTATACATGTTTTAATTTTCGTTTTAGTTGACTTGTACTTTGAATAATTTTGAATAAAAATATTTTCCACAAGGTCGGGTGTCTGTCTATTTACTATACATGTTTTAATTTTCGTTTTAGTTGACTTGTACTTTGAATAATTTTGAATAAAAATATTTTCCACAAGGTCGGGTGTCTGTCTATTTACTATACATGTTTTAATTTTCGTTTTAGTTGACTTGTACTTTGAATAATTTTGAATAAAAATATTTTCCACAAGGTCGGGTGTCTGTCTATTTACTATACATGTTTTAATTTTCGTTTTAGTTGACTTGTACTTTGAATAATTTTGAATAAAAATATTTTCCACAAGGTCGGGTGTCTGTCTATTTACTATACATGTTTTAATTTTCGTTTTAGTTGACTTGTACTTTGAATAATTTTGAATAAAAATATTTTCCACAAGGGCGGGTGTCTGTCTATTTACTATACATGTTTTAATTTTCGTTTTAGTTGACTTGTACTTTGAATAATTTTGAATAAAAATATTTTCCACAAGGTCGGGTGTCTGTCTATTTACTATACATGTTTTAATTTTCGTTTTAGTTGACTTGTACTTTGAATAATTTTGAATAAAAATATTTTCCACAAGGGCGGGTGTCTGTCTATTTACTATACATGTTTTAATTTTCGTTTTAGTTGACTTGTACTTTGAATAATTTTGAATAAAAATATTTTCCACAAGGTCGGGTGTCTGTCTATTTACTATACATGTTTTAATTTTCGTTTTAGTTGACTTGTACTTTGAATAATTTTGAATAAAAATATTTTCCACAAGGGCGGGTGTCTGTCTATTTACTATACATGTTTTAATTTTCGTTTTAGTTGACTTGTACTTTGAATAATTTTGAATAAAAATATTTTCCACAAGGTCGGGTGTCTGTCTATTTACTATACATGTTTTAATTTTCGTTTTAGTTGACTTGTACTTTGAATAATTTTGAATAAAAATATTTTCCACAAGGGCGGGTGTCTGTCTATTTACTATACATGTTTTAATTTTCGTTTTAGTTGACTTGTACTTTGAATAATTTTGAATAAAAATATTTTCCACAAGGTCGGGTGTCTGTCTATTTACTATACATGTTTTAATTTTCGTTTTAGTTGACTTGTACTTTGAATAATTTTGAATAAAAATATTTTCCACAAGGGCGGGTGTCTGTCTATTTACTATACATGTTTTAATTTTCGTTTTAGTTGACTTGTTCTTCAGTAGCATATACAAGACTAATTTTGAATAAAACTATTTTATGTTATGCGTGTTTTAATTTTCGTTTTTTTCGTTTACTTGTACTTATTTTTAATAAAAATATTTTATAAAAGGGCGGTTTGTTTACTATACATGTTTTACAGTGGGCGCAAACAAGATTCAAGTCTCACTGAACGTTGCAATATAGCGAGACTTTCTTAGCGGCACTGTTTTGGAAACGATTTGCTACATTTTGCGACAATCTCAATTTTCCTGGCAACACTCGATTATCGACAAATTATGTTTTGTCTCGATACGTATTATGGCTGAGCGGTTGTCTGTTTTCACATTGTAACATTATTTTGACTACACAACCACGAAGCTTTTGGATGCTAGCCCTGCATGCAGTGCTGTGTGTACGGGGGCGCGTTTGGTTGATAGACGACCCCACCACAGCCCTGCGTACCTCCATAGACTGTACGCAGGACTACCTAGATCCATGATGCGATACAGCACAACAGAAACGATGCTTTTTTTACATGAGGTAAATAATTTCCGCGTAATTACAGGATTCTCGCCACACTTGCACAAACTTGTCCTGTCCTTGTCCTTCGACAATGTCGGCACATTCGTAGAACTGTCACCCCCATGGATCGAATGGTATTGTTCTATTGTTAAACGCTAACCAAAATTAGTAAACAACATGGCGGACTCGACTCGCCGGAATGCCTGGGCGTCGATCATAAAAAGTGTGGATAGCTGCTCGAATTCGCCATTCTGGTTCAAATTTTGAGCATAAACGAATATTATACAGTACAAGTATTATACAGCCGCTGCCCCGCGCGTTAGGTATTCCCCCCTGTTCGCTTCCGCGCGTGCCCAGACACTCCCTCGCGTGTTCGCGCGTTAAGTAGTAGGACCCCAAAAAAATGCTAAAAAAATATTATTTTTATCTTCATTATTTTACCGCCCGCCGCATAACAAATCCAAGTGGCATTTTTGTTGGAGTATCATGATATGCGCAGATGAGAAACAAGGTTATACATGGAATAAAATTGTATTTCATTTCTTCTCTCCGATCAATGATCTCACTTACAATTCTTTGAGAATCACACTTTGAGAATCTAATGGAAAAAAAGAATTATTTTTTTTTGCTCTCCTCAAAAAAATTGCCTTATAAAAACTCGAGAAACAAGGAATAAAAAAAGTTAGGCCTAAATTTGCAAAAATGTTTGGTATTTATGTTTGATCAACAGTAACCTAAGTTATGAACATTATTAAGGCTTAATTTAATTTGGAGGAGAGAGGTCAATCTGTTCGCAACTCCCCTCCTTCTCAACCAAATTAAATTGCTCTCCCACTGTTTTTCGCTCCCACTTCCCTCTGGCCACACCGTTTTTGTTCCTTGCTGCCTTCTCCCCACTCAATTTTGCTACCCACTGCCCTCCCTATCATTTCCCAGAGAAGAAGTTAAAGTCTCGTTTGGTCACCAGCTCCAATCCATAAACCCATGTGAATTAAATTTAACGTTTTTATTTTATAGCAGGCGAATTTAATGGTAATATAATACCTATATTTTCCATAAGATGACAAAATGCCATGACCCATTTCACCAACAACACTCTTCATTAAGACCAAGTTCAAATGCGACACAGTTCGAGTAATCAGTGAATATACTACATTAACTCATTAAATTTGTGTTTTCAGCGCATTTTTAACAGTATATACCAGCTCATAGTTCTGACCGCACCCGGTACAAAGTGTACACCCTCAGGTTGTCCGTAGTTGTTACACATTGATATTACTACCAATGTTTGATAAAAATCAATGAATGTGAATATAAATTGAGTGTAAATATATCATTGAGTAGTAAGACATGATTGAAAGTACTATTTGTATATATACATGTAAATCGGCTCCGCTACAAGCAACGTAAACAACTAACGTGCACTGGACTGCAAAATACAGGCATTGTTTGCGCAGATTGTCATCGGTGGTGGCGTTCAGCCAAATTGATCACGTGCTAAGTGCCACAAATGGAACGGCACAGTCTGCCTCCGGCGGATATTATCATGTTTACGCCATTGGACTACTCCCCTTTGGCCAGTCTAAACATTCTTCCCCTTTGGCAATTTGGTTGTTGATGCCCGCGGAAAATTCTGCATTTTGCCCTTACCCGCTCAATCTAAAAATGGAATTTGCCTGCCCTCTGAATAAAAATCTTCTCCAACTGGAATTCCCCTCCGAGAAACCCTATTTTTAATGCCCTCCCACTGAAGATGTTTTATTTTGCCTGCCCGCTAAAAATCTTTAGCGAAACACATATTTTCACGAACAGCTCCGTTGACTGCACCTGTATATATTTTGTTATACCAATTCCATGAATAAAACGGCGCGATATCACTAGGTATCAACATCTTAATTTTACCGAACTGGATGTACTGTGGGGCAAGTCTCTTGGATAAAACAATACTTGTTTTTAATCTGATTTTTTCATTGTTTCGTAACACTGAGTAAGCTTATAGTTTGTATGGTGTAGGGTGTGGAAGTGTACAACCTTTACTATGTACGTTTAGTGCATACATTAAGTGTAACGTTTAAATGAATGTCACTATTTATTTTCCCCAATCCATTCAAACATGAATTGCGTATGTACACATTGAACAGTTGCGACTATATAGTAAATCTACAACAAAGAAAACTTAAAAAAAAAACTTATAATGGGAACCAAAGCACTGCATTCTCTCCAACAACATTTTGTATTCAAGTAGTAAAAAATACAATCAATGGAATGCACCGAATACACTAGGTGTCACGTTTTGGATAGCCAAACGATAGATACTCTCAGAATACATTGTGTATACAGGTACTGGATGCCCAAGCAATGGATTCTCTCAGAATACATTGTGTATACAAGTACTGGATACCCAAACAATAGATACTCTCAGAACACATTGTGTATACAGGTACTGGATACCCAAGCAATGGATTCTCTCGGAATACATTGTGTATACTGATACTGGATACACAAACAATGGATTCTCTCAGAATACATTGTGTATACTGGTACTGGATACACAAGCAATGGATTATATCGGAATACATTGTGTATACAGGTGCTGGATACACAAGCAATGGATTCTCTCGGAATACATTGTGTATATTCGTACTGGATAATCAAATAATGGATTCTCTCGGAATACATTGTGTATACTGGTACTGGATACGCGAGCAATGGATTCTCTCAGAATACATTGTGCATATTCGTACTGGATAATCAAATAATGGATTCTCTCAGAATACATTGTTTATACATGTACTGGATACCTAAGTAATGGATACTACCGTATACTTGCTGTATTTATACAAATACAAAGAGAATCCATTAAAGTGGATTTCTATGTGTAACTCTGAATACGGAACAGTCTACACAGTGTATATGACCATATATAGTCATACACTATGTTGATCAATTCTTTTGTTCAATGTCTTCAATATAGCATTGGTTCCATGTTTATACTTGCAATAGTGCCTGAGATATTAAAGACATGCATATTTAATGAGTTACATGACCATATATGGTCATCCAATATTTTGGTCAATTCTTTTCTCCAATGTCTTCAATATAGCGTTAGTTCCATGTTTCTATATGCAATAGTTCTCAATATATGTCTATTCAATGTGTATCGTATATGGGCCCTCCCCCCTTTCCCATAATGCAACATTGCTGACTATTTTATATAAAATGTGAAAAATATTCATAAATCAACTGCTCCAAAACTACTGGTCGCACTTCCATGATTCTTTGATTAATCTGTTGTATGTATAATGTTCTTCAAAATTATGGCGTGGAATTTTGATACGATCAAAATTATGCAAATGAGATGCAAAACAATATTTCAGAAAATTCTAGAAAAAAAAGTCACATGACCGTTCAACTTTTTTTTCATGAAATACGTAGCTCTAAGGCCAATGCTTCTTTTAACCGAAAGTTTGAGACTCCTAGACCCTCAGAAAGGTGTCTAAATGAGCATGCCATTTTTCGTCTTAAATTCAAAATGGCCGCCGTACCACGTGACCAATATGCGTCATCTTAGGATATGCACTAGATCTCATCAAACTTTACAAACATGTGCAAACATTTTCAAGATATGTGCAACGGTGTTCGAATGGCGCTTAGCGAAAAATCTGGCGGAATAATAATAAAAAACATAACGATTACAATAGGTTTCCAAGACATGTGTCTTGAAAACCTAATAATAATAATAAAAAACATAACAATTACAAAAGGTTTCCAAGACATGTGTCTTGAAAACCTAATAATAAAAAACATAACAATTACAAAAGGTTTCCAAGACATGTGTCTTGAAAACCTAAATATAGCTGCATAGCAGCAATGACCGGTTTTCAAGACCATGGCACATGGCCAAGTCACATGCAATGCATGGCCAGGTATGACTGTTTGCAATAGCCCCCAAAATTAACGTTGGTCCCATGTTTGTATATGTGATAGTGTCCAAGATATTATTGCCATGCATATGTAATGAGTTATATGACCATATATAGTCATCAGGTCTGTTTGTCAATTCTCTTGTCCAATGACTTCAATATAGCATTGGTTCCATGTTCCTACCTGCAACAGTGCCTAAGATATTAGAGGCATGTATATTTAATGAGTTCTATGACCATATATGGTCATCTCATATGTTGGACAATTCTCTTGTCCAATGTCTTCAGTATAGGTTTGGGTACATGTCCCTATCTTTAAAAGTGCTCGAGATATTATGGATATGCATACTTAATGAGTTCTATGACCATATATGGTAATCGAATATGTTAGTCAATCCTTTTGTCCAATGTCTTCAATATAGTATTGGTGCCATGTTTGTGCTTACAATAGTACTCGAGATATTAGAGACATGCATATTTAATGAGTTGTATGACCATATATGGTCATTGACTGTGTTGGTCAATTATCTTGTCCAATGTCTTCAATATAGCGTTAGTTCCATGTTTGTATATACAGTAGTTCTCAATATATGTCAATTCAATGTGTATTGTATATGGGCCCTCCCCCCTTTCCCATAATGCAACATTGCTGACTATTTTATATAAAATGTGAAAAATATTCATAAATCAACTGCTCCAAAACTACTGGTCGCACTTTCATGATTCTTTGATTAATCTGTAGTATGCATGATGTTCTTCAAAATTATGGCGTGGAATTTTGATACGATCAAAATTATGCAAATGAGATGCAAAACAATATTTCAGAAAATTCTAAAAAAAAAAGTCACATGACCGTTCAACTTTTTTTTCATGAAATACGTAGCTCTAGGGCCAATGCTTCTTTTAAGCGAAAGTTTGAGACTCCTAGACCCTCAGAAAGGTGTTTAAATGAGCATGCCATTTTTTGCCTAAAATTCAAAATGGCCGCCGTACCACGTGACCAATATGCGTCATCTTAGAATATGCACTAGATCTCATCAAACTTAACAAATTCTCTTGTCCAATGTCTTCAATATAGCATTGGTTCAATGTTCCTACTTGCAACAGTGGCGAAGATATTAGAGACTTGCATATTTAATGAGTTCTATGACCATATATGGTCATCGAATATGTTGGTCAATACTTTTGTGCAATGTCTTCAATATAGCATTGGTTCCATGTTTGTGTTTGCGATAGTACCTGAGATATAAGAGACATGCATATTTAATGAGTTCTATGACCATATATGGTCATCGAATGTGTTGGTCAATTTTTTTGTCCAATGCCTTCAATATAGATTTGGGGACATGTCTCTGTCTTTGAAAGTGCTCGAGATATTATGGATATGCATATTTAATGGCTTCTATGACCATATATGGTCATCGAATATGTTAGTCAATTCTCTCGGCCAATGTCTTCAATATAGCGTTAGTTCCATGTTTGTATGTGCAATAGTTCTCAATATATGTCAATTCAATGTGTATCGTATATGGGCCCTCCCCCTTTCCCATAATGCAACATTGCTGACTATTTAATATAAAATGTGAAAAATATTCATAAATCAACTGCTCCAAAACTACTGGTCGCACTTGCATGATTCTTTGATTAATCTGTAGTATGTATGATGTTCTTCAAAATTATGGCGTATATGATTATGGCGCATATTATGACCATATATGGTCATGGAATGTGTTGGTCAATTCTTTTGTTCAATGTCTTCAATATAGCATTGGTTCCATGTTTGTACTTGCAATAGTGCCTGAGATATTAGAGACACGCATATTTAATGAGTTCTATGACCATATATGGTCATACACTATGTTGATCAATTCTTTTGTTCAATGTCTTCAATATAGCATTGGTTCCATGTTTTGTACTTGCAATAGTGCCTGAGATATTAGAGACATGCATATTTAATGAGTTGCATGACCATATATGGTCATCCAATATTTTGGTCAATTCTCTTGTCCAATGTCTTCAATATAGCGTTAGTTCCATGTTTGTATGTGCAATAGTTCTCTATATATGTCAATTCAATGTATATCGTAAATGGGCCCTCCCCCCTTTCCCATAATGCAACATTGCTGGCTACTAGTATTTTATATAAAATGTGAAAAATATTCATAAATCAACTGCTCCAAAACTACTGGTCGCACTTGCATGATTCTTTGATTAATCTGTAGTATGTATGATGTTCTTCAAAATTATGGCGTAGAAATTTGATACGATCAAAATTATGCAAATGAGATGCAAAACAATATTTCAGAAAATTCTAGAAAAAAAAGTCACATGACCGTTCAACTTTTTTTTCATGAAATACGTAGCTCTAGGGTCAATGCTTCTTTTAAGCGAAAGTTTGAAACTCCTAGACCCTCAGAAAGGTGTTTAAATGAGCATGCCATTTTTCGCCTAAAATTCAAAATGGCCGCCGTACCACGTGACCAATATGCGTCATTTTAGGATATGCACTAGATCTCATCAAACTTTACAAACATATGAAAAAATTTTCCAGATATGTGCAACGGTGTTCGAATGGCGCTTAGCGAAAAATCTGGCGGAATAATAATAATAAAAAACATAACGATTACAATAGGTTTCCAAGACATGTGTCTTGAAAACCTAATAATAAAAAACATAACAATTACAAAAGGTTTCCAAGACATGTGTCTTGAAAACCTAAATATAGCTGCATAGCAGCAATCACCGGTTTTCAAGACCATGGCACATGGCCAAGTCACATGCAATGCATGGTCATGTATGACTGTTTGCAACAGCCCTCAAAATTAACGTTGGTCCCATGTTTGTATATGTGATAGTGTCCGAGATTGAATAGCCATGCATATTTAATGAGTTATATGACCATATGTAGTCATCGGGTATGTTTGTCAATTCTCTTGTCCAATGTCTTCAATATAGCATTGGTTCCATGTTCCTACTTGCAACAGTGCCTAAGATATTAGAGACATGCATATTTAATGAGTTCTAAGACCATATATGGTCATCTAATATGTTGCTCAAATCTCTTGTCCAATGCCTTCAGTATAGGTTTGGGTACATGTCTATATCTTTAAAAGTGATCAAGATATTATAGATATGTATATTTAATGAGTTCTATGACCATATATGGTCATCGAATATGTTGGTCAATTCTTTTGTCCAATGTCTTCAATATATCATTGGTTCCATGTTTGTACTTGCAATAGTGCCTGAGATATTAAAGACATGTATATTTAATGAGTTCTATGACCATATATGGTCATCCAATGTTTTTGTCAATTTTCTTGTCCAATGTCTTCAATACAGCGTTAGTTCCATGTTTGTACTTGCAATAGTGCCTGAGATATTAGAGACATGCATATTTAATGAGTTGCATGACCATATATGGTCATCCAATATTTTGGTCAATTCTCTTGTCCAATGTCTTCAATATAGCGTTAGTTCCATGTTTGTATGTGCAATAGTTCTCAATATATGTCAATTCAATGTGTATCGTATATGGGCCCTCCCCCCTTTCCCACAATGCAACATTGCTGACTATTTTATATAAAATGTGAAAAATATTCATAAATCAACTGCTCCAAAACTACTGGTCGCACTTGCATGAATCTTTGATTAATCTGTAGTATGTATGATGTTCTTCAAAAATATGGCGTGGAATTTTGATACGATCAAAATTATGCAAATGAGATGCAAAACAATATTTTAGAAAATTCTAGAAAAAAAAGTCACATGACCGTTCAACTTTTTTTTCATGAAATACGTAGCTCTAGGGCCAATACTTCTTTTAAGCGAAAGTTTGAGACTCCTAGACCCTCAGAAAGGTGTTTAAATGAGCATGCCATTTTTGGCCTTAAATTCAAAATGGCCGCCGTACCACGTGACCAATATGCGTCATCTTAGGATATGCACTAGATCTCATCAGACTTTACAAACATGTGCAAACATTTTCAAGATATGTGCAACGGTGTTCGAATGGCGCTTAGCGAAAAATCTGGCGGAATAATAATAATAATAAATATAGCTGCATAGCAGCAATCACCGGTTTTCAAGACCATGGCACATGGCCAAGTCACATGCAATGCATGACCATGTATGACTATATGCAATAGCGCTGAAAATTAACGTTGGTTCCATGTTTGTATATGTTATAGTGTCCGAGATATTATAGCCATGCATATTTAATGAGTTCCATGACCATATATAGTCATAGGGTATGTTTGTCAATTCTCTTCTCCAATGTCTTCAATATAGCATTGGTTCAATGTTCGTACTTGCAACAGTGCCTAAGATATTAGAGACTTGCATTTTTAATGAGTTATATGACCATATATGGTCATTCAAAATGTTGATAAATTTTTTTGTCCAATGCCTTCAGTATAGGTTTGGGTACATGTCTCTATCTTTAAAAGTGCTCGAGATATTATGGATATACATATTTAATGAGTTCTATAACCATATATGGTCATCGAATGTGTTGGTCAATCCTTTTGTCCAATGTCTTCAATATAACATTGGTTCAATGTTTGTGTTTGCAATAGTGGCTGAGATATTAGAGACATGCATATTTAATGAGTTCTATGACCATATATGGTCATCGAATGTGTTGGTCAATTCTCTTGTTCAATGTCTTCAATATAGGTTTGGGTACATGTCTATATCTTTCAAAGTGATTGAGATATTATGGATATGCATATTTAATGAGTTCTATTACCATATATGGTCATCAAATATGTTGGTCAATTCTTTTGTCTAATGTCTTCAATATAGCATTGGTTCCATATTTGTACTTGCAATAGTGCCTGAGATATTAGACACATGCATATTTAATGAGTTCTATGACCATATATGGTCATCCAATTTTTTGGTCAATTCTCTTGTCCAATGTCTTCAATACAGCGTTGGTTCCATGTTTGTACTTGCAATAGTGCCTGAGATATTAGAGACATGCATATTTAATGAGTTGCATGACCATATATGGTCATCCAATATTTTGGTCAATTCTCTTGTCCAATGTCTTCAATATAGCGTTAGTTCCATGTTTGTATGTGCAATAGTTCTCAATATATGTCAATTTAATCTGTATCGTATATGGGCCCTCCCCCCTTTCCCACAATGCAGCATTGCTGACTATTTTATATAAAATGTGAAAAATATTCATAAATCAACTGCTCCAAAACTACTGGTCGCACTTGCATGATTCTTTGATTAATCTGTAGTATGTATGATGTTCTTCAAAATTATGGCGTGGAATTTTGATACGATCAAAATTATGCAAATGAGATGCAAAACAATATTTTAGAAAATTCTAGAAAAAAAAGTCACATGACCGTTCAACTTTTTTTTCATGAAAGACGTAGCTCTAGGGTCAATGCTTCTTTTAAGCGAAAGTTTGAGACTCCTAGACCCTCAGAAAGGTGTTTAAATGAGCATGCCATTTTTTGCCTAAAATTCAAAATGGCCGCCGTACCACGTGACCAATATGTGTCATCTTAGGATATGCACTAGATCTCATCAAACTTAACAAACATGTGAAAACATTTTCCAGATATGTGCAACGGTGTTCGAATGGCGCTTAGCGAAAAATCTGGCGGAATAATAATAATAATAATAATAATAAAAAACATAACAATTACAAAAGGTTTCCAAGACATGTGTCTTGAAAACCTAAATATAGTCACCGGGTATGTTTGTCAGTTCTCTTGTCCAATGTCTTCAATATAGCATTGGTTCAATGTTCCTACTTGCAACAGTGCCTAAGATATTAGAGACTTGCATATTTAATGAGTTCTCTGACCATATATGGTCATCGAATCTGTTGATCAATTCTCTTGTCCAATGTCTTCAATATAGGTTTGGGTACATGTCTATATCTTTAAAAGTGCTTGAGATATTATGGATATGCATACTTAATGAGTTATATGACCATATATGGTCATCGAATGTGTTGGTCAATTCTCTTGTCCAATGTCTTCAATATAGGTTTGGGTACATATCTATATCTTTCAAAGTGATCGCGATATTATGGATATGCATATATAATGAGTTCTATTACCATATATGGTCATCGAATATGTTGGTCAATTCTTTTGTCCAATGTCTTCAATATAGCATTGGTTCCATGTTTGTACTTGCAATAGTGCCTGAGATATTAGAGACATGCATATTTAATGAGTTCTATTACCATATATGGTCATCCAATTTTTTGGTAAATTCTCTTGTCCAATGTCTTCAATACAGCGTTAGTTCCATGTTTGTACTTGCAATAGTGCCCGAGATATTAGAGACATGCATTATTAATGAGTTGCATGACCATATATGGTCATCCAATATTTTGGTCAATTCTCTTGTCCAATGTCTTCAATATAGCGTTAGTTCCATGGTTGTATATACAATAGTTCTCAATATATGTCAATTTAATGTGTATCGTATATGGGCCCTCCCCCCTTTCCCACAATGCAACATTGCTGACTATTTTATATAAAATGTGAAAAATATTCATAAATCAACTGCTCCAAAACTACTGGTCGCACTTTCATGATTCTTTGATTAATCTGTAGTATGTATGATGTTCTTCAAAATTATGGCGTGGAATTTTGATACGATCAAAATTATGCAAATGAGATGCAAAACAATATTTCAGAAAATTCTAGAAAAAAAAGTCACATGACCGTTCAACTTTTTTTTCCTGAAATACGTAGCTCTAGGACCTATGCTTCTTTTAAGCGAAAGTTTGAGACTCCTAGACCCTCAGAAAGGTGTTTAAATGAGCATGCCATTTTTAGCCTAAAATTCAAAATGGCCGCCGTACCACGTGACCAATATGCGTCATCTTAGGATATGCACTAGATCTCATCGAACTTAACAAACATATGAAAACATTTTCCAGATATGTGCAACGGTGTTCGAATGGCGCTTAGCGAAAAATCTGGCGGAATAATAATAATAATAAATATAGCTGCATAGCAGCAATCACCGGTTTTCAAGACCATGGCACATGGCCAAGTCACATGCAATGCATGGCCATGTATGACTGTTTGCAATAGCCCTGAAAATTAACGTTGGTCCCATGTTTGTATATGTGATAGTGTCCGAGATGTTATAGCCATGCATATTTAATGAGTTCCATGACCATATATAGTCATCGGGTATGTTTGTCAATTCTCTTGTCCAATGTCTTCAATATAGCATTGGTTCAATGTTCCTACTTGTAACAGTGCCTAATGTATTAGAGACTTGCATATTTAATGAGTTCTATGACCATATATGGTCATTTAAAATGTTGGTCAATTCTTGTGTCCAATGCCTTCCGTATAGGTTTGGATACATGTCTCTATCTTTAAAAGTGTCCGAGATATTATTGCCATGCATATTTAATGAATTGCATGACCATATATAGTCATCGGGTATGTTTGTCAATTCTCTTGTCCAATGTCTTCAATATAGCATTGGTTCAATGTTCCTACATGCAACAATGCCTAAGATATTAGAGACTTGCACATTTAATGAGCTCTATGACCATATATGGTCATTTAAAATGTTAGTCAATTCTTTTGTCCAATGCCTTCAGTATAGCTTGTCCGAAGTCTTCAATATAGGTTTGGGTACATGTCTATATCTTTAAAAGTGCTCGAGATATTATGGATATGCGTATTTAATGAGTTCTATGACCATATATGGTCATCAACTATGTTGGTCAATTCTTTTGTCCAATGTTTTCAATATAGCATTGGTTCCATGTTTGTACTTGCAATAGTGCCTGAGATATTAGAAGCATGCATATTTAATGAATTATATGACCATATATGGTCATCGACTGCATTGGTCAATTCTTTTGTCCAATGTCTTCAATATAGCATTGGTTCCATGTTTGTGCTTGCAATAGTACCTGAGATATTAAAGACATGCATGTTTAATGAGTTCTGTGACCATATATGGTCATCGAATATGTTGGTCAATTTTCCTGTCCAATTCCTTCAATATAGGTTTGGGTACATGTCTCTATCTTTAAAAGTGCTCGAGATATTATGGATATGCATTTTTAATGAGTTCTATGACCATATATGGTCATTGACTGTGCTGGTCAATTCTTTTCTCCAATGTCTTCAATATAGCATTGGTTCCATGTTTGTACTTGCAATTGTGCCTGAGATATTAGAGACATGTATATTTAATGAGTTCTATGACCATATATGGTCATCAACTATGTTGATCAATTCTTTTGTTCAATGTCTTCAATATAACATTGGTTCCATGTTTGTACTTGCAATAGTGCCTGAGATATTAAAGACATGTATATTTAATGAGTTCTATGACCATATATGGTCATCCAATGTTTTGGTCAATTTTCTTGTCCAATGTCTTCATTACAGCGTTGGTTCCATGTTTGTACTTGCAATAGTGCCTGAGATATTAGAGACATGCATATTTAATGAGTTGCATGACCATATATGGTCATCCAATATTTTGGTCAATTCTCTTGTCCAATGTCTTCAATATAGCGTTAGTTCCATGTTTGTATGTGCAGTAGTTCTCAATATATGTCAATTCAATGTGTATCGTATATGGGCCCTCCCCCTTTCCCACAATGCAACATTGCTGACTATTTTATATAAAATGTGAAAAATATTCATAAATCAACTGCTCCAAAACTACTGGTCGCACTAGCATGATTCTTTGATTAATCTGTAGTATGTATGATGTTCTTCAAAATTATGGCGTGGAATTTTGATACGATCACAATTATGCAAATGAGATGCAAAACAATATTTCAGAAAATTCTAGAAAAAAAAGTCACATGACCGTTCAACTTTTATTTCATGAAATACGTAGCTCTAGGGCCAATGCTTCTTTTAAGCGAAACTTTGAGACTTCTAGACCCTCAGAAAGGTGTTTAAATGAGCATGCCATTTTTCGCCTTAAATTCAAAATGGCCGCCGTACCACGTGACCAATATGCGTCATCTTAGGATATGCATTAGATCTCATCAAACTTTACAAATATATGAAAAAATTTTCAAGATATGTGCAACGGTGTTCAAATGGCGCTTAGCGAAAAATCTGGCGGAATAATAATAATAATAAATATAGCTGCATAGCAGCAATGACCGGTTTTCAAGACCATGGCACATGGCCAAGTCACATGCAATGCATGGCAATGTATGACTGTTTGCAATAGCCCCGAAAATTAACGTTGGTTCCATGTTTGTATATGTGATAGTGTCCGAGATATTATAGCCATGCATATTTAATGAGTTCCATGACCATATATGGTCATCATCTATGTTGGTCAATTCTTTTGTCCAATGTCTTCAATATAACATTGGTTCCATGTTTGTGTTTGCAATATTGCCTGAGATATTAGGGACATGCATATTTAATGAGTTCTATGACCATTTATAGTCATCAGGTATGTTTGTCAATTCTCTTGTCCAATGTCTTCAATATAGCATTGTTTCAATGTTCCTACTTGTAACAGTGCCTAAGATATTAGAGACTTGCATATTTAATGAGTTCTATGACCATATATGGTCATCGAATGTGTTGGTCAATCCTTTTGTCCAATGTCTTCAATATAACATTGGTTCCATGTTTGTGTTTGCAATAGTGCCTGAGATATTAGAGACATGCATATTTAATGAGTTCTATGACCATATATGGTCATCGAATATGTTGGTCAATTCTTTTGTCCAATGTCTTCAATATAGCGTTGGTTCCATGTTTGTACTTGCAATAATGCCTGAGATATTAGAGACACGCATATTTAATGAGTTCTATGACCATATATGGTCATAGACTATGTTGGTCAATTCTTTTGTTCAATGTTTTCAATATAGCATTGGTTCCATGTTTGTACTTGCAATAGTGCCTGAGATATTAGAGACATGCATATTTAATGAGTTGCATGACCATATATGGTCATCCAATATTTTGGTCAATTCTCTTGTCCAATGTCTTCAATATAGCGTTAGTTCCATGTTTGTATATACAATAGTTCTCAATATATGTCAATTCAATGTGTATCATATATAGGCCCTCCCCCCTTTCCCATAATGCAACATTGCTGACTATTTTATATAAAATGTGAAAAATATTCATAAATCAACTGCTCCAAAACTACTGGTCGCACTTTCATGATTCTTTGATTAATCTGTAGTATGTATGATGTTCTTCAAAATTATGGCGTGGAATTTTGATACGATCAAAATTATGCAAATGAGATGCAAAACAATATTTCAGAAAATTCTAGAAAAAAAAGTCACATGACCGTTCAACTTTTTTTTCATGAAATACGTAGCTCTAGGGTCAATGCTTCTTTTAAGCGAAAGTTTGAGACTCCTAGACCCTCAGAAAGGTGTTTAAATGAGCATGCCATTTTTCGCTTTAAATTCAAAATGGCCGCCGTACCACGTGACCAATATGCGTCATCTTAGGATATGCACTAGATCTCATCAGACTTTACAAACATGTGCAAACATTTTCAAGATATGTGCAACGGTGTTCGAATGGCGCTTAGCGAAAAATCTGGCGGAATAATAATAATAATAAATATAGCTGCGTTGCAGCAATGTCGGGTTTCGAGCCCACTGACTTATTAGCAACGTTCCAAAATCAGCATCATTGACAATAATATATTAAAGGAAATTGCATGGCCTTCATACTAAACATGTTACATGTCCCTGTCTGTAACAGTGGTTAAGGTATTATAATCTCGTATATTTAATTATGTCCCATGACCATATATGGTCATCTGATGTTTTTGTCAGCTCTGTTGTGCAATAACTTCAATATTGCATTGGTTGCATGTTCCTATCTGTAACAGTGCTTGAGATATAACATTTATGCATATTTGATGAGGTCACATGACCATATATGGTCATCACATTAGTTTGTCACATCTCTTGTTCCATAGATTCAATATTGCACAGGTTACATGTTCCCGTCTGTAATAGTGATTGAGTTATTACATTTATGCTTATTTGATGAGGTCACATGACCATATATGGTCATCGGATATGTTAGTGACTTCTGTTATGCAATAGCTTCAATATTGCACTGGTTGCATGTTCCTATCTGTAACAGTGCTTGAGATATAACATTTATGCATATTTGATGAGGTCACATGACCATATATGGTCATCGGATGTGTTAGTCACTTCTGTTGTGCAATAGCTTCAATATTGCACTGGTTGCATGTTCCTATCTGTAACAGTGCTTGAGTTATAACATTTATGCATATTTGATGAAATTACATGACCATATATGGTCATCACATTAGTTAGCCACATCTCTTGTCTCATAGCTTCGATATTGCATAGGTTGCATGTCTCTATCTGTGATTCTGCTTGAGATATTACAATTATGCATATTTAATGACGTCACATGACCATATACGGTCATCACATTAGTTACTCACATCTCATGTCCCACAGCTTCGATTTAGCACAGGTTTCATGTTCATGTCTGTGACAGTGCTTGAGATAATTCAATTATGCATATTTAATGAAGTCACATGACCATATATGGTCATCAGATTAGTTAGCCACATCTCTTGACCCATACCTTCGATATTGCACAGGTTGCATGTCCCTAACTCTTGCAGTGCTTGATATATTACATTTATGCATATTCAATGAGGTCACATGACCATATATGGTCATCTTGTTTGTTAGTAAAATTTCATGTACCATCACTTCAATATTGCACTGGTTGCATGTTCCCGTCTGTAACTGTGCTTGAGTTATTACATTTATGCATATTTGATGAAGTCACATGACCATATATGGTCATCACATTAGTTAGTCACATCTTGTGTCTTATAGCTTCGATATTGCACAGGTTGCATGTCCCTATCTGTAACAGTGCTTGATATATTACATTTATGCATATTTGATGAGGTCACATGACCATATATGGTCATCGGATGTGTTAGTCACTTCTGTTGTGCAATAGCTTCAATATTGCACTGGTTGCATGTTCCTATCTGTAACAGTGCTTGAGTTACTACATTTATTCATATTTGATGAAGTTACATGACCATATATGGTCATCACATTAGTTAGTCACATCTCTTGTATCATAGCTTTGATATTTCATAGGTTGCATGTCTCTATCTGTGATTCTGCTTGATATATTACAATTATGCATATTTAATGACGTCACATGACCATATACGGTCATCTCATTAGTTACTCACATCTCATGTCCCATAGCTTCGATTTTGCACAGGTTGCATGTTCATGTCTGTAACAGTGCTTGAGTTATTTCATGTATGCATATTTGATGAAGTTACATGACCATATATGGTCATCTTGTTTGTTAGTAAAATTTCATGTACCATCACTTCAATATTGCACTGGTTGCATGTTCCCGTCTGTAACTGTGCTTGAGTTATTACAATTATGCATATTTAATGACGTCACATGACCATATACGGTCATCTCATTAGTTACTCACATCTCATGTCCCATAGCTTCGATTTTGCACAGGTTGCATGTTCATGTCTGTAACAGTGCTTGAGTTATTTCATGTATGCATATTTGATGAAGTTACATGACCATATATGGTCATCACATTAGTTAGTCACATCTCTTGTCTGACAGCTTCGATATTGCACAGGTTGCATGTTTCTAACTGTAACAGTGCTTGAGATAATTCAATTATGCATATTTAATGAAGTCACATGACCATATATGGTCATCACATTAGTTAGTCACATCTCTTGACCCATACCTTCGATATTGCACAGGATGCATGTCCCTAACTCTTACAGTGCTTGATATATTACATTTAATCATATTCAATGAGGTCACATGACCATATATGGTCATCTTGTTTGTTAGTAAAATTTCATGTACCATCACTTCAATATTGCACTGGTTGCATGTTCCCGTCTGTAACTGTGCTTGAGTTATTACATTTATGCATATTTGATGAAGTCACATGACCATATATGGTCATCACATTAGTTAGTCACATCTCGTGTCTTATAGCTTCGATATTGCACAGGTTGCATGTCGCTATCTGTAACAGTGCTTGATATATTACATTTATGCATATTTAATGAGATCACATGACCATATATGGTCATCTTGTTTGTTAGTAGAATTTCATGTACCATCACTTCAATATTGCACTGGTTGCATGTTCCTATCTGTAACAGTGCTTGAGATATTGCAATTATGTCTATAAAATGAGGTCACGTGACCATATAAAAGAACAAAAAAAATATGAAAAAACATTCTAAAATCTTCTTCTAAAAAACGGCTTATCGCCTGGACTTCATATTTTGGAATTAAATACTATGTCATATGATCATTCAAAGTTATTCAGGGATAGTTGATTAGTCGAAAATTATGCAAATGAGATGCAAAAGAAAATTAAAAAAATTCTAGAAAAAAATTAGTCACGTGACCGCTAAAGTTTTTTTTGATGAAATTTGTAGCCCTTGTCGCACTGCTACTATCATAAAAAAATTGGACCACTCAGACCCTCAGAAAGGTGCGCAATTCGGCATTGAAAATTTCGCCTTTAATCCAAGATGGCGGCCTGGTCATGTGACCTATGTGTCTGAACTTAGGATATGCACCAGATCTCATACAGCTTTACCATTGTGGCAAGTATGGAACTGATCGGTCCAACGGTGTTGACATAAAGCGTGACCAAAAATTTAGGCGGAAGAATAATAATAATAATAATAATAATAAACGGAACAATTACAATAGGGTTTCGACCAAATGGGCTCGAAACCCTAATAATAATAAAAAACATAACAATTACAAAAGGTTTCCAAGACATGTGTCTTGAAAACCTAATAATAAATATAGCTGCATAGCAGCAATCACCGGTTTTCAAGACCATGGCACATGGCGAAGTCACATGCAATGCATGGCCATGTATGACTGTTTGCAATAGCCCTGAAAATTAACGTTGGTTCCATGTTTGTATATGTGATAGTGTCCGAGATATTATAGCCATGCATATTTAATGAGTTCTATGACCATATATAGTCATCAATTGTGTTGGTCAATCCTCTTGTCCAGTGTCTTCAATATAACATTGGTTCCATGTTTGTGTTTGCAATAGTGCCTGAGATATTAGAGACTTGCATATTTAATGGATTCTATGACCATATATGGTCATCGAATGTGTTGATCAATTCTCCTGTCCAATGTCAATATAGGTTTGGGTACATGTCTATATCTTTAAAAGTGATCGAGATATTATAGATATGCATATTTAATGAGTTCTATGACCATATATGGTCATCGAATATGTTGGTCAATTCTTTTGTCCAATGTCTTCAATATATCATTGGTTCCATGTTTGTACTTGCAATAGTGCATAATATATTAGAGACATGCATATTTAATGAGTTTTATGACCATATATGCTCATCAACTATGTTGGTCAATTCTGTTGTCCAATGTCTTCAATATAGGGTGGGTACCATGTTTGTACTTGCAATAGTGCATAATATATTAGAGACATGCATATTTAATGAGTTCTGTGACCATATATGGTCATCAACTATGTTGGTCAATTCTGTTGTCCAATGTCTTCAATATAGGGTTGGTACCATGTTTGTACTTGCAATAATGCATAATATATTAGAGACATGCATATTTAATGAGTTCTTCGACCATATATGGTCATCAACTATGTTGGTCAATTCTGTTGTCCAAAGTATTCAATATAGCGTTGGTACCACGTTTGCACTTGCAATAGTGCATAAGATATTAGAGATATGCATATTTAATGAGTTCTATTACCATATATGGTCATCGAATGTGTTCGTCAATTCTCTTGTCCAATGCTTTCAATAAAGGTTTGGGTACATGTCTCTAACTTTAAAAGTGCTCGAGATATAATGGATATGCGTTTTTAATGAGTTCTATGACCATATATGGTCATCAACTGTGTTGGTCAATTCTTTTGTCCAATGTCTTCAATATAGCATTGGTTCCATGTATGTGCTTGCAATAGTACCTGAGATATTAAAGACATGCATGTTTAATGAGTTCTGTGACCATATATGGTCATCGAATGTGTTGGTCAATTTTCTTGTCCAATGCCTTCAATATAAGTTTGGGTACATGTCTCTATCTTTAAATGTGCTCGAGATATAATGGATATGCATTTTAATGAGTTCTATGACCATATATGGTCATTGACTGTGCTGGTCATTTCTTTTGTCCAATGTATTCAATATAGCATTGGTTCCATGTTTGTACTTGCAATTGTGCCTGCGATATTAGAGACATGTATATTTAATGAGTTCTATGACCATATATGGTCATCGAATGTGTTGGTCAATTCTCTTGTCCAATGCCTTCACAATAGGTTTGGGTACATGTTTCTATCTTTAAAAGTGCTCGAGATATTATGGATATGCATATTTAATGAGTTCTATGACCATATATGGTCATCGATTGTGTTGGTCAATCCTCTTCTTCAATATCTACAATATAGCGTTGGTTCCGTGTTTGTACTTGCAATAGTGCATGAGATATTAGAGACATGCATATTTAATGAGTTCTATGACCATATATGGTCATCGAATTTGTTGGTCAATTCTCTTGTCCAATGTCTTCAATATAGCGTTAGTTCCATGTTTGTATATACAATAGTTCTCAATATATGTCAATTCAATGTGTATCGTATATGGGCCCTCCCCCCTTTCCCATAATGCAACATTGCTAACTATTTTATATAAAATGTGAAAAATATTCATAAATCTTCTCCTCCAAAACTACTGGTCGCACTTTCATGATTCTTTGATTAATCGGTAGTATGTATGATGTTCTTCAAAATTATGGCGTGGAATTTTGATACGATCAAAATTATGCAAATGAGATGCAAAACAATATTTCAGAAAATTCTAGAAAAAAAAGTCACATGACCGTTAAACTTTTTTTTCATGAAATACTTAGCTCTTGGGCCAATGCTGCTTTTTAGCGAAAGTTTGAGACTCCTAGACCCTCAGAAAGGTGTTTAAATGAGCATGCCATTTTTCGCCTTAAATTCAAAATGGCCGCCGTACCACGTGACCAATATACATAATCTTAGGATATGCACTAGATCTCATCAAACTTTACAAACATATGAAAAAATTTTCCAGATATGTGCAACGGTGTTCGAATGGCGCTTAGCGAAAAAATCTGGCGGAATAATAATAAAAAACTTAACGATTACAATAGGTTTCCAAGACATGTGTCTTGAAAACCTAATAATAAAAAACATAACAATTACAAAAGGTTTCCAAGACATGTGTCTTGAAAACCTAAATATAGCTGCGTTGCAGCAATGTCGGGTTTCGAGCCCACTGCCTTATTAACAGCGTTCCAAAATCAGCATCATTGACAATAATATATTAAAGGAAATTGCATGGCCTTCATACTAAACATGTTACATGTTCCTGTCTGTAACAGTGCTTAAGGTATTACAATCTTGCATATTTAATGATGTCACATGACCATATATGGTCATTACATTAGTTAGTCACATCTCTTATTCCATAGATTCGATATTGCACAGGTTGCATGTTCCCGTCTGTAACAGTGCTTGAGTTATTACATTTATGAATATTTAATGATGTCACATGACCGTGTATGGTCATCAGATGTGTTAGTCATCTCTCTTGTGCAAGACCTTCAATATTGCACTAGTTGCATGTTCCTGTCTGTAACAGTGCTTGAGTTATTACATTTATGCATATTTGATGAGGTCACATGACCATATACGGTCATCGGATATGTTAGTTACCTCTGTTGTGCAATAATTTCAATATTGCACTGGTTACATGTTCCTATCTGTAACAGGGCTTGAGTTATTACATTTATGCATATTTGATGAGGTCACATGACCATATTTGGTCATCAGATGTGTTAGGCATCTCTCTTGTGCAAGACCTTCAATATTGCACTAGTTGCATGATCCTGTCTGTAACAGTGCTTGAGTTATTACATTTATTCATATTTGATGAGCTCACATGACCATATATGGTCATCACATTAGTTAGTCACATCTCTTGTCTCATAGCTTCAATATTGCACAGGTTGCATGTTCCCGTCTGTAACAGTGCTTGACTTATTACATTTACGCATATTTGATGAGGTCACATGACCATATATGGTCATCTTGTTTGTAAGTAAAATTTCTTGTACCATCACTTCAATATTGCACTAGTTGCATGTCCCTATCTGTAACAGTGCTTGAGATATTGCAATTATGTCTACAAAATGAGGTCACGTGACCATATAAAGAACAAAAAAAAATATGAAAAAACATTCTAAAATCTTCTTCTAAAAAACGGCTTATCGCCTGGACTTCATATTTTGGAATTAAATACTATGTCATATGATCTTTCAAAGTTATTCAGGGATAGTTGATTAGTCGAAAATTATGCAAATGAGATGCAAAAGAAAATTAAAAAAATTCTAGAAAAAAATTAGTCACGTGACCGCTAAAGTTTTTTTTGATGAAATTTGTAGCCCTTCTCCCATTGCTACTGCCATAAAAAATTTGGAGCACTCAGACCCTCAGAAAGGTGTGCAATTCGGCATTGAAAATTTCGTCTTTAATCCAAGATGGCGGCCTGGTCATGTGACCTATGTGTCTGAACTTAGGATATGCACCAGATCTCATCCAGCTTTACCATTGTGGCAAGTATGGAGCTGATCGGTCCAACAGCGTTGACATAAAGCGTGACCAAAAATTTAGGCGGAATCATAATAATAATAATAAACGGAACAATTTCAATAGGGTTTCGACCAAATGGGCTCGAAACCCTAAATATAGCTGCATAGCAGCAATGACCGGTTTTCAAGACCATGGCACATTGCCAAGTCACATGCAATGCATGGCCATGTATGACTGTTTGCAATAGCTCTCAAAATTGACATTGGTTCCATGTTTGTATATGTGATAGTGTCCGAGATATTATAGCCATGCATATTTAATGAGTTCTATGACCATATATAGGCATCAGGTACGTTTGTCAATTCTCTTGTTCAATGTCTTCAATGTAGCACTGGTTCCATGTTCCTACTTGCAACAGTGCCTAAGATATCAGAGACATGCATATTTAATACCATATATGGTCATCTACTATGTTGCTCAATTCTCTTATCCAATGTCTTCAATATAGTGTTGGTTGCATGTCTATACTTGCAATAGTGTCCGAGATTTTAGGGACAAGCATATTTAATGATTTCTATGACCATATATGGTCATTGATTGTGTTGGTCAATTCTCTTGTTCAATATCTACAATATAGTGTTGGTACTATGTTTGTACTTGCAATGGTGCATGATATATTAGGGACTTGCATATTTAATGAGTTCTATGACCATATATGGTCATTTTATATGTTGGTCAATTTTTTTGTCCATTGCCTTCAATATAGGTTTGGGTACATGTTTATATCTTTAAAAGTATTCGAGATATTATGGATATGCATATTTAATGAGTTCTATGACCTTATATGGTCATCGAATATGTTGGTCAATTCTCTCGTCCAATGTCTTCAATATAGCATTGGTAACATGTTTGTACTTGCAATAGTGCCTGAGATATTAAAAACATGCATATTTAATGAGTTCTATGACCATATATAGTCATCGATTGTGTTGGTCAATTCTCTTGTTCAATATCTACAATATAGCTTTTGTTCCATGTTTGTACTTGCAATAGTGCACGAGATATTAGAGACATGCATATTTAATGAGTTCTATGACCATATATGGTTATCGAATATTTTGGCCAATTCTCTCGTCCTCTGTCTTCAATATAGCGTTGGTTCCATGTTTGTACTTGCAATAATGCCTGAGATATTAGAGACACGCATATTTAATGAGTTCTATGACCATATACGGTCATCAACTATGTTGATCAATTCTTTTGTTCAATGTCTTCAATATAGCATTGGTTCCATGTTTGTACTTGCAATAGTGCCTGAGATATGAAAGACATGTATATTTAATGAGTTATATGACCATATATGGTCATCCAATGTTTTGGTATATTTTCTTGTCCAATGTCTTCAATACAACGTAAGTTCCATGTTTGTACTTGCAATAGTGCCTGAGATATTAGAGACATGCATATTTAATGAGTTGCATAACCATATATGGTCATCCAATATTTTGGTAAATTCTCTTGTCCAATGTCTTCAATATAGCGTTAGTTCCATTCTTGTATGTGCAATAGTTCTCAATATATGTCAATTCAATGTGTATCGTATATGGGCCCTCCCCCCTTTCCCATAATGCAACATTGCTGACTATTTTATATAAAATGTGAAAAATATTCATAAATCAACTGCTCCAAAACTACTGGTCGCACTTTCATGATTCTTTGATTAATCTGTAGTATGTATGATGTTCTTCAAAATTATGGCGTGGAATTTTGATACGATCAAAATTATGCAAATGAGATGCAAAACAATATTTTAGAAAATTCTAGAAAAAAAAGTCACATGACCGTTCAACTTTTTTTTCATGAAATACGTAGCTCTAGGGCCAATGCTTCTTTTAAGCGAAAGTTTGAGACTCCTAGACCCTCAGAAAGGTGTTTAAATGAGCATGCCATTTTTTGCCTAAAATTCAAAATGGCCGCCGTACCACGTGACCAATATGCGTCATCTTAGGATATGCACTAGATCTCATCAAGCTTTACAAACATATGAAAACATTTTCCAGATATGTGCAACAGTGTTTGAATGGCGCTTAGCAAAAAATCTGGCGGAATAATAATAATAATAAATATAGCTGCGTTGCAGCAATGTCGGGTTTCGAGCCCACTGACTTATTAGCAGCGTTCCAAAATCAGCATCATTGACAATAATATATTAAAGGAAATTGCATGGCCTTCATACTAAACATGTTGCATGTTCCTGTCTGTAACAGTGCTTAAGGTATTACAATCTTGCATATTTAATGATGTCCCATGACCATATATGGTCATCAGATGTTTTTGTCAGCTCTGTTGTGCAATAACTTCAATATTGCATTGGTTGCATTTTCCTATCTGTAACAGTGCTTGAGATGTAACATTTATGCATATTTGATGAGGTCACATGACCATATGTGGTCATCACATTAGTTAGTCACATCTCTTGTTCCATAGATTCGATATTGCACAGGTTGCATGTTCCCGTCTGTAACAGTGCTTGAGTTATTTCATTAATGCATATTTAATGATGTCACATGACCGTGTATGGGCATCAGATGTGTTAGTCACATATCTTGTCTCATAGCTTCGATATTACACAGGTTGTGTGTTTCTTTCTGTTACTGTGTTTCAAATATAACATTTATGCATATTTGATGAGGTCACATGACCATATATGGTCATCACATTAGTTAGTCACATCTCGTGTCTTATAGCTTCGATATTGCACAGGTTGCATGTCCCTATCTGTAACAGTGCTTGATATATTACATTCATGCATATTTAATGAGATCACATGACCATATATGGTCATCTTGTTTGTTAGTAGAATGTCATGTACCATCACTTCAATATTGCACTGGTGGCATGTTCCTATCTGTAACAGTGCTTGAGATATTGCAATTATGTCTATAAAATGAGGTCACGTGACCATATAAAAGAACCAAAAAATATGAAAAAACATTCTAAAATCTTCTTATAAAAAACGGCTTATCGCCTGGAGTCCATATTTTGGAATTAAATACTATGTCATATGATCTTTCAAAGTTATTCAGGGTTAGTTGATTTGTCGAAAATTATGCAAATGAGATGCAAAACAAAATTTAAAAAAATTCTTCAAAAAAAAAGTCACGTGACCGCTAAAGTTTTTTTTCATGAAATTTGTAGCCCTTGTCGCACTGCTACTATCATAAAAAAATTGGAGCACTCAGACCCTCAGAAAGGTGCGCAATTCGGCATTGAAAATTTCGCTTTTAATCTAAGATGGCGGCCTGGTCATGTGACCTATGTGTCTGAACTTAGAATATGCACCAGATCTCATACAGCTTTACCATTGTGGCAAGTATGGAACTGATCAGTCCAACGGTGTTGACATAAAGCGT
Source organism: Saccoglossus kowalevskii (assembly GCF_978046115.1). Taxonomy (NCBI): domain Eukaryota; kingdom Metazoa; phylum Hemichordata; class Enteropneusta; family Harrimaniidae; genus Saccoglossus; species Saccoglossus kowalevskii. The sequence goes on along the minus strand of NW_028188621.1, from coordinate 524,909 downwards.
GACCAAAAATTTAGGCGGAAGAATAATAATAATAAATATAGCTGCGTTGCAGCAATGTCGGGTTTCGAGCCCACTGACTTATTAGCAGCGTTCCAAAATCAGCATCATTGACAATAATATATTAAAGGAAATTGCATGGCCTTCATACTAAACATGTTGCATGTTCCTGTCTGTAACAGTGCTTAAGGTATTACAATCTTGCATATTTAATGATGTCCCATGACCATATATGGTCATCGGATGTTTTTGTCAGCTCTGTTGTGCAATAACTTCAATATTGCATTGGTTGCATTTTCCTATCTGTAACAGTGCTTGAGTTATTACATTTATGCACATTTAATGATGTCACATGACCGTGTATTGGCATCAGATGTGTTAGTCACATATCTTGTCTCATAGCTTCGATATTGCACAGGTTGTGTGTTTCTATCTGTTACTGTGTTTCAAATATAACATTTATGCATATTTGATGAGGTCACATGACCATATATGGTCATCACATTAGTTAGTCACATCTCTTGTCCCATAGCTTTGATATTGCACAGGTTCGTCTGTAACAGTGCTTGAGTTATTACATTTATGCATATTGGATGAGGTCACATGATCATATATAGTCATCACATTAGTTAGACACATCTCTTGTTCCATAGATTCGATATTGCACAGGTTGCATGTTCCCGTCTGTAATAGTGATTGAGTTATTACATTTATGCTTATTTGATGAGGTCACATGACCATATATGGTCATCGGATATGTTAGTGACTTCTGTTGTGCAATAGCTTCAATATTGCACTGGTTGCATGTTCCTATCTGTAACAGTGCTTGAGATATAACATTTATGCATATTTGATGAGGTCACATGACCATATATGGTCATCGGATGTGTTAGTCACTTCTGTTGTGCAATAGCTTCAATATTGCACTGGTTGCATGTTCCTATCTGTAACAGTGCTTGAGTTATTACATTTATGCATATTTGATGACTTTACATGACCATATATGGTCATCACATTAGTTAGCCACATCTCTTGTCTCATAGCTTCGATATTGCATAGGTTGCATGTCTCTATCTGTGATTCTGCTTGAGATATTACAGTTATGCATATTTAATGACGTCACATGACCATATACGGTCATCTTGTTTGTTAGTAAAATGTCATGTACCATCACTTCAATATTGCACTGGTTGCATGTTCCTGTCTGTAACAGTGCTTGAGTTATTACATTTATGCGTATTTAATGACGTCACATGACCATATACGGTTATCACATTAGTTACTCACATCTCATGTCCCACAGCTTCGATTTTGCACAGGTTGCATGTTCATGTCTGTAACAGTGCTTGAGATAATTCAATTATGCATATTTAATGAAGTCACATGACCATATATGGTCATCACATTAGTTAGCCACATCTCTTGACCCGTACCTTCGATATTGCACAGGTTGCATGTCCCTAACTCTTACAGTGCTTGATATATTGCATTTATGCATATTCAATGAGGTCACATGACCATATATGGTCATCTTGTTTGTTAGTAAAATTTCATGTACCATCACTTCAATATTGCACTGGTTGCATGTTCCCGTCTGTAACTGTGCTTGAGTTATTACATTTATGCATATTTGATGAAGTCACATGACCATATATGGTCATCACATTAGTTAGTCACATCTCGTGTCTTATAGCTTCGATATTGCACAGGTTGCATGTCCCTATCTGTAACAGTGCTTGATATATTACATTTATGCATATTTAATGAGATCACATGACCATATATGGTCATCTTGTTTGTTAGTAGAATTTCATGTACCATCACTTCAATATTGCACTGGTTGCATGTTCCTATCTGTAACAGTGCTTGAGATATTGCAATTATGTCTATAAAATGAGGTCACGTGACCATATAAAAGAACAAAAAAATATGAAAAAACATTCTAAAATCTTCTTATAAAAAACGGCTTATCGCCTGGACTCGATATTTTGGAATTAAATACTATGTCATATGATCTTTCAAAGTTATTCAGGGTTAGTTGATTTGTCGAAAATTATGCAAATGAGATGCAAAACAAAATTTAAAAAAATTCTAAAAAAAAAAGTCACGTGACCGCTAAAGTTTTTTTTGATGATATTTGTAGCCCTTGTCGCACTGCTACTATCATAAAAAAATTGGAGCACTCAGACCCTCAGAAAGGTGCGCAATTCGGCATTGAAAATTTCGCCTTTAATCCAAGATGGCGGCCTGGTCATGTGACCTACGTGTCTGAACTTAGGATATGCACCAGATCTCATATAGCTTTACCATTGTGGCAAGTATTGAATTGATCGGTCCAACGGCGTTGACATAAAGCGTGACCAAAAATTTAGGCGGAAGAATAATAATAATAATAATAATAATAATAATAATAATAATAAACGGAACAATTACAAAAGGGTTTCGACCAAATGGGCTCGAAACCCTAATAATAATAATAATAATAAACGGAACAATTACAAAAGGGTTTCGACCAAATGGGCTCGAAACCCTAAATATAGCTGCATAGCATCAATCACCGGTTTTCAAGACCATGGCACATGGCCAAGTCACATGCAATGCATGGCCATGTATGATTGTTTGCAATAGCCCCGAAAATTAACGTTGGTTCCATGTTTGTATATGCGATAGTGTCCGAGGTATTATGGCCATGCATATTTAATGAGTTCCATGACCATATATAGTCATCGGGTATGTTTGTCAATTCTCTTGTCCAATGTCTTCAATATAGCATTGGTTCATTGTTCCTACTTGCAACAGTGCCTCAGATATTAGAGACTTGCATATTTAATGAGTTCTATGACCGTATATGGTCATTTAAAATGTTGGTCAATTCTTTTGTCCAATGCCTTCAGTATAGGTTTCGGTACATGTCTCTATCTTTAAAAGTGCTCTAGATATTATGGATATGCATTTTTAATGAGTTCTATGACCATATATGGTCATCGAATGTGTTAGTCAATCCTTTTGTCCAATGTCTTCAATATAACATTGGTTCCATGTTTGTGTTTGCAATAGTGCCTGAAATATTAGAGACATGCATATTTAATGAGTTCTATGACCATATAAGGTTATCGAATGTGTTGGTCAATTCTCTTGTCCAATGTCTTCAATATAGGTTTGGGTACATGTCTATATCTTTAAAAGTGATCGAGATATTAATGTTAATGAGTTCTATGACCATATATGGTCATCAACTATGTTGGTCAATTCTTTTGTCCAATGTCTTCAATATATCATTGGTTCCATGTTTGTACTTGCAATCGTGCTTGAGATATTAGAGACATGCATATTTAATGAGTTCTATGGCCATATATGATCATCAACTATGTTGGTCAATTCTTTTGTCCAATGTCTTAAATATAGCATTGGTTCCATGTTTGTACTTGCAATAGTGCCTGAGATATTAGAGACATGCATATTTAATGAGTTCTATGACTATATATGGTCAACCAATGTTTTGGTAAATTTTCTTGTCCAATGTCCTACAATATAGCATTGGTTCCATGTTTGTACTTGCAATAGTGCCTGAGATATTAGAGACATGCATATTTAATGAGTTCTATGACCATATATGGTCAACCAATATTTTGGTAAATTTTCTTGTCCAATGTCCTTCAATACAGCGTAGGTTCCATGTTTGTACTTGCAATAGTGCCTGATATATTAGAGACATGCATATTTAATGAGTTCTATGACCATATATGGTCATCAAATGTGTTGGTCAATTCTCTTGTCCAATGTCTTCAATGTAGCATTGGTTCCATGTTTGTACTTGCAATAATGCCTGAGATATTAGAGACACGCATATTTAATGAGTTCTATGACCATATATGGTCATCGAATATGTTGGTCAATTCTTTTGTCCAATGTCTTCAATATAGCATTGGTTCCATGTTTGTACTTGCAATAGTGCCTGAGATATTAGAGACATGCATATTTAATGAGTTGCATGACCATATATGGTCATCCAATATTTTGGTCAACTCTCTTGTCCAATGTCTTCAATATAGCGTTAGTTCCATGTTAGTATATGCAATAGTTCTCAATATATGTCAATTCAATGTGTATCGTATATGGACCCTCCCCCCTTTCCCATAATGCAACATTGCTGACTTTTTTATATAAAATGTGAAAAATATTCATAAATCAACTGCTCCAAAACTACTGGTTGCACTTTCATGATTCTTTGATTAATATGTAGTATGTATGATGTTCTTCAAAATTATGGCGTGGAATTTTGATACGATCAAAATTATGCAAATGAGATGCAAAACAATATTTCAGAAAATTCTAGAAAAAAAAGTCACATGACCGTTCAACTTTTTTTTCATGAAATACGTAGCTCTAGAGCAAATGCTTATTTTAAACGAAAGTTTGAGACTCCTAGACCCTCAGAAAGGTGTTTAAATGAGCATTCCATTTTTCGCCTTAAATTCAAAATGGCCGCCGTACCACGTGACCAATATGCGTCATCTTAGGATATGCATTAGATCTCATCAAACTTTACTAACATATGAAAAAATTTTCAAGATATGTGCAACGGTGTTCGAATGGCGCTTAGCGAAAAATCTGGCGGAATAATAATAATAATAAATATAGCTGCATAGCAGCAATCACCGGTTTTCAAGACCATGGCACATGGCCAAGTCACATGCATAGCATGGCCGTGTATGACTGTTTGCAATAGCCCTGAAAATTAACGTTGGTTCCATGTTTGTATATGTGATAGTGTTCGAGATATTATAGCCATGCATATTTAATGAGTTCTATGACCATATATAGTCATCGGGTATGTTTGTCAATTCTCTTGTCTAATGTCTTCAATATAGCATTGGTTCAATGTTCCTACTTGTAACAGTGCCTAAGATATTAGAGACTTGCATATTTAATGAGTTCTATGACCATATATGGTCATTTAAAATGTTGGTCAATTCTTTTGTCCAATGCCTTCACTATAGGTTTGGGTACATGTCTCTATCTTTAAAAGTGCTCGAGATATTATGGATATGCATATTTAATGAGTTATATGACCATATATGGTCATGGAATGTGTTGGTCAATCCTCTTGTCCAATGTCTTCAATATAACATTGGTTCCATGTGTGTGTTTCCAATGGTGCCTGAAATATTAGAGACATGCATATTTAATGAGTTCTATGACCATATATGGTCATCGAATGTGTTGGTCAATTCTTTTGTCCAATGTCTTCAATATAGCATTGGTTCCATGTTTGTACTTGCAATAATGCATAAGATATTAGAGACATGCATATTTAATGAGTTCTATGACCATATATGGTCATCAACTATGTTGGTCAATTCTGTTGTCCAATGTATTCAATATAGCGTTGGTACCACGTTTGTACTTGCAATAGTGCATAAGATATTAGAGACATGCATATTTAATGAGTTCTATGACCATATATGGTCATCGAATGTGTTGGTCAATCCTCTTGTCCAATGTCTTCAATATAACATTGGTTCCATGTTTGTGTTTGCAATAGTGCCTGAGATATTATAGACATGCATATTTAATGAGTTCTATGACCATATATGGTCATCGAATGTGTTCGTCAATTCTCTTGTCCAATGTTTTTCAATGTAGGTTTGGGTACATGTCTCTATCTTTTAAAGTGCTAGAGATATTATGAATATGCATATTTAATGAGTTATATGACCATATATGGTCATCAACTGTGTTGGTCAATTCTTTTGACCAATGTCTTCAATATAGCATTGATTCCATGTTTGTAGTTGCAATAGTGCATGAGATATTAGAGACATGCATATTTAATGAGTTATATGACCATATATGGTCATTGAATATGTTGGTCAATTCTCTTGTCCAATGCTTTCAATATAGGTTTGGGTACATGTCTATCTTTTTAAGTGCTAGAGATATTAGAGACATGCATATTTAATGAGTTCGATGACCATATATGGTCATTGAATATGCTGGTCAATTCTCTTGTCCAATGCTTTCAATATAGGTTTGGGTACATGTCTATCTTTTTAAGTGCTAGAGATATTAGAGACATGCATATTTAATGAGTTCGATGACCATATATGGTCATCAACTATGTTTGTCAATTCTTTTGTCCAATGTCTTCAATATAGCATTGGTTCCATGTTTGTACTTGCAATAGTGCACGAGATATTAGAGACATGCATATTTAATGAGTTATATGACCATATATGGTCATCGAATATGTTGCTCAATTGTCTCGTCCAATGTCTTCAATATAGCACTGGTTGCATGTTTGTACTTGCAATAGTGCCTGAGATATTAGAGACATGTATATTTAATGAGTTCTATGACCATATATGGTCATCGAATGTGTTGGTCAATTCTCTTGTCCAATGCCTTCACAATAGGTTTGGGTACATGTTTCTATCTTTAAAAGTGCATGAGATATTAGAGACATGCATATTCAATGAGTTCTATGACCATATATGGTCATCGAATATGTTGGTCAATTCTCTCGTCCAATGTCTTCAATATAGCCATGGTTCCATGTTTGTACTTGCAATAGTGCATGAGATATTAGAGACATGCATATTTAATGAGTTTTATGTCCATATATGGTCATCCAATATTTTGGTCAATTCTCTTGTCCAATGTCTTCAATAAAGCGTTGGTTCCATGTTTGTATATGCAATAGTTCTCAATATATGGCAATACAATGTGTATCGTATTAAGGGCCCTCCCCCCTTTCCCATAATGCATCATTGCTCACTATTTTATATAAAATGTGAAAAATATTCATAAATCAACTCCTCCAAAACTGTTGGTCGCACTTTCATGATTCTTTGATTAATCGGTAGTATGTATGATGTTCTTCAAAATTATGGCGTGGAATTTTGATACGATCAAAATTATGCAAATGAGATGCAAAACAATATTTCAGAAAATTCTAGAAAAAAAAGTCACATGACCGTTCAACTTTTTTTTCATGAAATACGTAGCTCTAGGGCCAATGCTTCTTTTAAGCGAAAGTTTGAGACTCCTAGACCCTCAGAAAGGTGTTTAAATGAGCATGCCATATTTCGTCTTAAATTCAAAATGGCCGCCGTACCACGTGACCAACATGCGTCATCTTAGGATATGCACTAGATCTCATCAACCTTTACAAACATATGAAAAATTTTTCCAGATATGTGCAACGGTGTCGAAATGGCGCTTAGCGAAAAAATCTGGCGGAATAATAAAAAACATAACGATTACAATAGGTTTCCAAGACATGTGTCTTGAAAACCTAATAAAAAACATAACAATTACAAAAGGTTTCCAAGACATGTGTCTTGAAAACCTAATAAAAAACATAACAATTACAAAAGGTTTCCAAGACATGTGTCTTGAAAACCTAAATATAGCTGCATAGCAGCAATCACCGGTTTTCAAGACCATGGCACATGGCCAAGTCACATGCAATGCATGGCCATGTATGACTGTTTGCAATAGCCCTGAAAATTAACGTTGGTCCCATGTTTGTATATGTGATAGTGTCCGAGATATTATAGCCATGCATATTTAATGAGTTCCATGACCATATATAGTCATCGGGTATGTTTGTCAATTCTCTTGTCCAATGTCTTCAATATAGCATTGGTTCAATGTTCCTACTTGTAACAGTGCCTAATATATTAGAGACTTGCATATTTAATGAGTTCTATGACCATATATGGTCATTTAAAATGTTGGTCAATTCTTTTGTCCAATGAATTCAGTATAGGTTTGGGTACATGTCTCTATCTTTAAAAGTGCTCGAGATATTATGGATATGCATATTTAATGAGTTCTATGACCATATATGGTCATCGAATGTGTTGGTCAATCCTTTTGTCCAATGTCTTCAATATAACATTGGTTCCATGTTTGTGTTTGCAATACTGCCTGAGATATTAGAGACATGCATATTTAATGAGTTCTATGACCATATATGGTCATCAAATATGTTGGTCAACTCTCTTGTCCAATGTCTTCAATATAGGTTTGGGTACATGTCTATATCTTTAAAAGTGATCAAGATATTATGTATATGCATATTTAATGAGTTCTATGACCATATATGGTCATCGAATATGTTGGTCAATTCTTTTGTCCAATGTCTTCAATATAGCATTGGTTCCATGTTTGTACTTGCAATAGTGCCTGAGATATTACAGACATGCATATTTAATGAGTTGCATGACCATATATGGTCATCCAATATTTTGGTCAATTCTCTTGTCCAATGTCTTCAATATAGCGTTAGTTCCATGTTTGTATATGCAATAGTTCTCAATATATGTCAATTCAATGTTTATCATATTTGGGCCCTCCCCCCTTTCCCATAATGCAACATTGCTGACTATTTTATATAAAATGTGAAAAATATTCATAAATCAACTGCTACAAAACTACTGGTCGCACTTCCATGATTCTTTGATTAACCTGTAGTATGTATGATGTTCTTCAAAATTATGGCATGGAATTTTGATACGATCAAAATTATGCAAATGAGATGCAAAACAATATTTCAGAAAATTCTAGAAAAAAAAGTCACATGACCGTTCAACTTTTTTTTTCTGATATACGTAGCTCTAGGGCCAATGCTTATTTTAGGCGAAAGTTTGAGACTCCTAGACCCTCAGAAAGGTGTTTAAATGAGCATGCCATTTTTCGCCTTAAATTCAAAATGGCCGCCGTACCACGTGACCAATATGCGTCATCTTAGGATATGCATTAGATCTCATCAAACTTTACAAATATATGAAAAAATTTTCAAGATATGTGCAACGGTGTTCAAATGGCGCTTAGCGAAAAATCTGGCGGAATAATAATAATAATAATAAATATAGCTGCATAGCAGCAATCACCGGTTTTCAAGACCATGGCACATGGCCAAGTCACATGCAATGCATGGCCATGTATGACTGTTTGCAATAGCCCTGAAAATTAACGTTGGTTCCATATTTGTATATGTGACAGTGTCCGAGATATTATAGCCATGCATATTTAATGAGTTCCATGACCATATATAGTCACCGGGTATGTTTGTCAGTTCTCTTGTCCAATGTCTTTAATATAGCATTGGTTCAATGTTCCAACTTGTAACAGTGCCTAAGATATTAGAGACTTGCATATTTAATGAGTTCTATGACCATATATGGTCATTTAAAATATTGGTCAATTCTTTTGTCCAATGCCTTCAGTATAGGTTTGGTTCCATGTTTGTACTTGCAATAATGCCTGAGATATTAGAGACACGTATATTTGATGAGTTCTATGACCATATATGGTCATACACTATGTTGATCAATTCTTTTGTTCAATGTCTTCAATATAGCATTGGTTCCATGTTTGTACTTGCAATAGTGCCTGAGATATTAGAGACATGCATATTTAATGAGTTGCATGACCATATATAGTCATCGGGTATGTTTGTCAATTCTCTTGTCCAATGTCTTTAATATAGCATTGGTTCAATGTTCCAACTTGTAACAGTGCCTAAGATATTAGAGACTTGCATATTTAATGAGTTCTATGACCATATATGGTCATTTAAAATGTTGGTCAATTCTTTTGTCCAATGCCTTCAGTATAGGTTTGGGTACAAGTCTCTATCTTTAAAAGTGCTCGAGATATTATGGATATGCATATTTAATGAGTTATATGACCATATATGGTCATCGAATGTGTTGGTCAATCCTTTTGTCCAATGTCTTCAATATAACATTGGTTCCATGTTTGTGTTTGCAATAGTGCCTGAGATATTAGAGACATGCATATTTAATGAGTTCTATGACCTTATATGGTCATCGAATGTGTTGGTCAATTCTCTTGTCCAATGTCTTCAATATAGATTTGGGTACATGTCTATATCTTTAAAAGTGATCGAGATATTATGGATATGCATATTTAATGAGTTCTATGACCATATATGGTCATCCAATATTTTGGTCAATTCTCTTGTCATTGGTCTTCAATATAGCGTTAGTTCCATGTTTGTATATACAGTAGTTCTCAATATATGTCAATTCAATGTGTATTGTATATGGGCCCTCCCCCCTTTCCCATAATGCAACATTGCTGACTATTTTATATAAAATGTGAAAAATATTCATAAATCAACTGCTCCAAAACTACTGGTCGCACTTTCATGATTCTTTGATTAATCTGTAGTATGTATGATGTTCTTCAAAATTATGGCGTGGAATTTTGATACGATCAAAACTATGCAAATGAGATGCAAAACAATATTTCAGAAAATTCTAGAAAAAAAAGTCACATGACCGTTCAACTTTTTTTTCATGAAATACGTAGCTCTAGGGTCAATGCTTCTTTTAAGCGAAAGTTTGAGACTCCTAGACCCTCAGAAAGGTGTTTAAATGAGCATGTCATTTTTCGCCTTAAATTCAAAATGGCCGCCGTACCACGTGACCAATATGCGTCATCTTAGGATATGCACTAGATCTCATCAGACTTTACAAACATGTGCAAACATTTTCAAGATATGTGCAACGGTGTTCGAATGGCGCTTAGCGAAAAATCTGGCGGAATAATAATAATAATAAATATAGCTGCATAGCAGCAATGACCGGTTTTCAAGACCATGGCACATGGCCAAGTCACATGCAATGCATGGCCAGGTATGACTGTTTGCAATAGCCCCCAAAATTAACGTTGGTCCCATGTTTGTATATGTGATAGTGTCCAAGATATTATTGCCATGCATATGTAATGAGTTATATGACCATATATAGTCATCAGGTATGTTTGTCAATTCTCTTGTCCAATGACTTCAATATAGCATTGGTTCCATGTTCCTACCTGCATCAGTGCCTAAGATATTAGAGGCATGCATATTTAATGAGTTCTATGACCATATATGGTCATATCATATGTTGGACAATTCTCTTGTCCAATGTCTTCAGTATAGGTTTGGGTACATGTCCCTATCTTTAAAAGTGCTCGAGATATTATGGATATGCATACTTAATGTGTTCTATGACCATATATGGTAATCGAATATGTTGGTCAATCCTTTTGTCCAATGTCTTCAATATAGTATTGGTTCCATGTTTGTGCTTACAATAGTACTCGAGATATTAGAGACATGCATATTTAATGAGTTGTATGACCATATATGGTCATCGACTGTGTTGGTCAATTATCTTGTCCAAAGTCTTCAATATAGGTTTGGGTACATGTTTCTATCTTTAAAAGTGTTCGAGATATATGGATGTGCATATTTAATCAGTTCTATGACCATATATGGTCATCGAATATGTTGGTCAATTCTCTCGTCCTATGTCTTCAATATAGCGTTGATTCCATGTTTGAACTTGCAATAATGCCCGAAATAATAGAGACACGCATATTTAATGAGTTATATGACCATATATGGTCATACACTATGTTGATCAATTCTTTTGTTCAATGTCTTCAATATAGCATTGGTTCCATGTTTATACTTGCAATAGTGCCTGAGATATTAAAGACATGCATATTTAATGAGTTACATGACCATATATGGTCATCCAATATCTTGGTCAATTATCTTGTCCAATGTCTTCAATATAGCGTTAGTTCCATGTTTGTACTTGCAATAGTGCCTGAGATATTAGAGACATGCATATTTAATGAGTTGCATGACCATTTATGGTCATCCAATATTTTGGTCAATTCTCTTGTCCAATGTCTTCAATATAGCGTTAGTTCCATGTTTGTATATGCAATAGTTCTCAATATATGTCAATTCAATGTGTATCGTATATGGCCCTCCCCCCTTTCCCATAATGCAACATTGCTGACTATTTTATATAAAATGTGAAAAATATTCATAAATCAACTGCTCCAAAACTACTGGTCGCACTTCCATGAGTCTTTGATTAATCTGTAGTATGTATGATGTTCTTCAAAATTATGGCGTGGAATTTCGATACGATCAAAATTATGCAAATGAGATGCAAAACAATATTTCAGAAAATTCTAGAAAAAAAAGTCACATGACCGTTCAACTTTTTTTTTCTGATATACGTAGCTCTAGGGCCAATGCTTCTTTTAGGCGAAAGTTTGAGACTCCTAGGCCCTCAGAAAGGTGTTCAAATGAGCATGCCATTTTTCGCCTTAAATTCAAAATGGCCGCCGTACCACGTGATCAATATGCGTCATCTTAGGATATGCACTAGATCTCATCAACCTTTACAAACATATGAAAATTTTTTACAGATATGTGCAACGGTGTCGAAATGGCACTTAGCGAAAAAATCTGGCGGAATAATAAAAAACATAACGATTACAATAGGTTTCCAAGACATGTGTCTTGAAAACCTAATAATAAAAAACATAACAATTACAAAAGGTTTCCAAGACATGTGTCTTGAAAACCTAATAATAAAAAACATAACAATTACAAAAGGTTTCCAAGACATGTGTCTTGAAAACCTAAATATAGCTGCATAGCAGCAATGACCGGTTTTCAAGACCATGGCACATTGCCAAGTCACATGCAATGCATGGCCATGTATAACTGTTTGCAATAGCCCTGAAAATTAACGTTGGTTCCATGTTTGTATATGTGATAGTGTCCGAGATATTATAGCCATGCATATTTAATGAGTTCCATGACCATATATAGTCATCAGGTATGTTTGTCAATTCTCTTGTTCAATGTCTTCAATGTAGCACTGGTTCCATGTTCCTACTTGCAACAGTGCCTAAGATATTAGAGACATGCATATTTAATACCATATATGGTCATCTACTATGTTGCTCAATTCTCTTGTCCAATGTCTTCAATATAGTGTTGGTTGCATGTCTATACTTGCAATAGTGTCCGAGATTTTAGGGACAAGCATATTTAATGATTTCTATGACCATATATGGTCATTGATTGTGTTGGTCAATTCTCTTGTTCAATATCTACAATATAGTGTTGGTACTATGTTTGTACTTGCAATAGTGCATGCAATATTAGGGACTTGCATATTTAATGAGTTCTATGACCATATATGGTCATTTTATATGTTGGTCAATTTTTTTGTCCAATGCCTTCAATATAGGTTTGGGTACATGTTTATATCTTTAAAAGTGATCGAGATATTATGGATATGCATATTTAATGAGTTCTATGACCTTATATGGTCATCGAATATGTTGGTCAATTCTCTCATCCAATGTCTTCAATATAGCATTGGTTGCATGTTTGTACTTGCAATAGTGCCTGAGATATTAAAAACATGCATATTTAATGAGTTCTATGACCATATATAGTCATCGATTGTGTTGGTCAATTCTCTTGTTCAATATCTACAATATAGCTTTTGTTCCATGTTTGTACTTGCAATAGTGCATGAGATATTAGAGACATGCATATTTAATGAGTTCTATGACCATATATGGTTATCAAATATTTTGGTCAATTCTCTCGTCCTATGTCTTCAATATAGCGTTGGTTCCATGTTTGTACTTGCAATAATGCCTGAGATATTAGAGACACGCATATTTAATGAGTTCTATGACCATATATGGTCATCAACTATGTTGATCAATTCTTTTGTTCAATGTCTTCAATATAGCATTGGTTCCATGTTTGTACTTGCAATAGTGCCTGAGATATGAAAGACATGTATATTTAATGAGTTATATGACCATATATGGTCATCCAATGTTTTGGTACATTTTCTTGTCCAATGTCTTCAATACAACGTTAGTTCCATGTTTGTACTTGCAATAGTGCCTGAGATATTAGAGACATGCATATTTAATGAGTTGCATGACCATATATGGTCATCCAATATTTTGGTAAATTCTCTTGTCCAATGTCTTCAATATAGCGTTAGTTCCATTCTTGTATGTGCAATAGTTCTCAATATATGTCAATTCAATGTGTATCGTAAATGGGCCCTCCCCCCTTTCCCATAATGCAACATTGCTGACTATTTTATATAAAATGTGAAAAATATTCATAAATCAACTCCTCCAAAACTGTTGGTCGCACTTTCATGATTCTTTGATTAATCGGTAGTATGTATGATGATCTTCAAAATTATGGCGTGGAATTTTGATACGATCAAAATTATGCAAATGAGATGCAAAACAATATTTCAGAAAATTCTAGAAAAAAAATTCACATGACCGTTCAACTTTTTTTTCATGAAATACGTAGCTCTAGGGCCAATGCTTCTTTTAAGCGAAAGTTTGAGACTCCTAGACCCTCAGAAAGGTGTTTAAATGAGCATGCCATATTTCGTCTTAAATTCAAAATGGCCGCCGTACCACGTGACCAACATGCGTCATCTTAGGATATGCACTAGATCTCATCAACCTTTACAAACATATGAAAAATTTTTCCAGATATGTGCAACGGTCTCGAAATGGCGCTTAGCGAAAAAATCTGGCGGAATAATAAAAAACATAACGATTACAATAGGTTTCCAAGACATGTGTCTTGAAAACCTAATAATAATAATAAATATAGCTGCATAGCAGCGATGACGGGTTTCGAGCCTGCGTGGCTCATGGCAAATTGCACTTGCTCGATGTGATTATTTGGCGAATGTTTCATGTCTAGAATGAAAGATAGCAGACAAACTACACAACATATGGATTTGATTTCACAGGAATATGATAAACTTAATGCAAGGACAAATAGTTCATGAGTTATAGAACTGTTTCTCTTTTACTAAATTCAAGATGGCTGCCAAAGGAAGCCATTTTTCGATAATCTACTTTAGTAACTTTGTAGAGCTATCAACAGAGATACTATATGCTAAATTGCTTTTCAAACAAGGAAGCAGTTTTTAACAAGATAATTTTTTGAGGTTTTTTGAATTTTTGTGATAAATTCAACATGGCCGCCAAAACCACTTGAATCATGGGAAATATTTTCATGAACACATAATCATGTCATTGAGCGGATGTTGTATGCCAAGTTTTGTTTAAATCTGGCAAATCGTTCATAAGTTATAGCGTACTTTCACTTTTTTACTAAATCCAAGATGGCTGCCAAAGGAAGCCATTTTTCGAATATCGGCTTCAGTAACTTTGTAGAGCTATCAACAGAGATACTATATGCTAAATAGATTGTCAAACAAGCAAGCAGTTTTTAAGATAATAATTTCTTGAGGTTTTTGGCATTTTTGTGATAAATTCAAGATGGCCGCCAAAACCACTTGAGTCATGGGAAATATTTTTATGAACACATAATCATCTTATTGAGTGGATGTTGTATGCCAAGTTTTGTTGAAATCTGGAAAATTGTTCATAATTTATAGCATAATTTCACTTTTCACTAAATCCAAGATGGCTGCCAAAGGAAGCCATTTTTCAAAAATCTGCTTCAGTACCTTTGTAGAGCTATCAACAGAGATACTATATGCTAAATTGATTGTCAACCAAGCAAGCAGTTTTTAAGAAGATAATTTTTTGAGGTTTTTTGCAATTTTTTGATAAATTCAATATGGCCGCCAATACCACTTGAATCATGGGAAATATTTTTATGAACACATAATCATCTTATCGAAGGGATGTTGTATGCCAACTTTGGTTTAAATCTGGCAAATTGTTCATGAGTTATAGCGTACTTTCACTTTTTACTAAATCCAAGATGGCTGCCAAAGGAAGCCATTTTTCAAAAATCTGCTTCAGTCACTTTGTAGAGCTATGGCCACAGGTGCTGCAAAGCAAATGTCTAATCACATGAACGAGCCATTTTTGAGAAGAAGATTTTAAAATTTTTTTGTCAATTTTCACAAAATCCAATATGGCGGCCAAGGTCACATGACCGCTAAAGATTTTATTGCTGATATTTGCTAGACATGAGCCAATGATGCCACACAAAAAAACCGGAAGTTCCTAGACCCTCAGAAAGTGGTGCAATTGAGCACTTCCGGTTTGTGTTCTACCTAAGATGGCGGCCAGGTCATGTGACCTACATGGCTGATTTTGGGGTATGCACCACAACTCATGGCCCTTCATCAGCATGCAAAATGCCTAATCAATCGCAGCATTATTTTTCAAGTTACAGTGCTTTAAAAAACGGTGGAAAAATAATAAGAATAATAATAATAAATATAGCTGCATAGCAGCGATGACGGGTTTCGAGCCTGCGTGGCTCATGGCAAATTGCACTTGCTTGATGTGATTATTTGACGAACGTCTCATGTCTAGAATGCAATGTTCTCAACAAGTCTTCTGATATTTGGCTATTATGAACCACACTGGAATCAGCAGACATAACTATTTATAGTCATCTGTTCAATGTCATTCATAATAAAGATGATTTTTTTGAGGAATTTTGCATTTTTGTGATAAATTCAAGATGGCCGCCAAAACCACTTGAATCATGGGAAATATTTTCATGAACACATAACCATCGTCTTGAACGGATGATGTATGCCAAGTTTGGTTTGAATCTGGTAAATTGTTCATGAGTTATAGTGTAATTTCATTTTTTACTAAATCCAAGATGGCTGCCAAATGAAGCCATGTTTCAAAAATCTGCTTCAGTTACTTTATAGAGCTATCAACAGGGATACTATATGCTAAATTGCTTTTCAAACAAGCATGCGGTTTTTAAGTAGATAATTTTTTGAGGTTTTTTGCATTTTTGTGATAATTCAACATGGCCGCCAAAACTACTTGAATCATGGGAAATACTTTCATGAACACATAATCATCTTATTGAGCGGATGATGTATGCCAAGTTTTGTTTAAATCTGGCAAATCGTTCATAAGTTATAGTGTACTTTCACTTTTTACTAAATCCAAGATGGCTGCCAAAAGAAGCCATTTTTCGAAAATCTGCTACAGTTACTTTGTAGAGCTATCAACAGAGATACTATATGCTAATATGCTTTTCAAACAAGGAAGCAGTTTTTAACAAGATAATTTTTTGAGGTTTTTTGAATTTTTGTGATAAATTCAACATGGCCGCCAAAACCACTTGAATCATGGGAAATATTTTTATGAACACATAATCATCTCATTGAGCGGATGTTGTATGCCAAGTTTTGTTTAAATCTGGCAAATCGTTCATAAGTTATAGTGTACTTTCACTTTTTACTAAATCCAAGATGGCTGCCAAAGGAAGCCATTTTTCAAAAATCTGCTTCAGTCACTTTGTGAAGCTATCAACAGAGATACTATATGCCGAATTGTTTTTCAAACAAGCAAGCAGTTTTTAAGAAGATAATTTTTTGAGTTTTTTGGCATTTTTGTGATAAATTCAACATGGCCGCCAAAACCACTTGAATCATGGGAAATATTTTCATAAACACATAACCATCTTATTGAACGGATGTTGTATGCCAAGTTTTGTTTAAATCTGGCAAATCGTTCATAAGTTATAGTGTACTTTCACTTTTTACTAAATCCAAGATGGCTGCCAAAGGAAGCCATTTTTCAAAAATCTGCTTCAGTCACTTTGTGAAGCTATCAACAGAGATACTATATGCCGAATTGTTTTTCAAACAAGCAAGCAGTTTTTAAGAAGATAATTTTTTGAGTTTTTTGGCATTTTTGTGATAAATTCAACATGGCCGCCAAAACCACTTGAATCATGGGAAATATTTTTATGACCACATAATTATCTTATTGAAGGGATGTAGTATGCCAACTTTGGTTTAAATCTGGCAAATTGTTCATGAGTTATACCGTACTTTCACTTTTTATTAAATCCAAGATGGCTGCCAAAGGAAGCCATTTTTCAAAAATCTGCTTCAGTCACTTTGTAGAGCTATGGCCATAGGTGCTGCAAAGCAAATGTATAATCACATGAATGAGCCATTTTTGAGAAGAAGATTTTAAAAGTTTTTTGTCAATTTTCGGAAAATCCAATATGGCGGCCAAGGTCACATGACCGCTAAAGATTTTATTGCTGATATTTGCTAGACATGAGCTAATGATGCCACACAAAAAAACCGGAAGTTCCTAGACCCTCAGAAAGTGGTGCAATTGAGCACTTCCGGTTTGTGTTCTACCTAAGATGGCGGCCAGGTCATGTGATCTACATAGCTGGTTTTGGGATATGAACCACAACTCATTGCCCTTTATCAGCATGCAAAATAGCAAATCAATCGCAGCATTATTTTTCAAGTTACAGCGGTTACAAAAAACGGCGGAAAAATAATAATAATAATAATAATAAATATAGCTGCATAGCAGCGATGACGGGTTTCGAGCCTGCGTGGCTCATGACAAATTGCACTTGCTCGATGTGATTATTTGATGAACGTTTCATGTCTAGAATGCAAGATAGCAGACAAACTACACAATATATGGATTTGATTTCACAGGAATATGATAAACTTAATGCAAGGATTCCGCATACCGAATTTTGTATCAGTCTGGCAAATAGTTCATGAGTTATAGAACTTTTTCTCTTTTACTAAATCCAAGATGGCTGCCAAAGGAAGCCATTTTTAAAAATCTACTTCAGTAACTTTGTAGAGCTATCAACAGAGATACTATATGCTAAATTGCTTTTCAAACAAGCAAGTAGTTTTTAACAAGATATTTTTTTGAGGTTTTTTGAATTTTTGTGATAAATTCAACATGGCCGCCAAAACCACTTGAATCATGGGAAATATTTCCATGAACACATAATCATCTTATCAAGCGGATGTTGTATGCCAAGTTTTGTTTAAATCTGGCAGATCGTTCATAAGTTATAGCGTACTTTCACTTTTTACTAAATCCAAGATGGCTGCCAAAGGAAGCCATTTTTCGAAAATCTGCTTCAGTAACTTTGTAGAGCTATCAACAGAGATACTATATGCTAAATTGCTTTTCAAACAAGGAAGCAGTTTTTAACAAGATAATTTTTTGAGGTTTTTTGAATTTTTGTGATAAATTCAACATGGCCGCCAAAACCACTTGAATCATGGGAAATATTTTTATGAACACATAATCATCTCATTGAGCGGATGTTGTATGCCAACTATGGTGTCAATCTGGCAAATTGTTCATGAGTTATAGCATAATTTCACTTTTTACTAAATCCAAGATGGCTGCCAAAGGAAGCCATTTTTCGAAAATCTGCTGCAGTAACTTTGTAGAGCTATCGACAGAAATACTATATGCTAAATTGCTTTTCAAACAAGGAAGCAGTTTTTAACAAGATAATTTTTTGAGGTTTTTTGAATTTTTGTGATAAATTCAAGATGGCCGCCAAAACCACTTGAGTCATGGGAAATATTTTTATGAACACATAATCATCTTATCAAGCGGATGTTGTATGCCAAGTTTTGTTTAAATCTGGCAGATCGTTCATAAGTTATAGCGTACTTTCACTTTTTACTAAATCCAAGATGGCTGCCAAAGGAAGCCATTTTTCGAAAATCTGCTTCAGTAACTTTGTAGAACTATCAACAGAGATACTATATGCTAAATTGCTTTTCAAACAAGGAAGCAGTTTTTAACAAGATAATTTTTTGAGGTTTTTTGAATTTTTGTGATAAATTCAACATGGCCGCCAAAACCACTTGAATCATGGGAAATATTTTTATGAACACATAATCATCTTATAGAAGGGATGTTGTATGCCAACTTCGGGTTCAATCTGGCAAATTGTTCATAAGTTATAGCGTACTTTCACTTTTCACTAAATCAAAGATGGCTGCCAAAGGAAGCCATTTTTCAAAAATCTGCTTCAGTAGCTTTGTAGGGCTATGAACATAGGTGCTGCAAAGCAAATTTCTATTCACATGAATGAGCCAATTGTAAGAAGAAGATTTTACACGTTTTTTGTCAATTTTCAGAAAATCCAATATGGCGGCCAAGGTCACATGACCGCTAAAGATTTTATTGCTGATATTTGCTAGACATGAGCCAATGATGCCACACAAAAAAACCGGAAGTTCCTAGACCCTCAGAAAGTGGTGCAATTGAGCACTTCCGGTTTGTGTTCTACCTAAGATGGCGGCCAGGTCATGTGACCTACATAGCTGGTTTTGGGGTATGCACCACAACTCATGGCCCTTTATCAGCATGCATAATGGCAAATCAATCGCAGCATTATTTTTCAAGTTACAGCGCTTACAAAAAACGGCGGAATAATAATAATAATAATAAGAATAATAAACATAGCAATTACAATAGGGTTTCGCCCCATAGGGCTCGAAACCCTAAATATAGCTGCATAGCAGCGATGACGGGTTTCGAGCCTGCATGGCTCATGGCAAATTGCACTTGCTTGATGTGATTATTTGACGAACGTTTCATGTCTAAAATGCAATGTTCTTAACAAGTCCTCTGGTATTTTGCTATTATGAATGACACTGGAATCAACAGACATAACCATTCATAGTCATCTGTCTAATGTTCGGCAAATTGGTCATGAGTTATAGCATAATTTCACTTTTTACTAAATCCACGATGCCTGCCAAAAAAAAGGCATTTTTCAAAAATCTGCTTCAAAAGCTTTGTAGACCTATCAACATAGGTGCCATATTCTAAACTGCTTGTCAAACAAGCGAGCAATTTTTAAAAGATAATTTTTTGAGTTTTTTTGCATTTTTTTGATAAATTCAAGATGGTCGCCAAAACCACTTGAATCATGGGAAATATTTTTATGAACACATAATCATCTTATTGAAGGGATGTTGTATGCCAACTTTGGTTTCAATCTGGCAAATTGTTCATGAGTTATAGCGTAATTTCACTTTTTACTAAATCCAAGATGGCTGCCAAAGGAAGCCATTTTTCGAAAATCTGCTTCAGTAACTTTGTAGAGCTATCGACAGAGATACTATATGCTGAATTGCTTTTCAAACAAGGAAGCAGTTTTTAACAAGATAATTTTTTGAGGTTTTTTGAATTTTTGTGATAAATTCAACATGGCCGCCAAAACCACTTGAATCATGGGAAATATTTCCATGAACACATAATCATCTCATTGAGCGGATGTTGTATGCCAAGTTTTGTTTAAATCTGGCAAATCGTTCATAAGTTATAGTGTACTTTCACTTTTTACTAAATCCAAGATGGCTGCCAAAAGAAGCCATTTTTCGAAAATCTGCTACAGTAACTTTGTAGAGCTATCAACAGAGATACTATATGCTAAATTGATTGTCAAACAAACAAGCAGTTTTTAAGAAGATAATTTTTTGAGGTTTTTTGCATTTTTTTGATAAATTCAAGATGGCCGCCAAAACCACTTGGATCATGGGAAATATTTTCATGTACACATAATCATCTTATTGAACAGATGTTCTATGCCAAATTTGGTTTCAATCTGGCAAATTGTTCATAAGTTATAGCGTACTTTCACTTTTTACTAAATCCAAGATGGCTTCCAAAGGAAGCCATTTTTCGAAAATCGGCTTCAGTCACTTTGTAGGGCTATGCCCATAGGTGCTGCAAAGCAAATGTATAATCACATGAATGAGCCATTTTTGAGAAGAAGATTTTAAAAGTTTTTTGTCAATTTTCGGAAAATCCAATATGGCGGCCAAGGTCACATGACCGCTAAAGATTTTATTGCTGATATTTGCTAGACATGAGCCAATGATGCCACACAAAAAAACCGGAAGTTCCTAGACCCTCAGAAAGTGGTGCAATTGAGCACTTCCGGTTTTTGTTCTACCTAACATGGCGGCCAGGTCATGTGACCTACATAGCTGTTTTTTGAGTATGCACCACAACTCATGGCCCTTTATCAGCATGCAAAATAGCAACTAAATTGCAGCATTATTTTTCAAGTTACAGTGCTTAGAAAAAACGGCGGAAAAATAATAAGAATAATAAATATAGCTGCAGAGCAGCTATTAACGGCTTTCAAGCCTGAAGGGCCATAACACCATTAAATTTGAAAAAAAAAGTTTGAAGATTTGATTTGTGCAATGTATATACGTGTAGGTTACACGACGTTCTGGCCCAATGTCATCATTATGGCGCTATTTCCATGTCTCTAACTTCAATAGTGCTCGAGATATTATATAAACGTATATTTAATGAGTTCTATGACCATATATGGTCAACAGATATGTTGGCCAATGCTCTTTTTCATTGCCTTCATTATAGCGTTGGTACCCTGTCTGTACATGCAATACTGCTTGAAATATTAGAGACATGCATATTTAATGAGTTCCATGACCATATATGGTCAACGGATATGTTGGCCAATTCTCTTTTATATTGCCTTCAACATAGCGTTTGTTCCATGTTTGTACATGGAATAGCGCTTGAGATAATAGAGACATGCATATTAAATGAGTTCTATGACCATATATGGTCAACAGATATGTTGGCCAATTTTCTTGTCCATTGCCTTCGGTATACCGTTAGTTCCATGTTTGTACATGCAATAGTGCTTAAGATATTGGAGACATGCATATTTAATGAGTTATATGACCATATATGGTCATTAAAGATGTTGACAATTTCTCTTGTCCAAAGCCTTCAATATAGCAATGGTTCCATGTCTGTAAGTGCAATAGTGCCTGAGATATTATAGGTATGCATATTTAATGAGGTATATGACCTTATATGGTCAACGAATATGTTGGCTCTTCCTCTTGACCATTTCCTTCAATATAGCGTCAGTTTCACGTTTGTACATGCAATAGTGCTTGAGATATAAGAGACATGCATATTTAATGAGTTCTATGACCATATATGGTCAACGAATATTTTGGTCAATTCTCTTGTCCGTTGCCTTCAATATACCATTAGTTCCATGTTTGTGCATGCAATAGTTTTTGAGATACAAGAGACACGCATATTTAATGAGTTCTATGACCATATATGGTCAACGAATATTTTGGCCAATTCGCTTGTCCGTTGCCTTTAATATACCGTTGGTTCCATGTTTGTACATGCAATAGTTTTTGAGATACAAGAGACATGCATATTTAATGAGTTCCAAGATGGCGGCCGAACCACGTGACTAATCGAAAATCTGTTTCAGTCACTTTTAATGGCATGACATGTAGAAGGTATATACAAATTTTCAGGCAAAACGGTCCAGCCGTTTCAGAGAAGAAGTCGTTTGAAGTTGGCGGAAGAATAATAATAATAATAATAATAATAATAATAATAATAAATATAGCTGCAGAGCAGCTATTAACGGCTTTCAAGAAAAAAGGGACATAACACCATTAAATTTGAAAAAAAAAGTTGGAAGATTTGATTTGTGCAATGTATATACGTGTAGGTTACACGACGTTTTGGCCCAATGCCTTCATTATAGCACTATTTCCATGTCTCTCACTTCAATAGTGCTTGAGATATTATATATATATGCATATTTAATGAGTTCTATGACCATATATGGTCAACGGATATGCTGGCCAATTCTCTTTTCCATTGCCTTCAATATAGCGTTGGTACCCTGTATGTACGTGCAATACTGCTTGAAATATTAGAGACATGCATATTTAATTAGTTCTATGACCATATATGGTTAACGGATATATTGGCCAATTCTCTTTTCTATTGCCTTCAATATAGTGTTTGTTCCATGTTTGTACATCGAATAGCGCTTGAGATATTAGAGACATGTATATTAAATGAGTTCTATGACCATATATGGTCAACGGATATGTTGGCCAATTTTCTTTCCCAGTGCCTTCAATATAGCATTGGTACCATGTTTATATTTGCAATGGTGCTTGAGATATTGGAAACATGCATATTTAATGAGTTCCATGACCATGTATGGTCAACGAATATGTTGGTCAATTATCTTGTCCATTGCCTTCAATATAGTATTGATACCATGTTTGTACATGCAAAAGTGCTTGAGATATTGGAGACATGCATATTAAATGAGTTATATGACCATATATGGTAATTGAACATGTTGACAATTTATCTTGTTCAAACCCTTCAATATAACAATGGATCCATGTCTGTATGTGCAATAGTGCCTCAGATATTATAGATATACATATTTAATGAGGTATATGACCTTATATGGTCAACGAATATGTTGGCTCATTTACTTGACCATTACCTTCAATATAACATTAGTTTCACGTTTGTACATGCAATAGTGCTTGAGATATAAAAGACTTGCATATTTAATGAGTTCTATGACCAAATATGGTCAACGAATATTTTGGCCAATTCTCTTGTCCGTTGCCTTCAATATACCGTTAGTTCCATGTTTATACATGCAATAGTTTTTGAGATACAAGAGACATGCATATTTAATGAGTTCCAAGATGGCGGCCGAACCACGTGACTAATCGAAAATCTGTTTCAGTCACTTTTAATGGCATGACATGTAGAAGGTATATACAAATTTTCAGGCAAAACGGTCCAGCCGTTTCAGAGAAGAAGTCGTTTGAAGTTGGCGGAAGAATAATAATAATAATAATAATAAACATAACAAAAACAATAGGCTTTCAAGCCTGAAGGGACTTGAAAGCCTAATAATAATAATAATAATAAACATAACAAAAACAATAGGCTTTCAAGCCTGAAGGGACTTGAAAGCCTAATAAACATAGCAATTACAATAGGGTTTCGACCCATCTGGGCTCGAAACCCTAATAATAATCAAAGCAATTACAATAGGGTTTCGCCCCATAGGGCTCGAAACCCTAAATATAGCTGCGTTGCAGCAATGTCGGGTTTCGAGCCCACTGACTTATTAGCAGCGTTCCAAAACCAGCATCATTGACAAGAATATATTAATGGATTTGCATGGCCTTCATACTAAACATGTTACATGTTCCTGTCTGTAACAGTGCTTAATGTTTTACAATCATACATATTTAATGATGTCACATGACCATATATGGACATCGGATGTGTCGGTCACTTCTGTTGTGCAATAACTTCAATATTGCACTGGTTGCATGTTCCTATCTGTATCAGTGCTTGACATATAACATTTATGCATATTTGATGAGGTCACATGACCATATATGGTCATCACATTAGTTAGTCACATCTATTGTTCCATAGATTCGATATTGCACAGGTTGCATGTTCCCGTCTGTAATAGTGCTTGAGTTATTACATTTATGCTTATTTGATGAGGTCACATGACCATATATGGTCATCGGATATGTTAGTCACTTCTGTTGTGCAATAGCTTCAATATTGCACTGGTTGCATGTTCCTATCTGTAACAGTGATTGAGATATAACATTTATGCATATTTGATGAGGTCACATGACCATATATGGTCATCAGATGTGTTAGTCACTTCTGTTGTGCAATAGCTTCAATATTGCACTGGTTGCATGTTCCTATCTGTAACAGTGCTTGAGTTACTACATTTATGCATATTTGATGAAGTTACATGACCATATATGGTCATCACATTAGTTAGTCACATCTCTTGTCTCATAGCTTCGATATTGCATATGTTGCATGTCTCTATTTGTGATTCTGCTTGAGATATTACAATTATGCATATTTAATGACGTCACATGACCATATACGGTCATCTCATTAGTTACTCACATCTCATGTCCCATAGCTTCGATTTTGCACAGGTTGCATGTTCATGTCTGTAACAGTGATTGAGTTATTTCATGTATGCATATTTGATGAAGTTACATGACCATATATGGTCATCACATTAGTTAGTCACATCTCTTGTCTCACAGCTTCGATATTGCACAGGTTGCATGTTTCTAACTGTAACAGTGCTTGAGATAATTCAATTATGCATATTTAATGAAGTCACATGACCATATATGGTCATCACATTAGTTAGTCACATCTCTTGACCCATACCTTCGATATTGCACAGGATGCATGTCCCTAACTCTTACAGTGCTTGATATATTACATTTAATCATATTCAATGAGGTCACATGACCATATATGGTCATCTTGTTTGTTAGTAAAATTTCATGTACCATCACTTCAATATTGCACTGGTTGCATGTTCCCGTCTGTAACTGTGCTTGAGTTATTACATTTATGCATATTTGATGAAGTCACATGACCATATATGGTCATCACATTAGTTAGTCACATCTCGTGTCTTATAGCTTCGATATTGCACAGGTTGCATGTCGCTATCTGTAACAGTGCTTGATATATTACATTTATGCATATTTAATGAGATCACATGACCATATATGGTCATCTTGTTTGTTAGTAGAATTTCATGTACCATCACTTCAATATTGCACTGGTTGCATGTTCCTATCTGTAACAGTGCTTGAGATATTGCAATTATGTCTATAAAATGAGGTCACGTGACCATATAAAAGAACAAAAAAAAATATGAAAAAACATTCTAAAATCTTCTTCTAAAAAACGGCTTATCGCCAGGACTTCATATTTTGGAATTAAATACTATGTCATATGATCTTTCAAAGTTATTCTGGGATAGTTGATTAGTCGAAAATTATGCAAATGAGATGCAAAAGAAAATTAAAAAAATTCTAGAAAAAAATTAGTCACGTGACCGCTAAAGTTTTTTTTGATGAAATTTGTAGCCCTTGTCGCACTGCTACTATCATAAAAAAATTGGAGCACTCAGACCCTCAGAAAGGTGCGCAATTCGGCATTGAAAATTTCGCCTTTAATCCAAGATGGCGGCCTGGTCATGTGACCTATGTGTCTGAACTTAGGATATGCACCAGATCTCATACAGCTTTACCATTGTGGCAAGTATGGAACTGATCGGTCCAACGGTGTTGACATAAAGCGTGACCAAAAATTTAGGCGGAAGAATAATAATAATAAATATAGCTGCGTTGCAGCAATGTCGGGTTTCGAGCCCACTGACTTATTAGCAGCGTTCCAAAATCAGCATCATTGACAATAATATATTAAAGGAAATTGCATGGCCTTCATACTAAACATGTTGCATGTTCCTGTCTGTAACAGTGCTTAATGTATTACAATCTTGCATATTTAATGATGTCCCATGACCATATATGGTCATCGGATGTTTTTGTCAGCTCTGTTGTGCAATAACTTCAATATTGCATTGGTTGCATTTTCCTATCTGTAACAGTGCTTGAGATATAACATTTATGCATATTTGATGAGGTCACATGACCATATAGGGTCATCACATTAGTTAGTCACATCTCTTGTTCCATAGATTCGATATTGCACAGGTTGCATGTTCCCGTCTGTAACAGTGCTTGAGTTATTACATTTATGCATATTTAACGATGTCACATGACCGTGTATGGGCATCAGATGTGTTAGTCACATATCTTGTCTCATAGCTTCGATATTGCACAGGTTGTGTGTTTCTATCTGTTGCTGTGTTTCAAATATAACATTTATGCATATTTGATGAGGTCACATGACCATATATGGTCATCACATTAGTTAGTCACATCTCTTGTTCCATAGATTCGATATTGCACAGGATGCATGTTCCCGTCTGTAATAGTGCTTGAGTTATTACATTTATGCTTATTTGATGAGGTCACATGACCATATATGGTCATCGGATATGTTAGTGACTTCTGTTGTGCAATAGCTTCAATATTGCACTGGTTGCATGTTCCTATCTGTAACAGTGCTTGAGATATAACATTTATGCATATTTGATGAGGTCACATGACCATATATGGTCATTGGATGTGTTAGTCACTTCTGTTGTGCAATAGCTTCAATATTGCACGGGTTGCATGTTCCTATCTGTAACAGTGCTTGAGTTATTACATTTATGCATATTTGATGAAATTACATGACCATATATGGTCATCACATTAGTTAGCCACATCTCTTGTCTCATAGCTTCGATATTGCATAGGTTGCATGTCTCTATCTGTGATTCTGCTTGAGATATTACAATTATGCATATTTAATGACGTCACATGACCATATACGGTCATCACATTAGTTACTCACATCTCATGTCCCACAGCTTCGATTTTGCACAGGTTGCATGTTCATGTCTGTAACAGTGCTTGAAATAATTCAATTATGCATATTTAATGAAGTCACATGACCATATATGGTCATCACATTAGTTAGTCACATCTCTTGACCCATACCTTCGATATTGCACAGGTTGCATGTCCCTAACTCTTGCAGTGCTTGATATATTACATTTATGCATATTCAATGAGGTCACATGACCATATATGGTCATCTTGTTTGTTAGTAAAATTTCATGTACCATCACTTCAATATTGCACTGGTTGCATGTTCCCGTCTGTAACTGTGCTTGAGTTATTACATTTATGCATATTTGATGAAGTCACATGACCATATATGGTCATCACATTAGTTAGTCACATCTCTTGACCCATAGCTTCGATATTGCACAGGTTGCATGTCCCGAACTGTAACAGTGCTTGGTATATTACATTTATGCTTATTTGATGAGGTCACATGACCATATATGGTCATCACATTAGTTAGTCACATCTCTTGTTCCATAGATTCGATATTGCACAGGTTGCATATTCCCGTCTGTAATAGTGCTTGAGTTATTACATTTATGCTTATTTGATGAGGTCACATGACCATATATGGTCAACGGATGTGTTAGTCACTTCTGTTGTGCAATAGCTTCAATATTGCACTGGTTGCATGTTCCTATCTGTAACAGTGCTTGAGATATAACATTTATGCATATTTGATGAGGTCACATGACCATATATGGTCATCACATTAGTTAGTCATATCTCTTGTCACATAGCTTCGATATTGCATAGGTTGCATGTAACTAACTCTTGCAGTGCTTGACATATTACATTTATGCATATTCAAAGAGGTCACATGACCATATATAGTCATCTTGTTTGTTAGTAAAATTTCTTGTACCATCACTTCAATATTGCACTGGTTGCATGTTCCCGTCTGTAACTGTGCTTGAGTTATTACATTTATGCATATTTGATGAAGTCACATGACCATATATGGTCATCACATTAGTTAGTCACATCTTGTGTCTTATAGCTTCGATATTGCACAGGTTGCATGTCCCTATCTGTAACAGTGCTTGATATATTACATTTATGCATATTTAATGAGATCACATGACCATATATGGTCATCTTGTTTGTTAGTAGAATTTCATGTACCATCACTTCAATATTGCACTGGTTGCATGTTCCTATCTGTAACAGTGCTTGAGATATTGCAATTATGTCTAAAAAATGAGGTCACGTGACCATGTAAAAGAACAAAAAAATATGGAAAAACATTCTAAAATCTTCTTATAAAAAACGGCTTATCGCCTGGACACAATATTTTGGAATTAAATACTATGTCATATGATCTTTCAATGTTATTCAGGGTTAGTTGATTTGTCGAAAATTATGCAAATGAGATGCAAAACAAAATTTAAAAAAATTCTAAAAAAAAAAGTCACGTGACCGCTAAAGTTTTTTTTGATGAAATTTGTAGCCCTTGTCGCACTGCTACTATCATAAAAAAATTGGAGCACTCAGACCCTCAGAAAGGTGCGCAATTTGGCATTGAAAATTTCGCCTTTATTTCAAGATGGCGGCCTGGCCATGTGACCTATGTGTCTGAACTTATGCTGTGCACTAGATCTCATCCACCTTTACCATTGTGGCAAGTACTGAGCTGATCGGTCCAACAGCGTTGACATAAAGTGTGACCGAAAAATGGCGGAAGAATAATAATAATAATAATAAACGGAACAATTTCAATAGGGTTTCGACCAAATGGGCTCGAAACCCTAAATATAGCTGCGTTGCAGCAATGTCGGGTTTCGAGCCCACTGACATATTAGCAGCGTTCCAAAATCAGCATCATTGACAATAATATATTATAGGAGATTGCATGGCCTTCATACTAAACATGTTACATGTTCCTGTCTGTAACAGTGCTTAAGGTATTACAATCTTGCATATTTAATGATGTCCCATGACCATATACGGTCATCGGATGTTTTTTTTTTAGCTCTGTTGTGCAATAACTTCAATATTGCATTGGTTGCATGTTCCTATCTGTAACAGTGCTTGAGATATAACATTTATGCATATTTGATGAGGTCACATGACCATATATGGTCATCACATTAGTTAGTCACATCTCTTGTTCCATAGATTCGATATTGCACAGGTTGCACGTTCCCATCTGTAATAGTGCTTGAGTTATTACATTTATGCTTATTTGATGAGGTCACATGACCATATATGGTCATCGGATATGTTAGTGACTTCTGTTGTGCAATAGCTTCAATATTGCACTGGTTGCATGTTCCTATCTGTAACAGTGCTTGAGATATAACATTTATGCATATTTGATGAGGTCACATGACCATATATGGTCATCGGATGTGTTAGTCACTTCTGTTGTGCAATAGCTTCAATATTGCACTGGTTGCATGTTCCTATCTGTAACAGTGCTTGAGTTACTACATTTATTCATATTTGATGAAGTTACATGACCATATATGGTCATCACATTAGTTAGTCACATCTCTTGTATCATAGCTTCGATATTGCATAGGTTGCATGTCTCTATCTGTGATTCTGCTTGAGATATTACAATTATGCATATTTAATGACGTCACATGACCATATACGGTCATCTCATTAGTTACTCACATCTCATGTCCCATAGCTTCGATTTTGCACAGGTTGCATGTTCATGTCTGTAACAGTGCTTGAGTTATTACATGTATGCATATTTGATGAAGTTACATGACCATATATGGTCATCACATTAGTTGGTCACATCTCTTGTCTCACAGCTTCGATATTGCACAGGTTGCACGTTTCTAACTGTAACAGTGCTTGAGATAATTCAATTATGCATATTTAATGAAGTCACATGACCATATATGGTCATCACATTAGTTAGTCACATCTATTGACCCATACCTTCGATATTGCACAGGTTGCATGTCCCTAACTCTTACAGTGCTTGAGATAATTCAATTATGCATATTTAATGAAGTCACATGACCATATATGGTCATCACATTAGTTAGTCACATCTATTGACCCATACCTTCGATATTGCACAGGTTGCATGTCCCTAACTCTTACAGTGCTTGATATATTACATTTAAGCATATTCAATGAGGTCACATGACCATATATGGTCATCTTGTTTGTTAGTAAAATTTCATGTACCATCACTTCAATATTGCACTGGATGCATGTTCCCGTCTGTAACTGTGCTTGAGTTATTACATTTATGCATATTTGATGAAGTCACATGACCATATATGGTCATCACATTAGTTAGTCACATCTCGTGTCTTATAGCTTCGATATTGCACAGGTTGCATGTCCCTATCTGTAACAGTGCTTGATATATTACATTTATGCATATTTAATGAGATCACATGACCATATATGGTCATCTTGTTTGTTAGTAGAATTTCATGTACCATCACTTCAAAATTGCACTGGTTGCATGTTCCTATCTGTAACAGTGCTTGAGATATTGCAATTATGTCTATAAAATGAGGTCACGTGACCATATAAAAGAACAAAAAAATATGAAAAAACATTCTAAAATCTTCTTATAAAAAACGGCTTATCGCCTGGACTCGATATTTTGGAATTAAATACTATGTCATATGATCTTTCAAAATTATTCAGGGTTAGTTGATTTGTCGAAAATTATGCAAATGAGATGCAAAACAAAATTTAAAAAAATTCTAAAAAAAAAAGTCACGTGACCGCTAAAGTTTTTTTTGATGAAATTTGTAGCCCTTGTCGCACTGCTACTATCATAAAAAATTTGGAGCACTCAGACCCTCAGAAAGGTGCGCAATTCGGCATTGAAAATTTCGCCTTTAATCCAAGATGGCGGCCTGGTCATGTGACCTATGTGACTGAACTTAGGATATGCACCAGATCTCATACAGCTTTACCATTGTGGCAAGCATGAAACTGATCGGTCCAGCGGTGTTGACATAAAGCGTGACCAAAAATTTAGGCGGAAGAATAATAATAATAATAATAATAAATATAGCTGCGTTGCAGCAATGTCGGGTTACGAGCCCACTGACTTATTAGCAGCGTTCCAAAACCAGCATCATCGACAAGAATATATTAATGGATTTGCATGGCCTTCATACTAAACATGTTACATGTTCCTGTCTGTAACAGTGCTTAATGTTTTACAATCATACATATTTAATGATGTCACATGACCATATATGGACATCGGATGTGTCGGTCACTTCTGTTGTGCAATAACTTCAATATTGCACTGGTTGCATGTTCCTCTCTGTATCAGTGCTTGACATATAACATTTATGCATATTTGATGAGGTCACATGACCATATATGGTCATCACATTAGTTGGTCACATCTATTGTTCCATAGATTCGATATTGCACAGGTTGCATGTTCCCGTCTGTAATAGTGCTTGAGTTATAACATTTATGCTTATTTGATGAGGTCACATGACCATATATGGTCATCGGATATGTTAGTCACTTCTGTTGTGCAATAGCTTCAATATTGCACTGGTTGCATGTTCCTATCTGTAACAGTGATTGAGATATAACATTTATGCATATTTGATGAGGTCACATGACCATATATGGTCATCAGATGTGTTAGTCACTTCTGTTGTGCAATAGCTTCAATATTGCACTGGTTGCATGTTCCTATCTGTAACAGTGCTTGAGTTACTACATTTATGCATATTTGATGAAGTTACATGACCATATATGGTCATCACATTAGTTAGTCACATCTCTTGTCTCATAGCTTCGATATTGCATATGTTGCATGTCTCTATTTGTGATTCTGCTTGAGATATTACAATTATGCATATTTAATGACGTCACATGACCATATACGGTCATCTCATTAGTTACTCACATCTCATGTCCCATAGCTTCGATTTTGCACAGGTTGCATGTTCATGTCTGTAACAGTGCTTGAGTTATTTCATGTATGCATATTTGATGAAGTTACATGACCATATATGGTCATCACATTAGTTAGTCACATCTCTTGTCTCACAGCTTCGATATTGCACAGGTTGCATGTTTCTAACTGTAACAGTGCTTGAGATAATTCAATTATGCATATTTAATGAAGTCACATGACCATATATGGTCATCACATTAGTTAGTCACATCTCTTGACCCATACCTTCGATATTGCACAGGATGCATGTCCCTAACTCTTACAGTGCTTGATATATTACATTTAATCATATTCAATGAGGTCACATGACCATATATGGTCATCTTGTTTGTTAGTAAAATTTCATGTACCATCACTTCAATATTGCACTGGTTGCATGTTCCCGTCTGTAACTGTGCTTGAGTTATTACATTTATGCATATTTGATGAAGTCACATGACCATATATGGTCATCACATTAGTTAGTCACATCTCGTGTCTTATAGCTTCGATATTGCACAGGTTGCATGTCGCTATCTGTAACAGTGCTTGATATATTACATTTATGCATATTTAATGAGATCACATGACCATATATGGTCATCTTGTTTGTTAGTAGAATTTCATGTACCATCACTTCAATATTGCACTGGTTGCATGTTCCTATCTGTAACAGTGCTTGAGATATTGCAATTATGTCTATAAAATGAGGTCACGTGACCATATAAAAGAACAAAAAAAATATGAAAAAACATTCTAAAATCTTCTTCTAAAAAACGGCTTATCGCCTGGACTTCATATTTTGGAATTAAATACTATGTCATATGATCTTTCAAAGTTATTCAGGGATAGTTGATTAGTCGAAAATTATGCAAATGAGATGCAAAAGAAAATTAAAAACATTCTAGAAAAAAATTAGTCACGTGACCGCTAAAGTTTTTTTTGATGAAATTTGTAGCCCTTGTAGCACTGCTACTATCATAAAAAAATTGGAGCACTCAGACCCTCAGAAAGGTGCGCAATTCGGCATTGAAAATTTCGCCTTTAATCCAAGATGGCGGCCTGGTCATGTGACCTATGTGTCTGACCTTAGGATATGCACCAGATCTCATACAGCTTTACCATTGTGGCAAGTATGGAACTGATCGGTCCAACGGTGTTGACATAAAGCGTGACCAAAAATTTAGGCGGAAGAATAATAATAATAATAATAAATATAGCTGCGTTGCAGCAATGTCGGGTTTCGAGCCCACTGACATATTAGCAGCGTTCCAAAATCAGCATCATTGACAATAATATATTAAAGGAAATTACATGGCCTTCATACTAAACATGTTACATGTTCCTGTCTGTAACAGTGCTTAAGGTATTACAATCTTGCATATTTAATAATGTCCCATGACCATATACGGTCATCGGATGTTTTTTTCAGCTCTGTTGTGCAATAACTTCAATATTGCATTGGTTGCATGTTCCTATCTGTAACAGTGCTTGAGATATAACATTTGTGCATATTTGATGAGGTCACCTGACAATATATGGTCATCACATTAGTTAGTCACATCTCTTGTTCCATAGATTCGATATTGCACAGGTTGCATATTCCCGTCTGTAATAGTGCTTGAGTTATTACATTTATGCTTATTTGATGAGGTCACATGACCATATATGGTCAACGGATATGTTAGTCACTTCTGTTGTGCAATAGCTTCAATATTGCACTGGTTGCATGTTCCTATCTGTAACAGTGCTTGAGATATAAAATTTATGCATATTTGATGAGGTCACATGACCATATGTGGTCATCGGATGTGTTAGTCACTTCTGTTGTGCAATAGCTTCAATATTGCACTGGTTGCTTGTTCCTATCTGTAAAAGTGCTTGAGTTATTACATTTATGCATATTTGATGAAGTTACATGACCATATATGGTCATCACATTAGTTAGTCATATCTCTTGTCACATGGCTCCGATATTGCATAGGTTGCATGTCTCTATCTGTGATTCTGCTTGAGATATTACAATTATGCATATTTAATGACGGCACATGACCATATACAGTCATCACATTAGTTACTCACATCTCATGTCCCATAGCTTCAATTTTGCACAGGTTGCATGTTTCTATCTGTAACAGTGCTTGAGATAATTCAATTATGCATATTTAATGATGTCACATGACCATATATGTTCATCACATTAGTTAGTCACATCTCTTGACCCATACCTCCGATATTGCACAGGTTTCATGTAACTAACTCTTGCAGTGCTTGATATATTACATTTATGCATATTCAATGAGGTCACATGACCATATATAGTCATCTTGTTTGTTAGTAAAATTTCATGTACCATCCCTTCAATATTGCACTGGTTGCATGTTCCCGTCTGTAACTGTGCTTGAGTTATTACATTTATGCATATTTGATGAAGTCACATGACCATATATGGTCATCACATTAGTTAGTCACATCTCGTGTCTTATAGCTTCGATATTGCACAGGTTGCATGTCCCTATCTGTAACAGTGCTTGATATATTACATTTATGCATATTTAATGAGATCACATGACCATATATGGTCATCTTGTTTGTTAGTAGAATTTCATGTATCATCACTTCAATATTGCACTGGTTGCATGTTCCTATCTGTAACAGTGCTTGAGATATTGCAATTATGTCTATAAAATGAGGTCACGTGACCATATAAAAGAAAAAAAAATATGAAAAAACATTCTAAAATCTTCTTATAAAAAACGGCTTATCGCCTGGACTCGATATTTTGGAATTAAATACTATGTCATATGATCTTTCAAAGTTATTCAGGGTTAGTTGATTTGTCGAAAATTATGCAAATGAGATGCAAAACAAAATTTAAAAAAATTCTAAAAAAAAAAGTCACGTGACCGCTAAAGTTGTTTTTGATGATATTTGTAGCCCTTGTCGCACTGCTACTATCATAAAAAAATTGGAGCACTCAGACCCTCAGAAAGGTGCGCAATTCGGCATTGAAAATTTCGCCTTTAATCCAAGATGGAGGCCTGGTCATGTGACCTACGTGTCTGAACTTAGGATATGCACCAGATCTCATATAGCTTTACCATTGTGGCAAGTATTGAATTGATCGGTCCAACGGCGTTGACATAAAGCGTGACCAAAAATTTAGGCGGAAGAATAATAATAATAATAATAATAATAAATATAGCTGCGTTGCAGCAATGTCGGGTTTCGAGCCCACTGACTTATTAGCAACGTTCCAAAATCAGCATCATTGACAATAATATATTAAAGGAAATTGCATGGCCGTCATACTAAACATGTTACATGTTCCTGTCTGTAACAGTGCTTAAGGTATTATAATCTCGCATATTTAATTATGTCCCATTACCATATATGGTCATCTGATGTTTTTGTCAGCTCTGTTGTGCAATAACTTCAATATTGCATTGGTTGCATGTTCCTATCTGTAACAGTGCTTGAGATATAACATTTATGCATATTTGATGAGGTCACATGACCATATATGGTCATCACATTAGTTAGTCACATCTCTTGTTCCATAGATTCGATATTGCACAGGTTGCATGTTCCCGTCTGTAATAGTGATTGAGTTATTACATTTATGCTTATTTGATGAGGTCACATGACCATATATGGTCATCGGATATGTTAGTGACTTCTGTTGTGCAATAGCTTCAATATTGCACTGGTTGCATGTTCCTATCTGTAACAGTGCTTGAGATATAACATTTATGCATATTTGATGAGGTCACATGACCATATATGGTCATCGGATGTGTTAGTCACTTCTGTTGTGCAATAGCTTCAATATTGCACTGGTTGCATGTTCCTATCTGTAACAGTGCTTGAGTAATTACATTTATGCATATTTGATGAAATTACATGACCATATATGGTCAACACATTAGTTAGCCACATCTCTTGTCTCATAGCTTCGATATTGCATAGATTGCATGTCTCTATCTGTGATTCTGCTTGAGATATTACAATTATGCATATTTAATGACGTCACATGACCATATACGGTCATCACATTAGTTACTCACATCTCATGTCCCACAGCTTCGATTTTGCACAGGTTGCATGTTCATGTCTGTAACAGTGCTTGAGATAATTCAATTATGCATATTTAATGAAGTCACATGACCATATATGGTCATCACATTAGTTAGCCACATCTCTTGACCCATACCTTCGATATTGCACAGGTTGCATGTCCCTAACTCTTGCAGTGCTTGATATATTACATTTATGCATATTCAATGAGGTCACATGACCATATATGGTCATCTTGTTTGTTAGTAAAATTTCATGTACCATCACTTCAATATTGCACTGGTTGCCTGTTCCCGTCTGTAACTGTGCTTGAGTTATTACATTTATGCATATTTGATGAAGTCACATGACCATATATAGTCATCACATTAGTTAGTCTCATCTCGTGTCTTATAGCTTCGATATTGCACAGGTTGCATGTCCCTATCTGTAACAGTGCTTGATATATTACATTTATGCATATTTAATGAGATCACATGACCACATATGGTCATCGGATATGTTAGTGTCTTCTGTTGTGCAATAGCTTCAATATTGCACTGGTTGCATGTTCCTATCTGTAACAGTGCTTGAGATATTGCAATTATGTCTATAAAATGAGGTCACGTGACCATATAAAAGAACAAAAAAATATGAAAAAACATTCTAAAATCTTCTTATAAAAAACGGCTTTTCGCCTGGACTTCCATATTTTGGAATTAAATACTATGTCATATGATCTTTCAAAGTTATTCAGGGTTAGTTGATTTGTCGAAAATTATGCAAATGAGATGCAAAACAAAATTTAAAAAAATTCTAAAAAAAAAAGTCACGTGACCGCTAAAGTTTTTTTTGATGAAATTTGTAGCCCTTGTCGCACTGCTACTATCATAAAAAAATTGGAGCACTCAGACCCTCAGAAAGGTGCGCAATTCGGCATTGAAAATTTCGCCTTTAATCCAAGATGGCGGCCTGGTCATGTGACCTATGTGTCTGAACTTAGGATATGCACCAGATCTCATACAGCTTTACCATTGTGGCAAGTATGAAACTGATCGGTCCAACGGTGTTGACATAAAGCGTGACCAAAAATTTAGGCGGAAGAATAATAATAATAAATATAGCTGCGTTGCAGCAATGTCGGGTTTCGAGCCCACTGACTTATTAGCAGCGTTCCAAAATCAGCATCATTGACAATAATATATTAAAGGAAATTGCATGGCCTTCATACTAAACATGTTGCATGTTCCTGTCTGTAACAGTGCTTAATGTATTACAATCTTGCATATTTAATGATGTCCCATGACCATATATGGTCATCGGATGTTTTTGTCAGCTCTGTTGTGCAATAACTTCAATATTGCATTGGTTGCATTTTCCTATCTGTAACAGTGCTTGAGATATAACATTTATGCATATTTGATGAGGTCACATGACCATATGTGGTCATCACATTAGTTAGTCACATCTCTTGTTCCATAGATTCGAAATTGCACAGGTTGCATGTTCCCGTCTGTAACAGTGCTTGAGTTATTACATTTATGCATATTTAACGATGTCACATGACCGTGTATGGGCATCAGATGTGTTAGTCACATATCTTGTCTCATAGCTTCGATATTGCACAGGTTGTGTGTTTCTATCTGTTACCGTGTTTCAAATATAACATTTATGCATATTTGATGAGGTCACATGACCATATATGGTCATCACATTAGTTAGTCACATCTCTTGTTCCATAGATTCGATATTGCACAGGTTGCATGTTCCCGTCTGTAATAGTGCTTGAGTTATTACATTTATGCTTATTTGATGAGGTCACATGACCATATATGGTCATCGGATATGTTAGTGACTTCTGTTGTGCAATAGCTTCAATATTGCACGGGTTGCATGTTCCTATCTGTAACAGTGCTTGAGTTATTACATTTATGCATATTTGATGAAATTACATGACCATATATGGTCATCACATTAGTTAGCCACATCTCTTGTCTCATAGCTTCGATATTGCATAGGTTGCATGTTTCTATCTGTGATTCTGCTTGAGATATTACAATTATGCATATTTAATGACGTCACATGACCATATACGGTCATCACATTAGTTACTCACATCTCATGTCCCACAGCTTCGATTTTGCACAGGTTGCATGTTCATGTCTGTAACAGTGCTTGAGATAATTCAATTATGCATATTTAATGAAGTCACATGACCATATATGGTCATCACATTAGTTAGTCACATCTCTTGACCCATACCTTCGATATTGCACAGGTTGCATGTCCCTAACTCTTGCAGTGCTTGATAAATTACATTTATGCATATTCAATGAGGTCACATGACCATATATGGTCATCGTGTTTGTTAGTAAAATTTCATGTACCATCACTTCAATATTGCACTGGTTGCATGTTCCCGTCTGTAACTGTGCTTGAGTTATTACATTTATGCATATTTAATGAGATCACATGACCATATATGGTCATCTTGTTTGTTAGTAGAATTTCATGTACCATCACTTCAATATTGCACTAGTTGCATGTTCCTAACTGTAACAGTGCTTAAGATATTGCAATTATGTCTATAAAATGAGGTCACGTGACCATATAAAAGAACAAAAAAATATGAAAAAACATTCTAAAATCTTCTTATAAAAAACGGCTAATCGCCTGGACTTCCATATTTTGGAATTAAATACTATGTCATATGATCTTTCAAAGTTATTCAGGGTTAGTTGATTTGTCGAAAATTATGCAAATGAGATGCAAAACAAAATTTAAAAAAATTCTAAAAAAAAAAGTCACGTGACCGCTAAAGTTTTTTTTTATGAAATTTGTAGCCCTTGTCGCACTGCTACTATCATAAAAAAATTGGAGCACTCAGACCCTCAGAAAGGTGCGCAATTCGGCATTGAAAATTTCGCCTTTAATCCAAGATGGCGGCCTGGTCATGTGACCTATGT
The DNA here is from genome assembly GCF_978046115.1 of Saccoglossus kowalevskii. Classification (NCBI taxonomy): domain Eukaryota; kingdom Metazoa; phylum Hemichordata; class Enteropneusta; family Harrimaniidae; genus Saccoglossus; species Saccoglossus kowalevskii. The sequence goes on along the minus strand of NW_028188621.1, from coordinate 485,127 downwards.
GTCTGAACTTAGGATATGCACCAGATCTCATACAGCTTTACCATTGTGGCAAGTATGGAACTGATCGGTCCAACGGTGTTGACATAAAGCGTGACCAAAAATTTAGGCGGAAGAATAATAATAATAATAATAATAAATATAGCTGCGTTGCAGCAATGTCGGGTTTCGAGCCCACTGACATATTAGCAGCGTTCCAAAATCAGCATCATTGACAATAATATATTAAAGGAAATTGCATGGCCTTCATACTAAACATGTTACATGTTCCTGTCTGTAACAGTGCTTAAGGTATTACCATCTTGCATATTTAATAATATCCCATGACCATATACGGTCATCGAATGTTTTTTTTCAGCTCTGTTGTGCAATAACTTCAATATTGCATTGGTTGCATGTTCCTATCTGTAACAGTGCTTGAGATATAACATTTGTGCATATTTGATGAGGTCACCTGACCATATATGGTCATCACATTAGTTAGTCACATCTCTTGTTCCATAGATTCGATATTGCACAGGTTGCATATTCCCGTCTGTAATAGTGCTTGAGTTATTACATTTAAGCTTATTTGATGAGGTCACATGACCATATATGGTCAACGGATATGTTAGTCACTTCTGTTGTGCAATAGCTTCAATATTGCACTGGTTGCATGTCCCTATCTGTAACAGTGCTTGAGATATAACATTTATGCATATTTGATGAAGTTACATAACCATATATGGTCATCACATTAGTTAGTCATATCTCTTGTCACATAGCTTCGATATTGCATAGGTTGCATGTCTCTATCTGTGATTCTGCTTGAGATATTACAATTATGCATATTTAATGACGGCACATGACCATATACGGTCATCACATTAGTTACTCACATCTCATGTCCCATAGCTTCGATTTTGCACAGGTTGCATGTTTCTATCTGTAACAGTGCTTGAGATAATTCAATTGTGCATATTTAATGAAGTCACATGACCATATATGGTCATCACATTAGTTAGTCACATCTCTTGACCCATACCTCCGATATTGCACAGGTTGCATGTAACTAACTCTTGCAGTGCTTGATATATTACATTTATGCATATTCAATGAGGTCACATGACCATATATAGTCATCTTGTTTGTTAGTAAAATTTCATGTACCATCACTTCAATATTGCACTGGTTGCATGTTCCCGTCTGTAACTGTGCTTGAGTTATTACATTTATGCATATTTGATGAAGTCACATGACCATATATTGTCATCACATTAGTTAGTCACATCTCGTGTCTTATAGCTTCGATATTGCACAGGTTGCATGTCCCTATCTGTAACAGTGCTTGATATATTACATTTATGCATATTTAATGAGATCACATGACCATATATGGTCATCTTGTTTGTTAGTAGAATTTCATGTACCATCACTTCAATATTGCACTGGTTGCATGTTCCTATCTGTAACAGTGCTTGAGATATTGCAATTATGTCTATAAAATGAGGTCACGTGACCATATAAAAGAACAAAAAAATATGGAAAAACATTCTAAAATCTTCTTATAAAAAACGGCTTATCGCCTGGACTCGATATTTTGGAATTAAATACTATGTCATATGATCTTTCAAAGTTATTCAGGGTTAGTTGATTTGTCGAAAATTATGCAAATGAGATGCAAAACAAAATTTAAAAAAATTCTAAAAAAAAAAGTCACGTGACCGCTAACGGTTTTTTTGATGAAATTTGTAGCCCTTGTCGCACTGCTATTATCATAAAAAAATTGGAGCACTCAGACCCTCAGAAAGGTGCGCAATTCGGCATTGAAAATTTCGCCTTTAATCCAAGATGGCGGCCTGGTCATGTGACCTACGTGTCTGAACTTAGGATATGCACCAGATCTCATATAGCTTTACCATTGTGGCAAGTATTGAATTGATCGGTCCAACAGCGTTGACATAAAGCGTGACCAAAAATTTAGGCGGAAGAATAATAATAATAAATATAGCTGCGTTGCAGCAATGTCGGGTTTCGAGCCCACTGACTTATTAGCAGCGTTCCAAAATCAGCATCATTGACAAGAGTATATTAAAGGAATTGCATGGCCTTCATACTAAACATGTTACATGTTCCTGTCTGTAACAGTGCTTAAGGTATTACAATCATGCATATTTAATGATGTCACATGACCATATATGGTCATCGGATATGTTAGTCACCTCTCTTGTGCAATAGATTCAATATTGCACTGGTTGCATGTTCCCGTTTGTAACAGGACTTGAGTTATTACATTTATGCAAATTTGATGAAGTTACATGACCATATATGGTCATCACATTAGTTAGTCACAACTTTTATCCCATAGCTTCGATATTGCACAGGTTGCATGTTCCCGTCTGTAACAGTGCTTGAGTTATTACATTTATGCATATTTAATGTCACATGACCATATCTGGTCATCGGATATGTTAGTCACCTCTCTTGTGCAGTAGCTTCAATATTGCACTGGTTGCATGTTCCCGTTTGTAACACTACTTGAGTTATTACATTTAAGCATATTTGATGAGGTTACATGACCATATATGGTTATCAGATGTGTTAGTCACTTCTGTTGTGCAATAACTTCAATATTGCACTGGTTGCATGGTCCTATCTGTAACAGTGCTTGACATATAACATTTATGCTTATTTGATGAGGTCACATGACCATATATGGTCATCACATTAGTTAGTCACAACTTTTATCCCATAGCTTCGATATTGCACAGGTTGCATGTTCCCGTCTGTAACAGTGCTTGAGTTATTACATTTATGCATATTTGATGAAGTTACATGACCATATATGGTCATCACATTAGTTAGTCCCATCTCGTGTCTCATAGCTTCGATGTTGCACAGGTTGCATGTTCCCGTCTGTAACAGTGCTTGAGTTATTACATTTATGCATATTTGATGAAGTCACATGACCATATATGGTCATCACATTAGTTAGTCACATCTCGTGTCTCATAGCTTCGATATTGCACAGGTTGCATGTTCCATCTGTAACAGTGCTTGAGTTATTACATTTATGCATATTTAATGAGGTCACATGACCATATATGGTCACCTTGTTTGTTAGTAAAATTTCTTGTACAATCACTTCAATATTGCACTGGTTGCATGTCCCTATCTGTTAGAATGCTTGATATATTACATTTATGCATATGTAATGAGATCACATGACCATATATGGTCATCTTGTTTGTTAGTAGAATTTCATGTACCATCACTTCAATATTGCACTGGTTGCATGTTCCTATCTGTAACAGTGCTTGAGATATTGCAATTATGTCTATAAAATGAGGTCACGTGACCATATAAAAGAACAAAAAAAAATATGAAAAAACATTCTAAAATCTTCTTATAAAAAACGGCTTATCGCCTGGACTTCATATTTTGGAATTAAATACTATGTCATATGATCTTTCAAAGTTATTCAGGGTTAGTTGATTAGTCGAAAATTATGCAAATGAGATGCAAAACAAAATTAAAAAAATTCTAGAAAAAAATTAGTCACGTGACCGCTAAAGTTTTTTTTGATGAAATTTGTAGCCCTTCTCCCAATGCTACTGCCATAAAAAATTTGGAGCACTCAGACCCTCAGAAAGGTGTGCAATTCGGCATTGAAAATTTCGTCTTTAATCCAAGATGGCGGCCTGGTCATGTGACCTATGTGTCTGAACTTAGGATATGCACCAGATCTCATACAGCTTTACCATTGTGGCAAGTATGAAACTGATCGGTCCAACGGTGTTGACATAAAGCGTGACCAAAAATTTAGGCGGAAGAATAATAATAATAAATATAGCTGCGTTGCAGCAATGTCGGGTTTCGAGCCCACTGACTTATTAGCAGCGTTCCAAAATCAGCATCATTGACAATAATATATTAAAGGAAATTGCATGGCCTTCATACTAAACATGTTGCATGTTCCTGTCTGTAACAGTGCTTAAGGTATTACAATCTTGCATATTTAATGATGTCCCATGACCATCTATGGTCATCGGATGTTTTTGTCAGCTCTGTTGTGCAATAACTTCAATATTGCATTGGTTGCATTTTCCTATCTGTAACAGTGCTTGAGATGTAACATTTATGCATATTTGATGAGGTCACATGACCATATGTGGTCATCACATTAGTTAGTCACATCTCTTGTTCCATATATTCGATATTACACAGGTTGCATGTTCCCGTCTGTAACAGTGCTTGAGTTATTACATTTATGCATATTTAATGATGTCACATGACCGTGTATGTGCATCAGATGTGTTAGTCACATATCTTGTCTCATAGCTTCGATATTGCACAGGTTGTGTGTTTCTATCTGTTACTGTGTTTCAAATATAACATTTATGCATATTTGATGAGGTCACATGACCATATATGGTCATCACATTAGTTAGTCACATCTCTTGTCTCATAGCTTCGATATTGCACAGGTTGCATGTTCCCATCTGCAACAGTGCTTGAGTTATTACATTTATGCATATTTGATGAGGTCACATGACCGTGTATGGGTATCAGATGTGTTAGTCACATCTCTTGTCCCATAGCTTCGATATTTCACAGGTTGCATGTTCCCGTCTGTAACAGTGCTTGAGTTATTACATTTATGCATATTTGATGAGGTCACATGATCATATATAGTCATCACATTAGTTAGTCACATCTCTTGACCCATAGCTTCGATATTGCACAGGTTGCATGTCCCTAACTCTTACAGTGATTGATATATTACATTTATGCATATTCAATGAGGTCACATGATCATATATGGTCATCTTGTTTGTTAGTAAAATTTCATGTACCATCACTTCAATATTGCACTGGTTGCATGTTCCTGTCTGTAACTGTGCTTGAGTTATTACATTTATGTATATTTGATGAAGTCACATGACCATATATGGTCATCACATTAGTTAGTCACATCTCGTGTCTTATAGCTTCGATATTGCACAGGTTGCATGTCCCTATCTGTAACAGTGCTTGATATATTACATTCATGCATATTTAATGAGATCACATGACCATATATGGTCATCTTATTTGTTAGTAGAATTTCATGTACCATCACTTCAAAATTGCGCTGGTTGCATGTTCCTATCTGTAACAGTGCTTGAGATATTGCAAATATGTCTATAAAATGAGGTCACGTGACCATATAAAAGAACAAAAAAAAATATGAAAAAACATTCTAAAATCTTCTTATAAAAAATGGCTTATCGTCTGGACTCGATATATTGGAATTAAATACTATGTCATATGATCTTTCAAAGTTATTCAGGGTTAGTTGATTTGTCGAAAATTATGCAAATGAGATGCAAAACAAAATTTAAAAAAATTCTAAAAAAAAAAGTCACGTGACCGCTAAAGTTTTTTTTGATGAGATTTGTAGCCCTTGTCGCACTGCTACTATCATAAAAAAATTGGAGCACTCAGACCCTCAGAAAGGTGCGCAATTCGGCATTGAAAATTTCGCCTTTAATCCAAGATGGCGGCCTGGTCATGTGACCTACGTGTCTGAACTTAGGATATGCACCAGATCTCATATAGCTTTACCATTGTGGCAAGTATTGAATTGATCGGTCCAACGGCGTTGACATAAAGCGTGACCAAAAATTTAGGCGGAAGAATAATAATAATAATAATAATAATAATAATAATAAACGGAACAATTACAAAAGGGTTTCGACCAAATGGGCTCGAAACCCTAATAATAATAATAAACGGAACAATTACAATAGGGTTTCGACCAAATGGGCTCGAAACCCTAATAATAAACGGAACAATTACAATAGGGTTTCGACCAAATGGGCTCGAAACCCTAAATATAGCTGCGTTGCAGCAATGTCGGGTTTCGAGCCCACTGACTTATTAGCAGCGTTCCAAAATCAGCATCATTGACAATAATATATTAAAGGAAATTGCATGGCCTTCATACTAAACATGTTGCATGTTCCTGTCTGTAACAGTGCTTAAGGTATTACAATCTTGCATATTTAATGATGTCCCATGACCATATATGGTCATCGGATGTTTTTGTCAGCTCTGTTGTGCAATAACTTCAATATTGCATTGGTTGCATTTTCCTATCTGTAACAGTGCTTGAGATGTAACATTTATGCATATTTGATGAGGTCGCATGACCATATGTGGTCATCACATTAGTTAGTCACATCTCTTGTTCCATAGATTCGATATTGCACAGGTTGCATGTTCCCGTCTGTAACAGTGCTTGAGTTATTACATTTATGCATATTTAATGATGTCACATGACCGTGTATGGGCATCAGATGTGTTAGTCACATATCTTGTCTCATAGCTTCGATATTGCACAGGTTGTGTGTTTCTTTCTGTTACTGTGTTTCAAATATAACATTTATGCATATTTGATGAGGTCACATGACCATATATGGTCATCACATTAGTTAGTCACATCTCTTGTTCCATAGATTCGATATTGCACAGGTTGCATGTTCCCGTCTGTAATAGTGCTTGAGTTATTACATTTATGCATATTTGATGAGGTCACATGACCATATATGGTCATTGGATGTGTTAGTCACTTCTGTTGTGGAATAGCTTCAATATTGCACGGGTTGCATGTTCCTATCTGTAACAGTGCTTGAGTTATTACATTTATGCATATTTGATGAAATTACATGACCATATATGGTCACCACATTAGTTAGCCACATCTCTTGTCTCATAGCTTCGATATTGCATAGGTTGCATGTCTCTATCTGTGATTCTGCTTGAGATATTACAATTATGCATATTTAATGAAGTCACATGACCATATACGGTTATCACATTAGTTACTCACATCTCATGTCCCACAGCTTCGATTTTGCACAGGTTGCATGTTCATGTCTGTAACAGTGCTTGAGATAATTCAATTATGCATATTTAATGAAGTCACATGACCATATATGGTCATCACATTAGTTAGTCACATCTCTTGACCCATACCTTCGATATTGCACATGTTGCATGTCCCTAACTCTTGCAGTGCTTGATATATTACATTTATGCATATTCAATGAGATCACATGACCATATATGGTCATCTTGTTTGTTAGTAGAATTTCATGTACCATCACTTCAATATTGCACTGGTTGCATGTTCCTATCTGTAACAGTGCTTGAGATATTGCAATTATGTCTATAAAATGAGGTCACGTGACCATATAAAAGAACAAAAAAATATGAAAAAACATTCTAAAATCTTCTTATAAAAAACGGCTTTTCGCCTGGACTTCCATATTTTGGAATTAAATACTATGTCATATGATCTTTCATAGTTATTCAGGGTTAGTTGATTTGTCGAAAATTATGCAAATGAGATGCAAAACAAAATTTAAAAAAATTCTAAAAAAAAAAGTCACGTGACCGCTAAAGTTTTTTTTGATGAAATTTGTAGCCCTTGTCGCACTGCTACTATCATAAAAAAATTGGAGCACTCAGACCCTCAGAAAGGTGCACAATTCGGCATCGAAGATTTCGCCTTTAATCCAAGATGGCGGCCTGGTCATGTGACCTATGTGTCTGAACTTAGGATATGCACCAGATCTCATATAGCTTTACCATTGTGGCAAGTATTGAATTGATCGGTCCAACGGCATTGACATAAAGTGTGACCGAAAAACGGCGGAATAATAATAATAATAAATATAGCTGCGTTGCAGCAATGTCGGGTTTCGAGCCCACTGACTTATTAGCAACGTTCCAAAATAAGCATCATTGACAATAATATATTAAAGGAAATTGCATGGCCTTCATACTAAACATGTTACATGTCCCTGTCTGTAACAGTGCTTAAGGTATTATAATCTCGTATATTTAATTATGTCCCATGACCATATATGGTCATCTGATGTTTTTATCAGCTCTGTTGTGCAATAACTTCAATATTGCATTGGTTGCATGTTCCTATCTGTAACAGTGCTTGAGATATAACATTTATGCATATTTGATGAGGTCACATGACCATATATGGTCATCACATTAGTTAGTCACATCTCTTGTTCCATAGATTCGATATTGCACAGGTTGCATGTTCCCGTCTGTAATAGTGATTGAGTTATTACATTTATGCTTATTTGATGAGGTCACATGACCATATATGGTCATCGGATATGTTAGTGACTTCTGTTATGCAATAGCTTCAATATTGCACTGGTTGCATGTTCCTATCTGTAACAGTGCTTGAGATATAACATTTATGCATATTTGATGAGGTCACATGACCATATATGGTCATCGGATGTGTTAGTCACTTCTGTTGTGCAATAGCTTCAATATTGCACTGGTTGCATGTTCCTATCTGTAACAGTGCTTGAGTTATTACATTTATGCATATTTGATGAAATTACATGACCATATATGGTCATCACATTAGTTAGCCACATCTCTTGTCTCATAGCTTCGATATTGCATAGGTTGCATGTCTCTATCTGTGATTCTGCTTGAGATATTACAATTATGCATATTTAATGACGTCACATGACCATATACGGTCATCACATTAGTTACTCACATCTCATGTCCCACAGCTTCGATTTTGCACAGGTTTCATGTTCATGTCTGTAACAGTGCTTGAGATAATTCAATTATGCATATTTAATGAAGTCACATGACCATATATGGTCAGCAGATTAGTTAGCCACATCTCTTGACCCATACCTTCGATATTGCACAGGTTGCATGTCCCTAACTCTTGCAGTGCTTGATATATTACATTTATGCATATTCAATGAGGTCACATGACCATATATGGTCATCTTGTTTGTTAGTAAAATTTCATGTACCATCACTTCAATATTGCACTGGTTGCATGTTCCCGTCTGTAACTGTGCTTGAGTTATTACATTTATGCATATTTGATGAAGTCACATGACCATATATGGTCATCACATTAGTTAGTCACATCTTGTGTCTTATAGCTTCGATATTGCACAGGTTGCATGTCCCTATCTGTAACAGTGCTTGATATATTACATTTATGCATATTTGATGAGGTCACATGACCATATATGGTCATCGGATGTGTTAGTCACTTCTGTTGTGCAATAGCTTCAATATTGCACTGGTTGCATGTTCCTATCTGTAACAGTGCTTGAGTTACTACATTTATTCATATTTGATGAAGTTACATGACCATATATGGTCATCACATTAGTTAGTCACATCTCTTGTATCATAGCTTTGATATTTCATAGGTTGCATGTCTCTATCTGTGATTCTGCTTGAGATATTACAATTATGCATATTTAATGACGTCACATGACCATATACGGTCATCTCATTAGTTACTCACATCTCATGTCCCATAGCTTCGATTTTGCACAGGTTGCATGTTCATGTCTGTAACAGTGCTCAATATATTACATTTAAGCATATTCAATGAGGTCACATGACCATATATGGTCATCTTGTTTGTTAGTAAAATTTCATGTACCATCACTTCAATATTGCACTGGTTGCATGTTCCCGTCTGTAACTGTGCTTGAGTTATTACAATTATGCATATTTAATGACGTCACATGACCATATACGGTCATCTCATTAGTTACTCACATCTCATGTCCCATAGCTTCGATTTTGCACAGGTTGCATGTTCATGTCTGTAACAGTGCTTGAGTTATTTCATGTATGCATATTTGATGAAGTCACATGACCATATATGGTCATCACATTAGTTAGTCACATCTCGTGTCTTATAGCTTCGATATTGCACAGGTTGCATGTCGCTATCTGTAACAGTGCTTGATATATTACATTTATGCATATTTAATGAGATCACATGACCATATATGGTCATCTTGTTTGTTAGTAGAATTTCATGTACCATCACTTCAATATTGCACTGGTTGCATGTTCCTATCTGTAACAGTGCTTGAGATATTGCAATTATGTCTATAAAATGAGGTCACGTGACCATATAAAAGAACAAAAAAAATATGAAAAAACATTCTAAAATCTTCTTCTAAAAAACGGCTTATCGCCTGGACTTCATATTTTGGAATTAAATACTATGTCATATGATCTTTCAAAGTTATTCAGGGATAGTTGATTAGTCGAAAATTATGCAAATGAGATGCAAAAGAAAATTAAAAAAATTCTAGAAAAAAATTAGTCACGTGACCGCTAAAGTTTTTTTTGATGAAATTTGTAGCCCTTGTCGCACTGCTACTATCATAAAAAAATTGGAGCACTCAGACCCTCAGAAAGGTGCGCAATTCGGCATTGAAAATTTCGCCTTTAATCCAAGATGGCGGCCTGGTCATGTGACCTATGTGTCTGAACTTAGGATATGCACCAGATCTCATACAGCTTTACCATTGTGGCAAGTATGGAACTGATCGGTCCAACGGTGTTGACATAAAGCGTGACCAAAAATTTAGGCGGAAGAATAATAATAATAAATATAGCTGCGTTGCAGCAATGTCGGGTTTCGAGCCCACTGACTTATTAGCAGCGTTCCAAAACCAGCATCATCGACAAGAATATATTAATGGATTTGCATGGCCTTCATACTAAACATGTTACATGTTCCTGTCTGTAACAGTGCTTAATGTTTTACAATCATACATATTTAATGATGTCACATGACCATATATGGACATCGGATGTGTCGGTCACTTCTGTTGTGCAATAACTTCAATATTGCACTGGTTGCATGTTCCTATCTGTATCAGTGCTTGACATATAACATTTATGCATATTTGATGAGGTCACATGACCATATATGGTCATCACATTAGTTAGTCACATCTATTGTTCCATAGATTCGATATTGCACAGGTTGCATGTTCCCGTCTGTAATAGTGCTTGAGTTATTACATTTATGCTTATTTGATGAGGTCACATGACCATATATGATCATCGGATATGTTAGTCACTTCTGTTGTGCAATAGCTTCAATATTGCACTGGTTGCATGTTCCTATCTGTAACAGTGATTGAGATATAACATTTATGCATATTTGATGAGGTCACATGACCATATATGGTCATCAGATGTGTTAGTCACTTCTGTTGTGCAATAGCTTCAATATTGCACTGGTTGCATGTTCCTATCTGTAACAGTGCTTGAGTTACTACATTTATGCATATTTGATGAAGTTACATGACCATATATGGTCATCACATTAGTTAGTCACATCTCTTGTCTCATAGCTTCGATATTGCATATGTTGCATGTCTCTATTTGTGATTCTGCTTGAGATATTACAATTATGCATATTTAATGACGTCACATGACCATATACGGTCATCTCTTTAGTTACTCACATCTCATGTCCCATAGCTTCGATTTTGCACAGGTTGCATGTTCATGTCTGTAACAGTGCTTGAGTTATTTCATGTATGCATATTTGATGAAATTACATGACCATATATGGTCATCACATTAGTTAGTCACATCTCTTGTCTCACAGCTTCGATATTGCACAGGTTGCATGTTTCTAACTGTAACAGTGCTTGAGATAATTCAATTATGCATATTTAATGAAGTCACATGACCATATATGGTCATCACATTAGTTAGTCACATCTCTTGACCCATACCTTCGATATTGCACAGGATGCATGTCCCTAACTCTTACAGTGCTTGATATATTACATTTAATCATATTCAATGAGGTCACATGACCATATATGGTCATCTTGTTTGTTAGTAAAATTTCATGTACCATCACTTCAATATTGCACTGGTTGCATGTTCCCGTCTGTAACTGTGCTTGAGATAATTCAATTATGCATATTTAATGAAGTCACATGACCATATATGGTCATCACATTAGTTAGTCACATCTCTTGACCCATACCTTCGATATTGCACAGGATGCATGTCCCTAACTCTTACAGTGCTTGATATATTACATTTATGCATATTTAATGAGATCACATGACCATATATGGTCATCTTGTTTGTTAGTAGAATTTCATGTACCATCACTTCAATATTGCACTGGTTGCATGTTCCTATCTGTAGCAGTGCTTGAGATATTGCAATTATGTCTATAAAATGAGGTCACGTGACCATATAAAAGAACAAAAAAAAATATGAAAAAACATTCTAAAATCTTCTTCTAAAAAACGGCTTATCGCCTGGACTTCATATTTTGGAATTAAATACTATGTCATATGATCTTTCAAAGTTATTCAGGGATAGTTGATTAGTCGAAAATTATGCAAATGAGATGCAAAAGAAAATTAAAAAAATTCTAGAAAAAAATTAGTCACGTGACCGCTAAAGTTTTTTTTGATGAAATTTGTAGCCCTTGTCGCACTGCTACTATCATAAAAAAATTGGAGCACTCAGACCCTCAGAAAGGTGCGCAATTCGGCATTGAAAATTTCGCCTTTAATCCAAGATGGCGGCCTGGTCATGTGACCTATGTGTCTGAACTTAGGATATGCACCAGATCTCATACAGCTTTACCATTGTGGCAAGTATGGAACTGATCGGTCCAACGGTGTTGACATAAAGCGTGACCAAAAATTTAGGCGGAAGAATAATAATAATAATAATAAATATAGCTGCGTTGCAGCAATGTCGGGTTTCGAGCCCACTGACATATTAGCAGCGTTCCAAAATCAGCATCATTGACAATAATATATTAAAGATAATTGCATGGCCTTCATACTAAACATGTTACATGTTCCTGTCTGTAACAGTGCTTAAGGTATTACAATCTTGCATATTTAATGAGGTCCCATGACCATATACGGTCATCGGATGTTTTTTTCAGCTCTGTTGTGCAATAACTTCAATATTGCATTGGTTGCATGTTCCTATCTGTAACAGTGCTTGAGATATAACATTTATGCATATTTGATGAGGTCACATGACCTTATATGGCCAGCACATTAGTTAGTCACATCTCTTGTTCCATAGATTCGATATTGCACAGGTTGCACGTTCCCGTCTGTAATAGTGCTTGAGTTATTACATTTATGCATATTTGATGAGGTCACATGACCATATATGGTCATCGGATATGTTAGTTACTTCTGTTGTGCAATAGCTTCAATATTGCACTGGTTGCATGTTCCTATCTGTAACAGTGCTTGAGATATAACATTTATGCATATTTGATGAGGTCACATGACCATATATGGTCATCGGATGTATTAGTCACTTCTGTTGTGCAATAGCTTCAATATTGCACTGGTTGCATGTTCCTATCTGTAACAGTGCTTGAGATATAACATTTATGCATATTTGATGAGGTCACATGACCATATATGGTCATCGGATGTGTTAGTCACTTCTGTTGTCACATAGCTTCGATTTTGCACAGGTTGCATGTTTCTATCTGTAACAGTGCTTGAGATAATTCAATTATGCATATTTAATGAAGTCACATGACCATATATGGTCATCACATTAGTTTGTCACATCTCTTGACCATACCTCCGATATTGCACAGGTTGCATGTAACTAACTCTTGCAGTGCTTGATATATTACATTTATGCATATTCAATGAGGTCACATGACCATATATAGTCATCTTGTTTGTTAGTAAAATTTCATGTACCATCACTTCAATATTGCACTGGTTGCATGTTCCCGTCTGTAACTGTGCTTGAGTTATTACATTTATGCATATTTGATGAAGTCACATGACCATATATGGTCATCACATTAGTTAGTCACATCTCGTGTCTTATAGCTTCGATATTGCACAGGTTGCATGTCGCTATCTGTAACAGTGCTTGATATATTACATTTATGCATATTTAATGAGATCACATGACCATATATGGTCATCTTGTTTGTTAGTAGAATTTCATGTACCATCACTTCAATATTGCACTGGTTGCATGTTCCTATTTGTAACAGTGCTTGAGATATTGCAATTATGTCTAAAAAATGAGGTCACGTGACCATGTAAAAGAACAAAAAAATATGGAAAAACATTCTAAAATCTTCTTATAAAAAACGGCTTATCGCCTGGACTCAATATTTTGGAATTAAATACTATGTCATATGATCTTTCAAAGTTATTCAGGGTTAGTTGATTTGTCGAAAATTATGCAAATGAGATGCAAAACAAAATTTCAAAAAATTCTAAAAAAAAAAGTCACGTGACCGCTAAAGTTTTTTTTGATGAAATTTGTAGCCCTTGTCGCACTGCTACTATCATAAAAAAATTGGAGCACTCAGACCCTCAGAAAGGTGCGCAATTCGGCATTGAAAATTTCGCCTTTAATCCAAGATGGCGGCCTGGTCATGTGACCTATGTGTCTGAACTTAGGATATGCACCAGATCTCATACAGCTTTACCATTGTGGCAAGTATGAAACTGATCGGTCCAACGGTGTTGACATAAAGCGTGACCAAAAATTTAGGCGGAAGAATAATAATAATAATAATAATAATAATAATAATAAACGGAACAATTACAATAGGGTTTCGACCAAATGGGCTCGAAACCCTAATAATAATAATAAATATAGCTGCATAGCAGCAATCACCGGTTTTCAAGACCATGGCACATGGCCAAGTCACATGCATAGCATGGCCGTGTATGACTGTTTGCAATAGCCCTGAAAATTAACGTTGGTTCCATGTTTGTATATGTGATAGTGTTCGAGATATTATAGCCATGCATATTTAATGAGTTCTATGACCATATATAGTCATCGGGTATGTTTGTCAATTCTCTTGTCTAATGTCTTCAATATAGCATTGGTTCAATGTTCCTACTTGTAACAGTGCCTAAGATATTAGAGACTTGCATATTTAATGAGTTCTATGACCATATATGGTCATTTAAAATGTTGGTCAATTCTTTTGTCCAATGCCTTCACTATAGGTTTGGGTACATGTCTCTATCTTTAAAAGTGCTCGAGATATTATGGATATGCATATTTAATGAGTTATATGACCATATATGGTCATGGAATGTGTTGGTCAATCCTCTTGTCCAATGTCTTCAATATAACATTGGTTCCATGTGTGTGTTTCCAATGGTGCCTGAAATATTAGAGACATGCATATTTAATGAGTTCTATGACCATATATGGTCATCGAATGTGTTGGTCAATTCTTTTGTCCAATGTCTTCAATATAGCATTGGTTCCATGTTTGTACTTGCAATAATGCATAAGATATTAGAGACATGCATATTTAATGAGTTCTATGACCATATATGGTCATCAACTATGTTGGTCAATTCTGTTGTCCAATGTATTCAATATAGCGTTGGTACCACGTTTGTACTTGCAATAGTGCATAAGATATTAGAGACATGCATATTTAATGAGTTCTATGACCATATATGGTCATCGAATGTGTTGGTCAATCCTCTTGTCCAATGTCTTCAATATAACATTGGTTCCATGTTTGTGTTTGCAATAGTGCCTGAGATATTATAGACATGCATATTTAATGAGTTCTATGACCATATATGGTCATCGAATGTGTTCGTCAATTCTCTTGTCCAATGTTTTTCAATGTAGGTTTGGGTACATGTCTCTATCTTTTAAAGTGCTAGAGATATTATGAATATGCATATTTAATGAGTTATATGACCATATATGGTCATCAACTGTGTTGGTCAATTCTTTTGACCAATGTCTTCAATATAGCATTGATTCCATGTTTGTAGTTGCAATAGTGCATGAGATATTAGAGACATGCATATTTAATGAGTTATATGACCATATATGGTCATTGAATATGTTGGTCAATTCTCTTGTCCAATGCTTTCAATATAGGTTTGGGTACATGTCTATCTTTTTAAGTGCTAGAGATATTAGAGACATGCATATTTAATGAGTTCGATGACCATATATGGTCATTGAATATGCTGGTCAATTCTCTTGTCCAATGCTTTCAATATAGGTTTGGGTACATGTCTATCTTTTTAAGATATTAGAGACATGCATATTTAATGAGTTCGATGACCATATATGGTCATCAACTATGTTGGTCAATTCTTTTGTCCAATGTCTTCAATATAGCATTGGTTCCATGTTTGTACTTGCAATAGTGCACGAGATATTAGAGACATGCATATTTAATGAGTTATATGACCATATATGGTCATCGAATATGTTGCTCAATTGTCTCGTCCAATGTCTTCAATATAGCACTGGTTGCATGTTTGTACTTGCAATAGTGCCTGAGATATTAGAGACATGTATATTTAATGAGTTCTATGACCATATATGGTCATCGAATGTGTTGGTCAATTCTCTTGTCCAATGCCTTCACAATAGGTTTGGGTACATGTTTCTATCTTTAAAAGTGCATGAGATATTAGAGACATGCATATTCAATGAGTTCTATGACCATATATGGTCATCGAATATGTTGGTCAATTCTCTCGTCCAATGTCTTCAATATAGCCATGGTTCCATGTTTGTACTTGCAATAGTGCATGAGATATTAGAGACATGCATATTTAATGAGTTTTATGTCCATATATGGTCATCCAATATTTTGGTCAATTCTCTTGTCCAATGTCTTCAATAAAGCGTTGGTTCCATGTTTGTATATGCAATAGTTCTCAATATATGGCAATACAATGTGTATCGTATTAAGGGCCCTCCCCCCTTTCCCATAATGCATCATTGCTCACTATTTTATATAAAATGTGAAAAATATTCATAAATCAACTCCTCCAAAACTGTTGGTCGCACTTTCATGATTCTTTGATTAATCGGTAGTATGTATGATGTTCTTCAAAATTATGGCGTGGAATTTTGATACGATCAAAATTATGCAAATGAGATGCAAAACAATATTTCAGAAAATTCTAGAAAAAAAAGTCACATGACCGTTCAACTTTTTTTTCATGAAATACGTAGCTCTAGGGCCAATGCTTCTTTTAAGCGAAAGTTTGAGACTCCTAGACCCTCAGAAAGGTGTTTAAATGAGCATGCCATATTTCGTCTTAAATTCAAAATGGCCGCCGTACCACGTGACCAACATGCGTCATCTTAGGATATGCACTAGATCTCATCAACCTTTACAAACATATGAAAAATTTTTCCAGATATGTGCAACGGTGTCGAAATGGCGCTTAGCGAAAAAATCTGGCGGAATAATAAAAAACATAACGATTACAATAGGTTTCCAAGACATGTGTCTTGAAAACCTAATAATAATAAACGGAACAATTACAATAGGGTTTCGACCAAATGGGCTCGAAACCCTAATAATAATAAACGGAACAATTTCAATAGGGTTTCGACCAAATGGGCTCGAAACCCTAATAATAATAAATATAGCTGCGTTGCAGCAATGTCGGGTTTCGAGCCCACTGACTTATTAGCAGCGTTCCAAAATCAGCATCATTGACAATAATATATTAAAGGAAATTGCATGGCCTTCATACTAAACATGTTGCATGTTCCTGTCTGTAACAGTGCTTAAGGTATTACAATCTTGCATATTTAATGATGTCCCATGACCATATATGGTCATCAGATGTTTTTGTCAGCTCTGTTGTGCAATAACTTCAATATTGCATTGGTTGCATTTTCCTATCTGTAACAGTGCTTGAGATGTAACATTTATGCATATTTGATGAGGTCACATGACCATATGTGGTCATCACATTAGTTAGTCACATCTCTTGTTCCATAGATTCGATATTACACAGGTTGCATGTTCCCGTCTGTAACAGTGCTTGAGTTATTACATTTATGCATATTTAATGATGTCACATGACCGTGTATGGGCATCAGATGTGTTAGTCACATATCTTGTCTCATAGCTTCGATATTGCACAGGTTGTGTGTTTCTTTCTGTTACTGTGTTTCAAATATAACATTTATGCATATTTGATGAGGTCACATGACCATATATGGTCATCACATTAGTTAGTCACATCTCTTGTTCCATATATTCGATATTGCACAGGTTGCATGTTCCCGTCTGTAATAGTGCTTGAGTTATTACATTTATGCTCATTTGATGAGGTCACATGACCATATATGGTCATCGGATATGTTAGTGACTTCTGTTGTGCAATAGCTTCAATATTGCACTGGTTGCATGTTCCTATCTGTAACAGTGCTTGAGATATAACATTTATGCATATTTGATGAGGTCACATGACCATATATGGTCATCGGATGTGTTAGTCACTTCTGTTGTGCAATAGCTTCAATATTGCACTGGTTGCATGTTCCTATCTGTAACAGTGCTTGAGTTATTACATTTATGCATATTTGATGAAATTACATGACCATATATGGTCATCACATTAGTTAGCCACATCTCTTGTCTCATAGCTTCGATATTGCATAGGTTGCATGTCTCTATCTGTGATTCTGCTTGATATATTACAATTATGCATATTTAATGACGTCACATGACCATATACGGTCATCGCATTAGTTACTCACATCTCATGTCCCACAGCTTCGATTTTGCACAGGTTGCATGTTCATGTCTGTAACAGTGCTTGAGATAATTCAATTATGCATAATTAATGAAGTCACATGACCATATATGGTCATCACATTAGTTAGCCACATCTCTTGACCCATACCTTCGATATTGCACAGGTTGCATGTCCCTAACTCTTGCAGTGCTTGATATATTACATTTATGCATATTCAATGAGGTCACATGACCATATATGGTCATCTTGTTTGTTAGTAAAATTTCATGTACCATTACTTCAATATTGCACTGGTTGCATGTTCCCGTCTGTAACTGTGCTTGAGTTATTACATTTATGCATATTTGATGAAGTCACATGACCATATATGGTCATCACATTAGTTAGTCACATCTCGTGTCTTATAGCTTCGATATTGCACAGGTTGCATGTCCCTATCTGTAACAGTGCTTGATATATTACATTTATGCATATTTAATGAGATCACATGACCATATATGGTCATCTTGTTTGTTAGTAGAATTTCATGTACCATCACTTCAATATTGCACTGGTTGCATGTTCCTATCTGTAACAGTGCTTGAGATATTGCAATTATGTCTATAAAATGAGGTCACGTGACCATATAAAAGAACAAAAAAATATGAAAAAACATTCTAAAATCTTCTTATAAAAAACGGCTTTTCGCCTGGACTTCCATATTTTGAAATTAAATACTATTTCATATGATCTTTCAAAGTTATTCAGGGTTAGTTGATTTGTCGAAAATTATGCAAATGAGATGCAAAACAAAATTTAAAAAAATTCTAAAAAAAAAGTCACGTGACCGCTAAAGTTTTTTTTGATGAAATTTGTAGCCCTTGTCGCACTGCTACTATCATAAAAAAATTGGAGCACTCAGACCCTCAGAAAGGTGCGCAATTCGGCATTGAAAATTTCGCCTTTAATCCAAGATGGCGGCCTGGTCATGTGACCTATGTGTCTGAACTTAGGATATGCACCAGATCTCATATAGCTTTACCATTGTGGCAAGTATTGAATTGATCGGTCCAACGGTGTTGACATAAAGCGTGACCAAAAATTTAGGCGGAAGAATAATAATAATAATAATAATAATAATAATAAACGGAACAATTACAAAAGGGTTTCGACCAAATGGGCTCGAAACCCTAAATATAGCTGCGTTGCAGCAATGTCGGGTTTCGAGCCCACTGACTTATTAGCAGCGTTCCAAAATCAGCATCATTGCCAATAATATATTAAAGGAAATTGCATGGCCTTCATACTAAACATGTTGCATGTTCCTGTCTGTAACAGTGCTTGAGTTATTACATTTATGCATATTTGATGAAATTACATGACCATATATGGTCATCACATTAGTTAGCCACATCTCTTGTCTCATAGCTTCGATATTGCATAGGTTGCATGTCTCTATCTGTGATTCTGCTTGAGATATTACAATTATGCATATTTAATGACGTCACATGACCATATACGGTCACCACATTAGTTACTCACATCTCATGTCCCACAGCTTCGATTTTGCGCAGGTTGCATGTTCATGTCTGTAACAGTGCTTGAGATAATTCAATTATGCATATTTAATGAAGTCACATGACCATATATGGTCATCACATTAGTTAGTCACATCTCTTGACCCATACCTTCGATATTGCACAGGTTGCATGTCCCTAACTCTCGCAGTGCTTGATATATTACATTTATGCATATTTAATGAGGTCACATGACCATATATGGTCATCTTGTTTGTTAGTCAAATTTTATGTACCACCACTTCAATATTGCACTGGTTGCATGTTCCCGTCTGTAACTGTGCTTGAGTTATTACATTTATGCATATTTGATGAAGTCACATGACCATATATGGTCATCACATTAGTTAGTCACATCTCGTGTCTTATAGCTTCGATATTGCACAGGTTGCATGTCCCTATCTGTGACAGTGCTTGATATATTACATTTATGCATATTTAATGAGATCACATGACCATATATGGTCATCTTGTTTGTTAGTAGAATGTCATGTACCATCACTTCAATATTGCACTGGTTGCATGTTCCTATCTGTAACAGTGCTTGAGATATTGCAATTTTGTCTATAAAATGTGGTCACGTGACCATATAAAAGAACAAAAAAATATGAAAAAACATTCTAAAATCTTCTTATAAAAAACGGCTTTTCGCATTGACTTCCATATTTTGGAATTAAATACTATGTCATATGATCTTTCAAAGTTATTCAGGGTTAGTTGATTTGTCGAAAATTATGCAAATGAGATGCAAAACAAAATTTAAAAAAATTCTTTAAAAAAAAGTCATGTGACCGCTAAAGTTTTTTTTGATGAAATTTGTAGCCCTTTTCGCACTGCTATTATCATAAAAAAATTGGAGCACTCAGACCCTCAGAAAGGTGCGCAATTCGGCATTGAAAATTTCGCCTTTAATCCAAGATGGCGGCCCGGTCATGTGACCTATGTGTCTGAACTTAGGATATGCACCAGATCTCATACAGCTTTACCATTGTGGCAAGTATGGAACTGATCGGTCCAACGGTGTTGACATAAAGCGTGACCAAAAATTTAGGCGGAAGAATAATAATAATAAATATAGCTGCGTTGCAGCAATGTCGGGTTTCGAGCCCACTGACTTATTAGCAGCGTTCCAAAATCAGCATCATTGACAATAATATATTAAAGGAAATTGCATGGCCTTCATACTAAACATGTTGCATGTTCCTGTCTGTAACAGTGCTTAAGGTATTACAATCTTGCATATTTAATGATGTCCCATGACCATATATGGTCATCAGATGTTTTTGTCAGCTCTGTTGTGCAATAACTTCAATATTGCATTGGTTGCATTTTCCTATCTGTAACAGTGCTTGAGATGTAACATTTATGCATATTTGATGAGGTCACATGACCATATGTGGTCATCACATTAGTTAGTCACATCTCTTGTTCCATAGATTCGATATTGCACAGGTTGCATGTTCCCGTCTGTAACAGTGCTTGAGTTATTACACTTATGCATATTTAATGATGTCACATGACCGTGTATGGGCATCAGATGTGTTAGTCACATATCTTGTCTCATAGCTTCGATATTGCACAGGTTGTGTGTTTCTTTCTGTTACTGTGTTTCAAATATAACATTTATGCATATTTGATGAGGTCACATGACCATATATGGTCATCACATTAGTTAGTCACATCTCTTGTTCTATAGATTCGATATTGCACAGGTTGCATGTTCCCGTCTGTAATAGTGCTTGAGTTATTATATTTATGCTTATTTGATGAGGTCACATGACCATATATGGTCATCGGATATGTTAGTGACTTCTGTTGTGCAATAGCTTCAATATTGCACTGGTTGCATGTTCCTATCTGTAACAGTGCTTGAGATATAACATTTATGCATATTTGATGAGGTCACATGACCATATATGGTCATCGGATGTGTTAGTCACTTCTGTTGTGCAATAGCTTCAATATTGCACTGGTTGCATGTTCCTATCTGGAACAGTGCTTGAGTTATTACATTTATGCATATTTGATGAAATTACATGACCATATATGGTCATCACATTAGTTAGCCACATCTCTTGTTTCATAGCTTCGATATTGCATAGGTTGCATGTTCATGTCTGTAACAGTGCTTGAGATAATTCAATTATGCATATTTAATGAAGTCACATGACCATATATGGTCATCACATTAGTTAGCCACATCTCTTGACCCATACCTTCGATATTGCACAGGTTGCATGTCCCTAACTCTTGCAGTGCTTGATATATTACATTTATGCATATTCAATGAGGTCACATGACCATATATGGTCATCTTGTTTGTTAGTAAAATTTCATGTTCCATCACTTCAATATTGCACTGGTTGCATGTTCCCGTCTGTAACTGTGCTTGAGTTATTACATTTATGCATATTTGATGAAGTCACAAGACCATATATGGTCATGACATTAGTTAGTCACATCTCGTGTCGTATAGCTTCGATATTGCACAGGTTGCATGTCCCTATCTGTAACAGTGCTTGATATATTACATTCATGCATATTTAATGAGATCACATGACCGTATATGGTCATCTTGTTTGTTAGTAGAATTTCATGTACCATCACTTCAAAATTGCACTGGTTGCATGTTCCTATCTGTAACAGTGCTTGAGATATTGCAATTATGTCTATAAAATGAGGTCACGTGACCATATAAAAGAACAAAAAAATATGAAAAAACATTCTAAAATCTTCTTATAAAAAACGGCTTATCGCCTGGACTCGATATTTTGGAATTAAATACTATGTCATATGATCTTTCAAAGTTATTCAGGGTTAGTTGATTTGTCGAAAATTATGCAAATGAGATGCAAAACAAAATTTAAAAAAATTCTAAAAAAAAAAGTCACGTGACCGCTAAAGTTTTTTTTGATGAGATTTGTAGCCCTTATCACACTGCTACTATCATAAAAAAATTGGAGCACTCAGACCCTCAGAAAGGTGCGCAATTCGGCATTGAAAATTTCGCCTTTAATCCAAGATGGCGGCCTGGTCATGTGACCTACGTGTCTGAACTTAGGATATGCACCAGATCTCATATAGCTTTACCATTGTGGCAAGTATTGAATTGATCGGTCCAACGGCGTTGACATAAAGCGTGACCAAAAATTTAGGCGGAAGAATAATAATAATAAATATAGCTGCGTTGCAGCAATGTCGGGTTTCGAGCCCACTGACTTATTAGCAGCGTTCCAAAATCAGCATCATTGACAATAATATATTAAAGGAAATTGCATGGCCTTCATACTAAACATGTTGCATGTTCCTGTCTGTAACAGTGCTTAATGTATTACAATCTTGCATATTTAATGATGTCCCATGACCATATATGGTCATCGGATGTTTTTGTCAGCTCTGTTGTGCAATAACTTCAATATTGCATTGGTTGCATTTTCCTATCTGTAACAGTGCTTGAGATATAACATTTATGCATATTTGATGAGGTCACATGACCATGTGTGGTCATCACATTAGTTAGTCACATCTCTTGTTCCATAGATTCGATATTGCACAGGTTGCATGTTCCCGTCTGTAACAGTGCTTGAGTTATTACATTTATGCATATTTAATGATGTCCAATGACCGTGTATGGGCATCAGATGTGTTAGTCACATATCTTGTCTCATAGCTTCGATATTGCACAGGTTGTGTGTTTCTATCTGTTACTGTGTTTCAAATATAACATTTATGCATATTTGATGAGGTCACATGACCATATATGGTCATCACATTAGTTAGTCACATCTCTTGTTCCATAGATTCTATATTGCACAGGTTGCATGTTCCCGTCTGTAATAGTGCTTGAGTTATTACATTTATGCTTATTTGATGAGGTCACATGACCATATATGGTCATCGGATATGTTAGTGACTTCTGTTGTGCAATAGCTTCAATATTGCACTGGTTGCATGTTCCTATCTGTAACAGTGCTTGAGATATAACATTTATGCATATTTGATGAGGTCACATGACCATATATGGTCATCGGATGTGTTAGTCACTTCTGTTGTGCAATAGCTTCAATATTGCACTAGTTGCATGTTCCTATCTGTAACAGTGCATGAGTTATTGCATTTATGCATATTTGATGAAATTACATGACCATATATGGTCATCACATTAGTTAGCCACATCTCTTGTCTCATAGCTTCGATATTGCATAGGTTGCATGTCTCTATCTGTGATTCTGCTTGAGATATTACAATTATGCATATTTAATGACGTCACATGACCATATACGATAATCACATTAGTTACTCACATCTCATGTCCCACAGCTTCGATTTTGCACAGGTTGCATGTTCATGTCTGTAACAGTGCTTGAGATAATTCAATTATGCATATTTAATGAAGTCACGTGACCATATATGGTCATCACATTAGTTAGTCACATCTCTTGATCCATACCTTCGATATTGCACAGGTTGCATGTCCCTAACTCTTGCAGTGCTTGATATATTACATTTATGCATATTCAATGAGGTCACATGACCATATATGGTCATCTTGTTTGTTAGTAAAATTTCATGTACCATCACTTCAATATTACACTGGTTGCATGTTCCCGTCTGTAACTGTGCTTGAGTTATTACATTTATGCATATTTGATGAAGTCACATGACCATATATGGTCATCACATTAGTTAGTAACATCTCGTGTCTTATAGCTTCGATATTGCACAGGTTGCATGTCCCTATCTGTAACAGTGCTTGATATATTACATTTATGCATATTTAATGAGATCACATGACCATATATGGTCATCTTGTTTGTTAGTAGAATTTCATGTATCATCACTTCAATATTGCACTGGTTGCATGTTCCTAACTGTAACAGTGCTTAAGATATTGCAATTATGTCTATAAAATGAGGTCACGTGACCATATAAAAGAACAAAAAAATATGAAAAAACATTCTAAAATCTTCTTATAAAAAACGGCTTTTCGCCTGGACTTCCATATTTTGGAATTAAATACTATGTCATATGATCTTTCAAAGTTATTCAGGGTTTGTTGATTTGTCGAAAATTATGCAAATGAGATACAAAACAAAATTTCAAAAAATTCTAAAAAAAAAAGTCACGTGACCGCTAAAGTTTTTTTTGATGAAATTTGTAACCCTTGTCGCACTGCTACTATCATGAAAAAATTGGAGCACTCAGACCCTCAGAAAGGTGCGCAATTCGGCATTGAAAATTTCGCTTTTAATCCAAGATGGCGGCCTGGTCATGTGACCTATGTGTCTGAACTTAGGATATGCACCAGATCTCATACAGCTTTACCATTGTGGCAAGTATGGAACTGATCGGTCCAACGGTGTTGACATAAAGCGTGACCAAAAATTTAGGCGGAAGAATAATAATAATAATAATAATAAATATAGCTGCATAGCAGCAATCACCGGTTTTCAAGACCATGGCACATGGCCAAGTCACATGCAATGCATGGCCATGTATGACTGTTTGCAATAGCCCTCAAAATTAACGTTGGTTCCATGTTTGTTTATGTGATAGTGTCCGAGATATTATAGCCATGCATATTTAATGAGTTCCATGACCATATATAGTCATCGGGTATGTTTGTCAATTCTCTTGTTCAATGTCTTTAATATAGCATTGGTTCAATGTTCCTACTTGCAACAGTGCCTAAGATATTAGAGACTTGCATATTTAATGAGTTCTATGACCATATATGGTCATTTAAAATGTTGGTCAAATCTTTTGTCCAATGCCTTCAGTATAGGTTTGGGTACATGTCTCTATCTTTAAAAGTGCTCGAGATATTATGGATATGCATATTTAATGAGTTCTATGGCCATATATGGTCATCGAATATGTTAGTCAATTCTCTCGGCCAATGTCTTCAATATAGCGTTGGTTTCATGTTTGTACTTGCAATAGTGCCTGAGATATTAGAGACATGCATATTTAATGAGTTCTGTGACCTGATATGGTCATCGAATGTGTTGGTCAATTCTCTTGTCCAATGTCTTCAATATAGGTTTGGGTACATGCCTATATCTTTAAAAGCGCTTGAGATATTATGGATATGCATAATTAATGAGTTCTATGACCATATATGGTCTTCGAATGTGTTGGTCAATCCTTTTGTCCAATGTCTTCAATATAACATTGGTTCCATGTTTGTGTTTGCAATAGTGCCTGAGATATTTGAGACATGCATATTTAATGAGTTCTATGACCATATATGGTCATCGAATATGTTGGTCAATTCTCTTGTCCAATGTCTTCAATATAGGTTTGGGTACATGTCTATATCTTTAAAAGTGATCGAGATATTATGGATATGCATATTTAATGAGTTATATGACCATATATGGTCATCGAATATGTTGGTCAATTGTTTTGTCCAATGTCTTCAATATAGCATTGGTTCCATGTTTGTACTTGCAATAGTGCCTGAGATATTAGAGACATGCATATTTAATGAGTTGCATGACCATATTTGGTCATCCAATATTTTGGTCACTTCTCTTGTCCAATGTCTTCAATATAGCGTTAGTTCCATGTTTGTATATACAATAGTTCTCAATTTATGTCAATTCAATGTGTATCATATATAGGCCCTCCCCCCTTTCCCATAATGCAACATTGCTGACTATTTTATATAAATGTGAAAAATATTCATAAATCAACTGCTCCAAAACTACTGGTCGCACTTTCATGATTCTTTGATTAATCTGTAGTTTGTATGATGTTCTTCAAAACTATGGCGTGGAATTTTGATACGATCAAAATTATGCAAATGAGATGCAAAACAATATTTCAGAAAATTCTAGAAAAAAAAGTCACATGACCGTTCAACTTTTTTTTCATGAAATACGTAGCTTTAGGGCAAATGCTTCTTTTAAGCGAAAGTTTGAGACTCCTAGACCCTCAGAAAGGTGTTTAAATGAGCATTCCATTTTTCGCCTTAAATTCAAAATGGCCGCCGTACCATGTGACCAATATGCGTCATCTTAGGATATGCACTAGATCTCATCAAACTTAACAAATCTGTGAAAACATTTTCCAGATATGTGCAACGGTGTTCGAACGGCGCTTAGCGAAAAATCTGGCGGAATAATAATAATAATAATAATAATAAACATAACAATTACAAAAGGTTTCCAAGACATGTGTCTTGAAAACCTAATAATAATAATAAACGGAACAATTACAATAGGGTTTCGACCAAATGGGCTCGAAACCCTAATAATAATAATAATAATAATAAACGGAACAATTACAAAAGGGTTTCGACCAAATGGGCTCGAAACCCTAATAATAATAATAATAAACGGAACAATTACAAAAGGGTTTCGACCAAATGGGCTCGAAACCCTAAATATAGCTGCGTTGCAGCAATGTCGGGTTTCGAGCCCACTGACTTATTAGCAGCGTTCCAAAATCAGCATCATTGACAATAATATATTAAAGGAAATTGCATGGCCTTCATACTAAACATGTTGCATATTCCTGCCTGCTACAGTGCTTAAGGTATTACAATCTTGCATATTTAATGATGTCCCATGACCATATATGGTCATTGGATGTTTTTTTCAGCTCTGTTGTGCAATAACTTCAATATTGCATTGGTTGCATTTTCCTATCTGTAACAGTGCTTGAGATATAACATTTATGCATATTTGATGAGGTCACATGACCATATGTGGTCATCACATTAGTTAGTCACATCTCTTGTTCCATAGATTCGATATTGCACAGGTTGCATGTTCCCGTCTGCAAAAGTGCTTGAGTTATTACATTTATGCATATTTAATGATGTAACATGACCGTGTATGGGCATCAGATGTGTTAGTCACATATCTTGTCTCATAGCTTCGATATTGCACAGGTTGTGTGTTTCTATCTGTTACTGTGTTTCAAATATAACATTTATGCATATTTGATGAGGTCACATGACCATATATGGTCATCACATTAGTTAGTCACATCTCTTGTTCCATAGATTCGATATTGCACAGGTTGCATGTTCCCGTCTGTAATAGTACTTGACTTATTACATTTATGCTTATTTGATGAGGTCACATGACCATATATGGTCATCGGATATGTTAGTGACTTCTGTTGTGCAATAGTTTCAATATTGCACTGGTTGCATGTTCCTATCTGTAACAGTGCTTGAGATATAACATTTATGCATATTTGATGAGGTCACATGACCATATATGGTCATCGGATGTGTTAGTCACTTCTGTTGTGCAATAGCTTCAATATTGCACTGGTTGCATGTTCCTATCTGTAACAGTGCTTGAGTTATTACATTTATGCATATTTGATGAAATTACATGACCATATATGGTCATCACATTAGTTACTCACATCTCATGTCCCACAGCTTCGATATTGCACAGGTTGCATGTCCCTAACTCTTGCAGTGCTTGATATATTACATTTATGCATATTTAATGAGGTCACATGACCATATATGGCCATCTTGTTTGTTAGTCAAATTTTATGTACCATCACTTCAATATTGCACTGGTTGCATGTTCCCGTCTGTAACTGTGCTTGAGTTATTACATTTATGCATATTTGATGAAGTCACATGACCATATATGGTCATCACATTAGTTAGTCACTTCTCGTGTCTTACAGCTTCGATATTGCACAGGTTGCATGTCCCTATCTGTAACAGTGCTTGATATATTACATTTATGCATATTTAATGAGATCACATGACCATGTATGGTCATCTTGTTTGTTAGTAGAATTTCATGTACCATCACTTCAATATTGCACTGGTTGTATGTTCCTATCTGTAACAGTGCTTGAGATATTGCAATTATGTCTATAAAATGTGGTCACGTGACCATATAAAAGAACAAAAAAATATGAAAAAACATTCTAAAATCTTCTTATAAAAAACGGCTTTTCGCCTGGACTTCCTTATTTTGGAATTAAATACTATGTCATATGATCTTTCAAAGTTATTCAGGGTTAGTTGATTTGTCGAAAATTATGCAAATGAGATGCAAAACAAAATTTAAAAAAATTCTAAAAAAAAAAGTCACGTGACCGCTAAAGTTTTTTTTGATGATATTTGTAGCCCTTGTCGCACTGCTACTATCATAAAGAAATTGGAGCACTCAGACCCTCAGAAAGGTGCGCAATTCGGCATTGAAAATTTCGCCTTTAATCCAAGATGGCGGCCTGGTCATGTGACCTATGTGTCTGAACTTAGGATATGCACCAGATCTCATACAGCTTTACCATTGTGGCAAGTATGGAACTGATCGGTCCAACGGTGTTGACATAAAGCGTGACCAAAAATTTAGGCGGAAGAATAATAATAATAATAATAATAAACGGAACAATTACAATAGGGTTTCGACCAAATGGGCTCGAAACCCTAAATATAGCTGCGTTGCAGCAATGGCGGGTTTCGAGCCCACTGACTTATTAGCAGCGTTCCAAAATCAGCATCATTGACAATAATATATTTAAGGAAATTGCATGGCCTTCATACTAAACATGTTGCATGTTCCTGTCTGTAACAGTGCTTAGGGTATTACAATCTTGCATATTTAATGATGTCCCATGACCATATATGGTCATCGGATGTTTTTATCAGCTCTGTTGTGCAATAACTTCACTATTGCATTGGTTGCATTTTCCTATCTGTAACTGTGCTTGAGATATAACATTTATGCATATTTGATGAAGTCACATGACCATATATGGTCATCACATTAGTTAGTCACATCTCTTGTGTCATAGCTTTGATATTGCACAGGTTGCACGTTCCCGTCTGTAACAGTGCTTGAGTTATTACATTTATGCATATTTGATGAAGTCACATGACCATATATGGTCATCACATTAGTTAGTCACATCTCGTGTCTTATAGCTTCGATATTGCAAAGGTTGCATGTCCCTATCTGTAACAGTGCATGATATATTAGATTTATACATATTTAATGAGATCACATGACCATATATGGTCATCTTGTTTGTTAGTAGAATTTCATGTACCATCACTTCAATATTGCACTGGTTGCATGTTCCTATCTGTAACAGTGCTTGAGATATTGCAATTATGTCTATAAAATGAGGTCACGTGACCATATAAAAGAACAAAAAAATATGAAAAAACATTCTAAAATCTTCTTATAAAAAACGGCTTATCGCCTCGACTGCATATTTTGGAATTAAATACTATGTCATATGATCTTTCAAAGTTATTCAGGGTTAGTTGATTTGTCGAAAATTATGCAAATGAGATGCAAAACAAAATTTAAAAAAATTCTAAAAAAAAAGTCACGTGACCGCTAAAGTTTTTTTTGATGAAATGTGTAGCCCATGTCGTACTGCTACTATCATAAAAAAATTGGAGCACTCAGACCCTCAGAAAGGTGCACAATTCGGCATTGAAAATTTCGCCTTTAATCCAAGATGGCGGCCTGGTCATGTGACCTATGTGTCTGAACTTAGGATATGCACCAGATCTCATATAGCTTTACCATTGTGGCAAGTATTGAATTGATCGGTCCAACGGCGTTGACATAAAGCGTGACCAAAAATTTAGGCGGAATAATAATAATAATAAATATAGCTGCGTTGCAGCAATGTCGGGTTTCGAGCCCACTGACTTATTAGCAGCGTTCCAAAACCAGCATCATCGACAAGAATATATTAATGGATTTGCATGGCCTTCATACTAAACATGTTACATGTTCCTGTCTGTAACAGTGCTTAATGTTTTACAATCATACATATTTAATGATGTCACATGACCATATATGGACATCGGATGTGTCGGTCACTTCTGTTGTGCAATAACTTTAATATTGCACTGGTTGCATGTTCCTATCTGTATCAGTGCTTGACATATAACATTTATGCATATTTGATGAGGTCACATGACCATATATGGTCATCACATTAGTTAGTCACATCTATTGTTCCATAGATTCGATATTGCACAGGTTGCATGTTCCCGTCTGTAATAGTGCTTGAGTTATTACATTTATGCTTATTTGATGAGGTCACATGACCATATATGGTCATCAGATATGTTAGTCACTTCTGTTGTGCAATAGCTTCAATATTGCACTGATTGCATGTTCCTATCTGTAACAGTGATTGAGATATAACATTTATGCATATTTGATGAGGTCACATGACCATATATGGTCATCAGATGTGTTAGTCACTTCTGTTGTGCCATAGCTTCAATATTGCACTGGTTGCATGTTCCTATCTGTAACAGTGCTTGAGTTACTACATTTATGCATATTTGATGAAGTTACATGACCATATATGGTCATCACATTAGTTAGTCACATCTCTTGTCTCATAGCTTCGATATTGCATATGTTGCATGTCTCTATTTGTGATTCTGCTTGAGATATTACAATTATGCATATTTAATGACGTCACATGACAATATACGGTCATCTCATTAGTTACTCACATCTCATGTCCCATAGCTTCGATTTTGCACAGGTTGCATGTTCATGTCTGTAACAGTGCTTGAGTTATTTCATGTATGCATATTTGATGAAGTTACATGACCATATATGGTCATCACATTAGTTAGTCACATCTCTTGTCTCACAGCTTCGATATTGCACAGGTTGCATGTTTCTAACTGTAACAGTGCTTGAGATAATTCAATTATGCATATTTAATGAAGTCACATGACCATATATGGTCATCACATTAGTTAGTCACATCTCTTGACCCATACCTTCGATATTGCACAGGATGCATGTCCCTAACTCTTACAGTGCTTGATATATTACATTTAATCATATTCAATGAGGTCACATGACCATATATGGTCATCTTGTTTGTTAGTAAAATTTCATGTACCATCACTTCAATATTGCACTGGTTGCATGTTCCCGTCTGTAACTGTGCTTGAGTTATTACATTTATGCACATTTGATGAAGTCACATGACCATATATGGTCATCACATTAGTTAGTCACATCTCGTGTCTTATAGCTTCGATATTGCACAGGTTGCATGTCGCTATCTGTAACAGTGCTTGATATATTACATTTATGCATATTTAATGAGATCACATGACCATATTTGGTCATCTTGTTTGTTAGTAGAATTTCATGTACCATCACTTCAATATTGCACTGGTTGCATGTTCCTATCTGTAACAGTGCTTGAGATATTGCAATTATGTCTATAAAATGAGGTCACGTGACCATATAAAAGAACAAAAAAAATATGAAAAAACATTCTAAAATCTTCTTCTAAAAAACGGCTTATCGCCTGGACTTCATATTTTGGAATTAAATACTATGTCATATGATCATTCAAAGTTATTCAGGGATAGTTGATTAGTCGAAAATTATGCAAATGAGATGCAAAAGAAAATTAAAAAAATTCTAGAAAAAAATTAGTCACGTGACCGCTAAAGTTTTTTTTGATGAAATTTGTAGCCCTTGTCGCACTGCTACTATCATAAAAAAATTGGACCACTCAGACCCTCAGAAAGGTGCGCAATTCGGCATTGAAAATTTCGCCTTTAATCCAAGATGGCGGCCTGGTCATGTGACCTATGTGTCTGAACTTAGGATATGCACCAGATCTCATACAGCTTTACCATTGTGGCAAGTATGGAACTGATCGGTCCAACGGTGTTGACATAAAGCGTGACCAAAAATTTAGGCGGAAGAATAATAATAATAAATATAGCTGCGTTGCAGCAATGTCGGGTTTCGAGCCCACTGACATATTAGCAGCGTTCCAAAATCAGCATCATTGACAATAATATATTAAAGGAAATTGCATGGCCTTCATACTAAACATGTTACATGTTCCTGTCTGTAACAGTGCTTAAGGTATTACAATCTTGCATATTTAATAATGTCCCATGACCATATACGGTCATCGGATGTTTTTTTCAGCTCTGTTGTGCAATAACTTCAATATTGCATTGGTTGCATGTTCCTATCTGTAATAGTGCTTGAGATATAACATTTGTGCATATTTGATGAGGT
This sequence comes from Saccoglossus kowalevskii, assembly GCF_978046115.1. Lineage (NCBI taxonomy): Eukaryota > Metazoa > Hemichordata > Enteropneusta > Harrimaniidae > Saccoglossus > Saccoglossus kowalevskii. The sequence goes on along the minus strand of NW_028188621.1, from coordinate 452,145 downwards.
CACCTGACCATATATGGTCATCACATTAGTTAGTCACATCTCTTGTTCCATAGATTCGATATTGCACAGGTTGCATATTCCCGTCTGTAATAGTGCTTGAGTTATTACATTTATGCTTATTTGATGAGTCACATGACCATATATGGTCAACGGATATGTTAGTCACTTCTGTTGTGCAATAGCTTCAATATTGCACTGGTTGCATGTTCCTATCTGTAACAGTGCTTGAGATATAACATTTATGCATATTTGATGAGGTCACATGACCATATATGGTCATCGGATGTGTTAGTCACTTCTGTTGTGCAATATCTTCAATATTGCACTGGTTGCTTGTTCCTATCTGTAACAGTGCTTGAGTTATTACATTTATGCATATTTGATGAAGTTACATGACCATATATGGTCATCACATTAGTTAGTCATATCTCTTGTCACATGGCTCCGATATTGCATAGGTTGCATGTCTCTATCTGTGATTATGCGTGAGATATTACAATTATGCATATTTAATGACGGCACATGACCATATACGGTCATCACATTAGTTACTCACATCTCATGTCCCATAGCTTCGATTTTGCACAGGTTGCATGTTTCTATCTGTAACAGTGCTTGAGATAATTCAATTATGCATTTTTAATGAAGTCACATGACCATATATGGTCATCACATTAGTTAGTCACATCTCTTGACCCATACCTCCGATATTGCACAGGTTGCATGTAACTAACTCTTGCAGTGCTTGATATATTACATTTATGCATATTCAATGAGGTCACATGACCATATATAGTCATCTTGTTTGTTAGTAAAATTTCATGTACCATCACTTCAATATTGCACTGGTTGCATGTTCCCGTCTGTAACTGTGCTTGAGTTAGTACATTTATGCATATTTGATGAAGTCACATGACCATATATGGTCATCACATTAGTTAGTCACATCTCGTGTCTTATAGCTTCGATATTGCACAGGTTGCATGTCCCTATCTGTAACAGTGCTTGATATATTACATTTATGCATATTTAATGAGATCACATGACCATATATGGTCATCTTGTTTGTTAGTAGAATTTCATGTACCATCACTTCAATATTGCACTGGTTGCATGTTCCTATCTGTAACAGTGCTTGAGATATTGCAATTATGTCTAAAAAATGAGGTCACGTGACCATGTAAAAGAACAAAAAAATATGGAAAAACATTCTAAAATCTTCTTATAAAAAACGGCTTATCGCCTGGACTCGATATTTTCGAATTAAATACTATGTCATATGATCTTTCAAAGTTATTCAGGGTTAGTTGATTTGTCGAAAATTATGCAAATGAGATGCAAAACAAAATTTAAAAAAATTCTAAAAAAAAAAGTCACGTGACCGCTAAAGTTTTTTTTGATGAGATTTGTAGCCCTTGTCGCACTGCTACTATCATAAAAAAATTGGAGCACTCAGACCCTCAGAAAGGTGCGCAATTCGGCATTGAAAATTTCGCCTTTAATCCAAGATGGCGGCCTGGTCATGTGACCTACGTGTCTGAACTTAGGATATGCACCAGATCTCATATAGCTTTCCCATTGTGGCAAGTACTGAATTGATCGGTCCAACGGCGTTGACATAAAGCGTGACCAAAAATTTAGGCGGAAGAATAATAATAATAATAATAATAAATATAGCTGCGTTGCAGCAATGTCGGGTTTCGAGCCCACTGACTTATTAGCAGCGTTCCAAAACCAGCATCATCGACAAGAATATATTAATGGATTTGCATGGCCTTCACACTAAACATGTTACATGTTCCTGTCTGTAACAGTGCTTAATGTTTTACAATCATACATATTTAATGATGTCACATGACCATACATGGTCATCAGATGTGTTAGTCACTTCTGTTGTGCAATAGCTTCAATATTGCACTGGTTGCATGTTCCTATCTGTAACAGTGCTTAAGTTACTACATTTATGCATATTTGATGAAGTTACATGACCATATATGGTCATCACATTTGTTAGTCACATCTCTTGTCTCATAGCTTCGATATTGCATATGTTGCATGTCTCTATTTGTGATTCTGCTTGAGATATTACAATTATGCATATTTAATGACGTCACATGACCATATACGGTCATCTCATTAGTTACTCACATCTCATGTCCCATAGCTTCGATTTTGCACAGGTTGCATGTTCATGTCTGTAACAGTGTTTGAGTTATTTCATGTATGCATATTTGATGAAGTTACATGACCATATATGGTCATCACATTAGTTAGTCACATCTCTTGTCTCACACCTTCGATATTGCACAGGTTGCATGTTTCTAACTGTAACAGTGCTTGAGATAATTCAATTATGCATATTTAATGAAGTCACATGACCATATATGGTCATCACATTAGTTAGTCACATCTCTTGACCCATACCTTCGATATTGCACAGGATGCATGTCCCTAACTCTTACAGTGCTTGATATATTACATTTAATCATATTCAATGAGGTCACATGACCATATATGGTCATCTTGTTTGTTAGTAAAATTTCATGTACCATCACTTCAATATTGCACTGGTTGCATGTTCCCGTCTGTAACTGTGCTTGAGTTATTACATTTATGCATATTTGATGAAGTCACATGACCATATATGGTCATCACATTAGTTAGTCACATCTCGTGTCTTATAGCTTCGATATTGCACAGGTTGCATGTCGCTATCTGTAACAGTGCTTGATATATTACATTTATGCATATTTAATGAGATCACATGACCATATATGGTCATCTTGTTTGTTAGTAGAATTTCATGTACCATCACTTCAATATTGCACTGGTTGCATGTTCCTATCTGTAAAAGTGCTTGAGATATTGCAATTATGTCTATAAAATGAGGTCACGTGACCATATAAAAGAACAAAAAAAATATGAAAAAACATTCTAAAATCTTCTTCTAAAAAACGGCTTATCGCCTGGACTTCATATTTTGGAATTAAATACTATGTCATATGATCTTTCAAAGTTATTCAGGGATAGTTGATTAGTCGAAAATTATGCAAATGAGATGCAAAAGAAAATTAAAAAAATTCTAGAAAAAAATTAGTCACGTGACCGCTAAAGTTTTTTTTGATGAAATTTGTAGCCCTTGTCGCACTGCTACTATCATAAAAAAATTGGAGCACTCAGACCCTCAGAAAGGTGCGCAATTCGGCATTGAAAATTTCGCCTTTAATCCAAGATGGCGGCCTGGTCATGTGACCTATGTGTCTGAACTTAGGATATGCACCAGATCTCATACAGCTTTACCATTGTGGCAAGTATGGAACTGATCGGTCCAACGGTGTTGACATAAAGCGTGACCAAAAATTTAGGCGGAAGAATAATAATAATAATAATAATAATAATAATAATAAACGGAACAATTACAATAGGGTTTCGACCAAATGGGCTCGAAACCCTAATAATAATAAATATAGCTGCGTTGCAGCAATGTCGGGTTTCGAGCCCACTGACTTATTAGCAGCGTTCCAAAATCAGCATCATTGACAATAATATATTAAAGGAAATTGCATGGCCTTCATACTAAACATGTTGCATGTTCCTGTCTGTAACAGTGCTTAAGGAATTACAATCTTGCATATTTAATGATGTCCCATGACCATATATGGTCATCGGATGTTTTTGTCAGCTCTGTTGTGCAATAACTTCAATATTGCATTGGTTGCATTTTCCTATCTGTAACAGTGCTTGAGATATAACATTTATGCATATTTGATGAGGTCACATGACCATATGTGGTCATCACATTAGTTAGTCACATCTCTTGTTCCATAGATTCGATATTGCACAGGTTGCATGTTCCCGTCTGTAACAGTGCTTGAGTTATTACATTTATGCATATTTAATGATGTCACATGACCGTGTATGGGCATCAGATGTGTTAGTCACATATCTTGTCTCATAGCTTCGATATTGCACAGGTTGTGTGTTTTTATCTGTTTCTGTGTTTCATATATAACATTTATGCATATTTGATGAGGTCACATGACCATATATGGTCATCACATTAGTTAGTCACATCTCTTGTCCCATAGCTTCGATATTGCACAGGTTGCATGTTCCCGTCTGTAACAGTGCTTGAGTTATTACATTTATGCATATTTGATGAGGTCACATGATCATATATATTCATCACATTAGTTAGTCACATCTCTTGACCCATAGCTTCGATATTGCACAGGTTGCATGTCCCTAACTCTTACAGTGCTTCATATATTACATTTATGCATATTCAATGAGGTCACATGACCATATATGGTCATCTTGTTTGTTAGTAAAATTTCATGTACCATCACTTCAATATTGCACTGGTTGCATGTTCCTATCTGTAACAGTGCTTGAGATATTGCAATTATGTCTATAAAATGAGGTCACGTGACCATATAAAAGAACAAAAAAATATGAAAAAAACATTCTAAAATCTTCTTATAAAAAACGGCTTATCGCCTGGACTTCATATTTTGGAATTAAATACTATGTCATATGATCTTTCAAAGTTATTCAGGGTTAGTTGATTTGTCGAAAATTATGCAAATGAGATGCCAAACAAAATTTAAAAAAATTCTAAAAAAAAAAGTCACGTGACCGCTAAAGTTTTTTTTGATGAGATTTGTAGCCCTTGTCGCACTGCTACTATCATAAAAAAATTGGAGCACTCAGACCCTCAGAAAGGTGCGCAATTCGGCATTGAAAATTTCGCCTTTAATCCAAGATGGCGGCCTGGTCATGTGACCTATGTGTCTGAACTTAGGATATGCACCAGATCTCATACAGCTTTACCATTGTGGCAAGTATTGAATTGATCGGTCCAACGGCGTTGACATAAAGCGTGACCAAAAATTTAGGCGGAAGAATAATAATAATAAATATAGCTGCGTTGCAGCAATGTCGGGTTTCGAGCCCACTGACTTATTAGCAGCGTTCCAAAATCAGCATCATTGACAATAATATATTAAAGGAAATAGCATGGCCTTCATACTAAACATGTTGCATGTTCCTGTCTGTAACATTGCTTAAGGTATTACATTCTTGCATATTTAATGATGTCCCATGACCATATATGGTCATCGGATGTTTTTGTCAGCTCTGTTGTGCAATAACTTCAATATTGCATTGGTTGCATTTTCCTATCTGTAACAGTGCTTGAGATATAACATTTATGCATATTTGATGAGGTCACATGACCATATGTGGTCATCACATTAGTTAGTCACATCTCTTGTTCCATAGATTCGATATTGCACAGGTTGCATGTTCCCGTCTGTAACAGTGCTTGAGTTATTACATTTATGCATATTTAATGATGTCACATGACCGTGTATGGGCATCAGATGTGTTAGTCACATATCTTGTCTCATAGCTTCGATATTGCACAGGTTGTGTGTTTCTATCTGTTACTGTGTTTCAAATATAACATTTATGCATATTTGATGAGGTCACATGACCATATATGGTCATCACATTAGTTAGTCACATCTCTTGTCCCATAGCTTCGATATTGCACAGGTTGCATGTTCCCGTCTGTAACAGTGCTTGAGTTATTACATTTATGCATATTTGATGAGGTCACATGATCATATATAGTCATCACATTAGTTAGTCACATCTCTTGACCCATAGCTTCGATATTGCACAGGTTGCATGTCCCTAACTCTTACAGTGCTTGATATATTACATTTATGCATATTCAATGAGGTCACATGACCATATATGGTCATCTTGTTTGTTAGTAAAATTTCATGTACCATCACTTCAATATTGCACTGGTTGCATGTTCCTGACTGTAACTGTGCTTGAGTTATTACATTTATGTATATTTGATGAAGTCACATGACCATATATGGTCATCACATTAGTTAGTCACATCTCGTGTCTTATAGCTTCGATATTGCACAGGTTGCATGTCCTTATCTGTAACAGTGCTTGATGTATTACATTCATGCATATTTAATGAGATCACATGACCATATATGGTCATCTTGTTTGTTAGTAGAATTTCATGTACCATCACTTCAATATTGCACCGGTTGCATGTTTCTATCTGTAACAGTGCTTGAGATATTGCAATTATGTCTATAAAATGAGGTCACGTGACCATATAAAAGAACAAAAAAAATATGAAAAAACATTCTAAAATCTTCTTATAAAAAACGGCTTATCGCCTGGTCTACATATTTTGGAATTAAATACTATGTCATATGATCTTTCAAAGTTATTCAGGGTTAGTTGATTTGTCGAAAATTATGCAAATGAGATGCAAAACAAAATTTAAAAAAATTCTAAAAAAAAAAGTCACGTGACCGCTAAAGTTTTTTTTGATGAAAATTGTAGCTCTTGTCCCACTGCTGCTATCATAAAAAAATTGGAGAACTCAGACCCTCAGAAAGGTGCGCAATTTGGCAGTGAAAATTTCGCCTTTAACACAAGATGGCGGCCTGGTCATGTGACCTATGTGTCTGAACTTAGGATATGCACCAGATCTCATATAGCTTTACCATTGTGGCAAGTATTGAATTGATCGGTCCAACGGCGTTGACATAAAGCGTGACCAAAAATTTAGGCGGAAGAATAATAATAATAATAATAATAATAATAATAATAAACGGAACAATTACAAAAGGGTTTCGACCAAATGGGCTCGAAACCCTAATAATAATAAATATAGCTGCGTTGCAGCAATGTCGGGTTTCGAGCCCACTGACTTATTAGCAGCGTTCCAAAATCAGCATCATTGACAATAATAGATTAAAGGGAATTGCATGGCCTTCATACTAAACATGTTGCATGTTCCTGTCTGTAACAGTGCTTAAGGTATTACAATCTTGCACATTTAATGATGTCCCATGACTATATATGGTCATCGGATGTTTTTGTCAGCTCTGTTGTGCAATAACTTCAATATTGCATTGGTTGCATTTTCCTATCTGTAACAGTGCTTGAGATATAACATTTATGCATATTTGATGAGGTCACATGACCATATGTGGTCATCACATTAGTTAGTCACATCTCTTGTTCCATAGATTCGATATTGAACAGGTTGCATGTTCCCGTCTGTAACAGTGCTTGAGTTATTACATTTATGCATATTTAATGATGTCACATGACCGTGTATGGGCATCAGATGTGTTAGTCACACATCTTGTCTCATAGCTTCGATATTGCACAGGTTGTGTGTTTCTATCTGTTACTGTGTTTCAAATATAACATTTATGCATATTTGATGAGGTCACATGACCATATGTGGTCATCACATTAGTTAGTCACATCTCTTGTCCCATAGCTTCGATATTGCACAGGTTGCATGTTCCCGTCTGTAACAGTGCTTGAGTTATTACATTTATGCTTATTTGATGAGGTCACATGACCATATATGGTCATCGGAAATGTTAGTGACTTCTGTTGTGCAATAGCTTCAATATTGCACTGGTTGCATGTTCCTATCTCTTGTTCCATAGATTCGATATTGCACAGGTTGCATGTTCCCGTCTGTAATAGTGATTGAGTTATTACATTTATGCTTATTTGATGAGGTCACATGACCATATATGGTCATCGGATATGTTAGTGACTTCTGTTGTGCAATAGCTTCAATATTGCACTGGTTGCATGTTCCTATCTGTAACAGTGCTTGAGTTATTACATTTATGCATATTTGATGAAATTACATGACCATATATGGTCATCACATTAGTTAGCCACATCTCTTGTCTCATAGCTTCGATATTGCATAGGTTGCATGTCTCTATCTGTGATTCTGCTTGAGATATTACAATTATGCATATTTAATGACGTCACATGACCATATACGGTCATCACATTAGTTACTCACATCTCATGTCCCACAGCTTCGATTTTGCACAGGTTGCATGTTCATGTCTGTAACAGTGCTTGAGATAATTCAATTATGCATATTTAATGAAGTCACATGACCATATATGGTCATCACATTAGTTAGCCACATCTCTTGACCATACCTTCGATATTGCACAGGTTGCATGTCCCTAACTCTTGCAGTGCTTGATATATTACATTTATGCATATTCAATGAGGTCACATGACCATATATGGTCATCTTGTTTGTTAGTAAAATTTCATGTACCATCACTTCAATATTGCACTGGTTGCATGTTCCCGTCTGTAACTGTGCTTGAGTTATTACATTTATGCATATTTGATGAAGTCACATGACCATATATGGTCTTCACATTAGTTAGTCACATCTCGTGTCTTATAGCTTCGATATTGCACAGGTTGCATGTCCCTATCTGTAACAGTGCTTGATATATTACATTTATGCATATTTAATGAGATCACATGACCATATATGGTCATCTTGTTTGTTAGTAGAATTTCATGTACCATCACTTCAATATTGCACTGGTTGCATGTTCCTATCTGTAACAGTGCTTGAGATATTGCAATTATGTCTATAAAATGAGGTCACGTGACCATATAAAAGAACAAAAAATATGAAAAAACATTCTAAAATCTTCTTATAAAAAACGGCTTTTCGCCTGGACTTCCATATTTTGGAATTAAATACTTTGTCATATGATCTTTCAAAGTTATTCAGGGTTAGTTGATTTGTCGAAAATTATGCAAATGAAATGCAAAACAAAATTTAAAAAAATTCTAAAAAAAAAAGTCACGTGACCGCTAAAGTTTTTTTTGATGAAATTTGTAGCCCTTGTCGCACTGCTACTATCATAAAAAAATTGGAGCACTCAGACCCTCAGAAAGGTGCGCAATTCGGCATTGAAAATTTCGCCTTTAATCCAAGATGGCGGCCTGGTCATGTGACCTATGTGTCTGAACTTAGGATATGCACCAGATCTCATACAGCTTTACCATTGTGGCAATTATGAAACTGATCGGTCCAACGGTGTTGACATAAAGCGTGACCAAAAATTTAGGCGGAAGAATAATAATAATAATAATAATAAATATAGCTGCATAGCAGCAATCACCGGTTTTCAAGACCATGGCACATGGCCAAGTCACATGCAATGCATGGCCATGTATGACTGTTTGCAATAGCCCCCAAAATTAACGTTGGTCCCATGTTTGTATATGTGATAGTGTCCAAGATATTATTGCCATGCATATGTAATGAGTTATATGACCATATATAGTCATCAGGTATGTTTGTCAATTCTCTTGTCCAATGACTTCAATATAGCATTGGTTCCATGTTCCTACCTGCATCAGTGCCTAAGATATTAGAGGCATGCATATTTAATGAGTTCTATGACCATATATGGTCATCTCATATGTTGGACAATACTCTTGTCCAATGTCTTCAGTATAGGTTTGGGTACATGTCCCTATCTTTAAAAGTGCTCGAGATATTATGGATATGCATACTTAATGTGTTCTATGACCATATATGGTAATCGAATATGTTGGTCAATCCTTTTGTCCAATGTCTTCAATATAGTATTGGTTCCATGTTTGTGCTTACAATAGTACTCGAGATATTAGAGACATGCATATTTAATGAGTTGTATGACCATATATGGTCATCGACTGTGTTGGTCAATTATCTTGTCCAAAGTCTTCAATATAGGTTTGGGTACATGTTTCTATCTTTAAAAGTGTTCGAGATATATGGATATGCATATTTAATCAGTTCTATGACCATATATGGTCATCGAATATGTTGGTCAATTCTCTCGTCCTATGTCTTCAATATAGCGTTGATTCCATGTTTGAACTTGCAATAATGCCCGAGATATTAGAGACACGCATATTTAATGAGTTATATGACCATATATGGTCATACACTATGTTGATCAATTCTTTTGTTCAATGTCTTCAATATAGCATTGGTTCCATGTTTGTACTTGCAATAGTGCCTGAGATATTATAGACATGCATATTTAATGAGTTGCATGACCATTTATGGTCATCCAATATTTTGGTCAATTCTCTTGTCCAATGTCTTCAATATAGCGTTAGTTCCATGTTTGTATATGCAATAGTTCTCAATATATGTCAATTCAATGTGTATCGTATATGGGCCCTCCCCCCTTTCCCATAATGCAACATTGCTGACTATTTTATATAAAATGTGAAAAATATTCATAAATCAACTGCTCCAAAACTACTGGTCGCACTTCCATGATTCTTTGATTAATCTGTAGTATGTATGATGTTCTTCAAAATTATGGCGTGGAATTTCGATACGATCTAAATTATGCAAATGAGATGCAAAACAATATTTCAGAAAATTCTAGAAAAAAAAGTCACATGACCGTTCAACTTTTTTTTTCTGATATACGTAGCTCTAGGGCCAATGCTTCTTTTAGGCGAAAGTTTGAGACTCCTAGGCCCTCAGAAAGGTGTTCAAATGAGCATGCCATTTTTCGCCTTAAATTCAAAATGGCCGCCGTACCACGTGATCAATATGCGTCATCTTAGGATATGCACTAGATCTCATCAACCTTTACAAACATATGAAAATTTTTTACAGATATGTGCAACGGTGTCGAAATGGCGCTTAGCGAAAAAATCTGGCGGAATAATAAAAAACATAACGATTACAATAGGTTTCCAAGACATGTGTCTTGAAAACCTAAATATAGCTGCGTTGCAGCAATGTCGGGTTTCGAGCCCACTGACTTATTAGCAGCGTTCCAAAATCAGCATCATTGACAATAATATATTAAAGGAAATTGCATGGCCTTCATACTAAACATGTTACATGTTCCTGTCTGTAGCAGTGCTTAAGGTATTACAATCTCGCATATTTAATAATGTCCCATGACCATATACGGTCATCGGATGTTTTTGTCAGCTCTGTTGTGCAATAACTTCAATATTGCATTGGTTGCATGTTCCTATCTGTAACAGTGCTTGAGATATAACATTTGTGCATATTTGATGAGGTCACCTGACCATATATGGTCATCACATTAGTTAGTCACATCTCTTGTTCCATAGATTCGATATTGCACAGGTTGCATATTCCCGTCTGTAATAGTGCTTGAGTTATTACATTTATGCTTATTTGATGAGGTCACATGTCCATATATGGTCAACGGATATGTTAGTCACTTCTGTTGTGCAATAGCTTCAATATTGCACTGGTTGCATGTTCCTATCTGTAACAGTGCTTGAGATATAACATTTATGCATATTTGATGAGGTCACATGACCATATATGGTCATCGGATGTGTTAGTCACTTCTGTTGTGCAATAGCTTCAATATTGCACTGGTTGCATGTTCCTATCTGTAACAGTGCTTATGTTATTACATTTATGCATATTTGATGAAATTACATGACCATATATGGTCATCACATTAGTTAGCCACATCTCTTGTCTCATAGCTTCGATATTGCATAGGTTGCATGTCTCTATCTGTGATTCTGCTTGAGATATTACAATTATGCATATTTAATGACGTCACATGACCATATACGGTCATCACATTAGTTACTCACATCTCATGTCCCACAGCTTCGATTTTGCACAGGTTGCATGTTCATGTCTGTAACAGTGCTTGAGATAATTCAATTATGCATATTTAATGAAGTCACATGACCATATATGGTCATCACATTAGTTAGTCACATCTCTTGACCCATACCTCCGATATTGCACAGGTTGCATGTAACTAACTCTTGCAGTGCTTGATATATTACATTTATGCATATTCAATGAGGTCACATGACCATATATAGTCATCTTGTTTGTTAGTAAAATTTCATGTACCATCACTTCAATATTGCACTGGTTGCATGTTCCCGTCTGTAACTGTGCTTGAGTTATTACATTTATGCATATTTGATGAAGTCACATGACCATATATGGTCATCACATTAGTTAGTCACATCTCGTGTCTTATAGCTTCGATATTGCACAAGTTGCATGTCCCTATCTGTAACAGTGCTTGATATATTACATTTATGCATATTTAATGAGATCACATGACCATATATGGTCATCTTGTTTGTTAGTAGAATTTCATGTACCATCACTTCAATATTGCACTGGTTGCATGTTCTTATCTGTAACAGTGCTTGAGATATTGCAATTATGTCTATAAAATGAGGTCACGTGACCATGTAAAAGAACAAAAAAATATGAAAAAACATTCTAAAATCTTCTTATAAAAAACGGCTTTTCGCCTGGACTTCCATATTTTGGAATTAAATACTATGTCATATGATCTTTCAAAGTTATTCAGGGTTAGTTGATTTGTCGAAAATTATGCAAATGAGATGCAAAACAAAATTTAAAAAAATTCTAAAAAAAAAAGTCACGTGACCGCTAAAGTTTTTTTTGATGAAATTTGTAGCCCTTGTCGCACTGCTACTATCATAAAAAAATTGGAGCACTCAGACCCTCAGAAAGGTGCGCAATTCGGCATTGAAAATTTCGCCTTTAATCCAAGGTGGCGGCCTGGTCATGTGACCTATGTGTCTGAACTTAGGATATGCACCAGATCTCATACAGCTTTACCATTGTGGCAAGTATGGAACTGATCGGTCCAACGGTGTTGACATAAAGCGTGACCAAAAATTTAGGCGGAAGAATAATAATAATAATAATAATAATAATAATAATAAACGGAACAATTACAAAAGGGTTTCGACCAAATGGGCTCGAAACCCTAATAATAATAATAAACGGAACAATTACAAAAGGGTTTCGACCAAATGGGCTCGAAACCCTAATAAATATAGCTGCGTTGCAGCAATGTCGGGTTTCGAGCCCACTGACTTATTAGCAGCGTTCCAAAATCAGCATCATTGACAATAATATATTAAAGGAAATTGCATGGCCTTCATACTAAACATGTTACACGTTCTTGTCTGTAACAGTGCTTAAGGTATTACAATCTCGCATATTTAATGATGTCCCATGACCATATATGGTCATCTGATGTTTTTGTCAGCTCTGTTGTGCAATAACTTCAATATTGCATTGGTTGCATGTTCCTATCTGTAACAGTGCTTGAGTTATTACATTTATGCTTATTTGATGAGGTCACATGACCATGTGTGGTCATCACATTAGTTAGTCACATCTCTTGTTCCATAGATTCGATATTGCACAGGTTGCATGTTCCCATCTGTAACAGTGCTTGAGTTATTACATTTATGCATATTTGATGAGGTCACATGACCATATATGGTCATCACAGTAGTTAGTCACATCTCTTGTTCCATAGATTCGATAATGCACAGGTTGCATGTTCCTGTCTGTAATAGTGCTTGAGTTATTACATTTATGCTTATTTGATGAGGTCACATGACCATATATGGTCATCGGATATGTTAGTGACTTCTGTTGTGCAATAGCTTCAATATTGCACTGGTTGCATGTTCCTATCTGTAACAGTGCTTGAGATATAACATTTATGCATATTTGATGAGGTCACATGACCATATATGGTCATCGGATGTGTTAGTCACTTCTGTTGTGCAATAGCTTCAATATTGCACTGGTTGCATGTTCCTATCTGTAACAGTGCTTGAGTTATTACATTTATGCATATTTGATGAAATTACATGACCATATATGGTCATCACATTAGTTAGCCACATCTCTTGTCTCATAGCTTCGATATTGCATAGGTTGCATGTCTCTATCTGTGATTCTGCTTGAGATATTACAATTATGCATATTTAATTACGTCACATGACCATATGTGGTCATCACATTAGTTAGTCACATCTCTTGTTCCATAGATTCGATATTGCACAGGTTGCATGTTCCCGTCTTTAACAGTGCTTGAGTTATTACATTTATGCATATTTAATGATGTCACATGACCGTGTATGGGCATCAGATGTGTTAGTCACATATCTTGTCTCATAGCTTCGATATTGCACAGGTTGTGTGTTTCTATCTGTTACTGTGTTTCAAATATAACATTTATGCATATTTGATGAGGTCACATGACCATATATGGTCATCACATTAGTTAGTCACATCTCTTGTCCCATAGCTTCGATATTGCACAGGTTGCATGTTCCCGTCTGTAACAGTGCTTGAGTTATTACATTTATGCATATTTGATGAGGTCACATGATCATATATAGTCATCACATTAGTTAATCACATCTCTTGACCCATAGCTTCGATATTGCACAGGTTGCATGTCCCTAACTCTTACAGTGCTTGATATATTACATTTATGCATATTCAATGAGGTCACATGACCATATATGGTCATCTTGTTTGTTAGCAAAATTTCATGTACCATCACTTCAATATTGCACTGGTTGCATGTTCCTGTCTGTAACTGTGCTTGAGTTATTACATTTATGTATATTTGATGAAGTCACATGACCATATATGGTCATGACATTAATTAGTCACATCTCGTGTATTATAGCTTCGATATTGCACAGGTTGCATGTCCCTATCTGTAACAGTGCTTGATATATTACATTCATGCATATTTAATGAGATCACATGACCATATATGGTCATCATGTTTGTTAGTAGAATTTCATGTACCATCACTTCAAAATTGCACTGGTTGCATGTTCCTATCTGTAACAGTGCTTGAGATATTGCAATTATGTCTATAAAATGAGGTCACGTGACCATATAAAAGAACAAAAAAATATGAAAAAACATTCTAAAATCTTCTTATAAAAAACGGCTTATCGCCTGGACTCGATATTTTGGAATTAAATACTATGTCATATGATCTTTCAAAGTTATTCAGGGTTAGTTGATTTGTCGAAAATTATGCAAATGAGATGCAAAACAAAATTTAAAAAAATTCTTTAAAAAAAAGTCACGTGACCGCTAAAGTTTTTTTTGATGAGATTTGTAGCCCTTGTCGCACTGCTACTATCATAAAAAAATTGGAGCACTCAGACCCTCAGAAAGGTGCGCAATTCGGCATTGAAAATTTCGCCTTTAATCCAAGATGGCGGCCTGGTCATGTGACCTACGTGTCTGAACTTAGGATATGCACCAGATCTCATATAGCTTTACCATTGTGGCAAGTATTGAATTGATCGGTCCAACGGCGTTGACATAAAGCGTGACCAAAAATTTAGGCGGAAGAATAATAATAATAATAATAATAATAATAATAATAAACGGAACAATTACAAAAGGGTTTCGACCAAATGGGCTCGAAACCCTAATAAATATAGCTGCGTTGCAGCAATGTCGGGTTTCGAGCCCACTGACTTATTAGCAGCGTTCCAAAATCAGCATCATTGACAATAATATATTAAAGGAAATTGCATGGCCTTCATACTAAACATGTTCCTGTCTGTAACAGTGCTTAAGGTATTACAATCTCGCATATTTAATGATGTCCCATGACCATATATGGTCATCTGATGTTTTTGTCAGCTCTGTTGTGCAATAACTTCAATATTGCATTGGTTGCATGTTCCTATCTGTAACAGTGCTTGAGATATAACATTTATGCATATTTGATGAGGTCACATGACCATATATCGTCATCACATTAGTTAGTCACATCTCTTGTTCCATAGATTCGATATTGCACAGGTTGCATGTTCCCGTCTGTAATAGTGATTGAGTTATTACATTTATGCTTATTTGATGAGGTCACATGACCATATATGGTCATCGGATATGTTAGTGATTTCTGTTATGCAATAGCTTCAATATTGCACTGGTTGCATGTTCCTATCTGTAACAGTGCTTGAGATATAACATTTATGCATATTTGATGAGGTCACATGACCATATATGGTCATCGGATGTGTTAGTCACTTCTGTTGTGCAATAGCTTCAATATTACACTGGTTGCATGTTCCTATCTGTAACAGTGCTTGAGTTATTACATTTATGCATATTTGATGAAATTACATGACCATATATGGTCATCACATTAGTTAGCCACATCTCTTGTCTCATAGCTTCGATATTGCATAGGTTGCATGTCTCTATCTGTGATTCTGCTTGAGATATTACAATTATGCATATTTAATGACGTCACATGACCATATACGGTCATCACATTAGTTACTCACATCTCATGTCCCACAGCTTCGATTTTGCACAGGTTGCATGTTCATGTCTGTAACAGTGCTTGAGATAATTCAATTATGCATATTTAATGAAGTCACATGACCATATATGGTCATCACATTAGTTAGCCACTTCTCTTGACCCATACCTTCGATATTGCACAGGTTGCATGTCCCTAACTCTTGCAGTGCTTGATATATTACATTTATGCATATTCAATGAGGTCACATGACCATATATGGTCATCTTGTTTGTTAGTAAAATTTCATGTACCATCACTTGAATATTGCACTGGTTGCATGTTCCCGTCTGTAACTGTGCTTGAGTTATTACATTTATGCATATTTGATGAAGTCACATGACCATATATGGTCATCACATTAGTTAGTCACATCTCGTGTCTTATAGCTTCGATATTGCACAGGTTGCATGTCCCTATCTGTAACAGTGCTTGATATATTACATTTATGCATATTTAATGAGATCACATGACCATATATGGTCATCTTGTTTGTTAGTAGAATTTCATGTACCATCACTTCAATATTGCACTGGTTGCATGTTCCTATCTGTAACAGTGCTTGAGATATTGCAATTATGTCTATAAAATGAGGTCACGTGACCATATAAAAGAACAAAAAAATATGAAAAAACATTCTAAAATCTTCTTATAAAAAACGGCATTTCGCCTGGACTTCCATATTTTGAAATTAAATACTATGTCATATGATCTTTCAAAGTTATTCAGGGTTAGTTGATTTGTCGAAAATTATGCAAATGAGATGCAAAACAAAATTTAAAAAAATTCTAAAAAAAAAAAGTCACGTGACCGCTAAAGTTTTTTTTGATGAAATTTGTAGCCCTTGTCGCACTGCTACTATCGTAAAAAAATTGGAGCACTCAGACCCTCAGAAAGGTGCGCAATTCGGCATTGAAAATTTCGCATTTAATCCAAGATGGCGGCCTGGTCATGTGACCTATGTGTCTGAACTTAGGATATGCACCAGATCTCATACAGCTTTACCATTGTGGCAAGTATGAAACTGATCGGTCCAACGGTGTTGACATAAAGCGTGACCAAAAATTTAGGCGGAAGAATAATAATAATAATAATAATAAATATAGCTGCGTTGCAGCAATGTCGGGTTTCGAGCCCACTGACTTATTAGCAGCGTTCCAAAATCAGCATCATTGACAAGAATATATTAAAGGAATTGCATGGCCTTCATACTAAACATGTTACATGTTCCTGTCTGTAACAGTGCATAAGGTATTACAATTATGCATATTTAATGATGTCACATGACCATATATGGTCATCGGATATGTTAATCACCTATCTTGTGCAATAGCTTCAATATTGCACTGGTTGCATGTTCCCGTTTGTAACAGTACTTGAGTTATTACATTTATGCATATTTGATGAGGTTACATGACCATATATGGTCATCAGATGTGTTAGTCACTTCTGTTGTGCAATAACTTCAATATTGCACTGGATGCATGGTCCTATCTGTAACAGTGCTTGACATATAACATTTATGCATATTTGATGAGGTCACATGACCATATATGTTCATCGGATGTGTTAGTCACTTCTGTTGTGCAATAGCTTCAATATTGCACTGGTTGCATGTTCCTATCTGTAACAGTGCTTGAGTTATTACATTTATGCATATTTGATGAAGTTACATGACCATATATGGTCATCACATTGCTTAGTCATATCTCTTGTCACATAGCTTCGATATTGCATAGGTTGCATGTCTCTATATGTGATTCTGCTTGAGATATTACAAGTATGCATATTTAATGACGGCACATGACCATATACGGTCATCACATTAGTTACTCAAATCTCATGTCCCATAGCTTCGATTTTGCACAGGTTGCATGTTTCTATCTGTAACAGTGCTTGAGATAATTCAATTATGCATATTTAATAGTCACATGACCATATATGGTCATCACATTAGTTAGTCACATCTCTTGACCCATACCTCCGATATTGCACAGGTTGCATGTAACTAACTCTTGCAGTGCTTGATATATTACATTTATGCATATTCAATGAGGTCACATGACCATATATAGTCATCTTGTTTGTTAGTAAAATTTCATGTACCATCACTTCAATATTGCACTGGTTGCATGTTCGTATTTGTAACAGTGCTTGAGATATTGCAATTATGTCTATAAAATGAGGTCACGTGACCATATAAAAGAACAAAAAAATATGAAAAAACATTCTAAAATCTTCTTATAAAAAACGGCTTATCGCCTGGACTCGGTATTTTGGAATTAAATACTATGTCATATGATCTTTCAAAGTTATTCAGGGTTAGTTGATTTGTCGAAAATTATGCAAATGAGATGCAAAACAAAATTTAAAAAAATTCTAAAAAAAAAAGTCACGTGACCGCTAAAGTTTTTTTTGATGATATTTGTAGCCCTTGTCGCACTGCTACTATCATAAAAAAATTGGAGCACTCGTCTCATAGCTTCGATATTGCACAGGTTGCATGTTCCCGTCTGTAACAGTGCTTGATATATTACATTTATGCATATTTAATGACGTCACATGACCATATATGGTCATCTTGTTTGTTAGTAAAATTTCTTGTACCATCACTTCAGTATTGCATTGGTTGCATGTTCCCGTCTGTAACAGTGCTTGAGTTATCACATTTATGCATATTTGTTGAAGTCACATGACCATATCAATTTTCATCACATTAGTTAGTCACATCTCGTGTCTCATAGCTTCGATATTGCACAGGTTGCATGTCCATATCTGTAACAGTGCTTGAGTTATTACATTAATGCATATTTAATGATATCACATGATCATACATGGTCATCGGATATGTTAGTCACCTTTCTGGTGCAATACCTTCAATACTGCACTAGTTGCATGTTCCTGTCTGTAACAGTGCTTGAGATAATTCACTTATGTATATTTGATGAAGTCACATGACCATATATGGTCATGACATTAGTTAGTCACATCTCGTGTCTTACAGCTTCGATATTGCACAGGTTGCATGTCCCTATCTGTAACAGTGCTTGATATATTACATTCATGCATATTTAATGAGATCACATGACCATATATGGTCATCTTGTTTGTTAGTAGAATTTCATGTACCATCACTTCAAAATTGCACTGGTTGCATGTTCCTATCTGTAACAGTGCTTGAGATATTGCAATTATGTCTATAAAATGAGGTCACGTGACCATATAAAAGAACAAAAAAATATGAAAAAACATTCTAAAATCTTCTTATAAAAAACGGCTTATCGCCTGGACTCGGTATTTTGGAATTAAATACTATGTCATATGATCTTTCAAAGTTATTCAGGGTTAGTTGATTTGTCGAAAATTATGCAAATGAGATGCAAAACAAAATTTAAAAAAATTCTAAAAAAAAAAGTCACGTGACCGCTAAAGTTTTTTTTGATGATATTTGTAGCCCTTGTCGCACTGCTACTATCATAACAAAATTGGAGCACTCAGACCCTCAGAAAGGTGCGCAATTCGGCATTGAAAATTTCGCCTTTAATCCAAGATGGCGGCCTGGTCATGTGACCTACGTGTCTGAACTTAGGATATGCACCAGATCTCATATAGCTTTACCATTGTGGCAAGTATTGAATTGATCGGTCCAACGGCGTTGACATAAAGCGTGACCAAAAATTTAGGCGGAAGAATAATAATAATAATAATAATAATAATAATAATAAACGGAACAATTACAAAAGGGTTTCGACCAAATGGGCTCGAAACCCTAAATATAGCTGCGTTGCAGCAATGGCGGGTTTCGAGCCCACTGACTTATTAGCAGCGTTCCAAAATCAGCATCATTGACAATAATATATTTAAGGAAATTGCATGGCCTTCATACTAAACATGTTGCATGTTCCTGTCTGTAACAGTGCTTAGGGTATTACAATCTTGCATATTTAATGATGTCCCATGACCATATATGGTCATCGGATGTTTTTATCAGCTCTGTTGTGCAATAACTTCACTATTGCATTGGTTGCATTTTCCTATCTGTAACAGTGCTTGAGATATAACATTTATGCATATTTGATGAGGTCACATGACCGTATATGGTCATCACATTAGTTAGTCACATCTCTTGTTCCATAGATTCGATATTGCACAGGTTGCATATTCCCGTCTGTAATAGTGCTTGAGTTATTACATTTATGCTTATTTGATGAGGTCACATGACCATATAAGATCAACGGATATGTTAGTCACTTCTGTTGTACAATAACTTCAATATTGCACTGGTTGCATGTTCCTATCTGTAACAGTGCTTGAGTTATTACATTTATGCATATTTGATGAAGTTACATGACCATATATTGTCATCACATTAGTTAGTCATATCTCTTGTCACATAGCTTCGATATTGCATAGGTTGCATGTCTCTATCTGTGATTCTGCTTGAGATATTACAATTATGCATATTTAATGACGGCACATGACCATATACGGTCATCACATTAGTTACTCACATCTCATGTCCCATAGCTTCGATTTTGCACAGGTTGCATGTTTCTATCTGTAACAGTGCTTGAGATAATTCAATTATGCATATTTAATGAAGTCACATGACCATATGTGGTCATCACATTAGTTTGTCATATCTCTTGACCCATACCTCCGATATTGCACAGGTTGCATGTAACTAACTCTTGCAGTGCTTGATATATTACATTTATGCATATTCAATGAGGTCACATGACCATATATAGTCATCTTGTTTGTTAGTAAAATTTCATGTACCATCACTTCAATATTGCACTGGTTGCATGTTCCCGTCTGTAACTGTGCTTGAGTTATTACATTTATGCATATTTGATGAAGTCACATGACCATATATGGTCATCACATTAGTTAGTCACATCTCGTGTCTTATAGCTTCGATATTGCACAGGTTGCATGTCCCTATCTGTAACAGTGCTTGATATATTACATTTATGCATATTTAATGAGATCACATGACCATATATGGTCATCTTGTTTGTTAGTAGAATTTCATGTACCATCACTTCAATATTGCACTGGTTGCATGTTCCTATCTGTAACAGTGCTTGAGATATTGCAATTATGTCTAAAAAATGAGGTCACGTGACCATGTAAAAGAACAAAAAAATATGGAAAAACATTCTAAAATCTTCTTATAAAAAACGGCTTATCGCCTGGACTCAATATTTTGGAATTAAATACTATGTCATATGATCTTTCAAAGTTATTCAGGGTTAGTTGATTTGTCGAAAATTATGCAAATGAGATGCAAAACAAAATTTAAAAAAATTTTAAAAAAAAAAGTCACGTGACCGCTAAAGTTTTTTTTGATGAAATTTGTAGCCCTTATCACGCTGCTGCTATCATAAAAAAATTGGAGCACTCAGACCCTCAGAAAGGTGCGCAATTCGGCATTGAAAATTTCGCCTTTAATCCAAGATGGCGGCCTGGTCATGTGACCTATGTGTCTGAACTTAGGATATGCACCAGATCTCATATAGCTTTACCATTGTGGCAAGTATTGAATTGATCGGTCCAACGGCGTTGACATAAAGCGTGACCAAAAATTTAGGCGGAATCATAATAATAATAATAATAAATATAGCTGCGTTGCAGCAATGTCGGGTTTCGAGCCCACTGTCTTATTAGCAGCGTTCCAAAATCAGCATCATTGACAATAATATATTAAAGGAAATTGCATGGCCTTCATACTAAACATGTTACATGTTCCTGTCTGTAACAGTGTTTAAGGTATTACAATCTTGCATATTTAATGATGTCACATGACCATATATGGTCATTACATTAGTTAGTCACATCTCTTGTTCCATAGATTCGATATTTCACAGGATGCACGTTCCCGTCTGTAACAGTGCTTGAGTTATTACATTTATGTATATTTGATGAAGTCACATGACCATATATGGTCATCACATTAGTTAGTCACATCTCTTGTCCCATAGCTTCGATATTTCACAGGATGCACGTTCCCGTCTGTAACAGTGCTTGAGTTATTACATTTATGCATATTTGATGAGGTCACATGACCATATATGGTCATCACATTAGTTAGTCACATCTCTTGTCTCATAGCTTCGATATTGCACAGGTTGCATGTTCCCGTCTGTAACAGTGCTTGATATATTACATTTATGCATATTTAATGACGTCACATGACTATATATGGTCATCTTGTTTGTTAGTAAAATTTCTTGTACCATCACTTCAGTATTGCATTGGTTGCATGTTCCCGTCTGTAACAGTGCTTGAGTTATTACATTTATGCATATTTGATGAAGTCACATGACCATATATATTTTCATCACATTAGTTAGTCACATCTCGTGTCTCATAGCTTCGATATTGCACAGGTTGCATGTCCCTATCTGTAACAGTGCTTGTGTTATTACATTAATGCATATTTAATGATGTCACATGATCATACATGGTCATCGGATATGTTAGTCACCTTTCTGGTGCAATACTTTCAATACTGCACTAGTTGCATGTTCCTGTCTGCAACAATGCTTGAGTTATTACATTAATGCATATTTGATGAGGTCACATAACCATATATGGTCATCGGATATGTTAGTCACCTCTGTTGTGCAACAACTTCAATATTGGACTGGTTGCATGTTCCTATATGTAACAGTGCTAGAGATACAACATTTATGCGTATTTGATGAAGTCACATGACCATATATGGTCATCACATTAGTTAGTAACATCTCGTGTCTTATAGCTTCGATATTGCACAGGTTGCATGTCCCTATCTGTAACAGTGCTTGATATATTACATTTATGCATATTTAATGAGATCACATGACCATATATGGTCATCTTGTTTGTTAGTAGAATTTCATGTACCATCACTTCAATATTGCACTGGTTGCATGTTCCTAACTGTAACAGTGCTTAAGATATTGCAATTATGTCTATAAAATGAGGTCACGTGACCATATAAAAGAACAAAAAAATATGAAAAAACATTCTAAAATCTTCTTATAAAAACGGCTTTTCGCCTGGACTTCCATATTTTGGAATTAAATACTATGTCATATGATCTTTCAAAGTTATTCAGGGTTAGTTGATTTGTCGAAAATTATGCAAATGAGATGCAAAACAAAATTTCAAAAAATTCTAAAAAAAAAAGTCACGTGACCGCTAAAGTTTTTTTTGATGAAATTTGTAGCCCTTGTCGCACTGCTAC
This sequence comes from Saccoglossus kowalevskii, assembly GCF_978046115.1. Taxonomy (NCBI): domain Eukaryota; kingdom Metazoa; phylum Hemichordata; class Enteropneusta; family Harrimaniidae; genus Saccoglossus; species Saccoglossus kowalevskii. Next base: position 428,853 of record NW_028188621.1, on the reverse strand, counting down.
TATCATAAAAAAATTGGAGCACTCAGACCCTCAGAAAGGTGTGCAATTCGGCATTGAAAATTTCGCCTTTAATCCAAGATGGCGGCCTGGTCATGTGACCTATGTGTCTGAACTTAGGATATGCACCAGATCTCATACAGCTTTACCATTGTGGCAAGTATGGAACTGATCGGTCCAACGGTGTTGACATAAAGCGTGACCAAAAATTTAGGCGGAAGAATAATAATAATAATAATAATAATAATAATAATAAACGGAACAATTACAATAGGGTTTCGACCAAATGGGCTCGAAACCCTAATAATAAACGGAACAATTACAAAAGGGTTTCGACCAAATGGGCTCGAAACCCTAATAAACGGAACAATTACAAAAGGGTTTCGACCAAATGGGCTCGAAACCCTAATAATAATAATAATAATAAACGGAACAATTACAAAAGGGTTTCGACCAAATGGGCTCGAAACCCTAAATATAGCTGCGTTGCAGCAATGTCGGGTTTCGAGCCCACTGACTTATTAGCAGCGTTCCAAAATCAGCATCATTGACAATAATATATTTAAGGAAATTGCATGGCCTTCATACTAAACATGTTGCATGTTCCTGTCTGTAACAGTGCTTAAGGTATTACAATCTTGCATATTTAATGATGTCCCATGACCATATATGGTCATCGGATGTTTTTGTCAGCTCTGTTGTGCCATAACTTCAATATTGCATTGGTTGCATTTTCCTATCTGTAACAGTGCTTGAGATGTAACATTTATGCATATTTCATGAGGTCACATGACCATATGTGATCATCACATTAGTTAGTCACATCTCTTGTTCCATAGATTCGATATTGCACAGGTTGCATGTTCCCGTCTGTAACAGTGCTTGAGTTATTACATTTATGCATATTTAATGATGTCACATGACCGTGTATGGGCATCAGATGTGCTTGTCACATATCTAGTCTCATAGCTTCGATATTGCACAGGTTGCATGTTCCCGTCTGTAATAGTGCTTGAGTTATTACATTTATGCTTATTTCATGAGGTCACATGACCATATATGGTCATCGGATATGTTAGTGACTTCTGTTGTGCAATAGCTTCAATATTGCACTGGTTGCATGTTCCTATCTGTAACAGTGCTTGAGATCTAACATTTATGCATATTTGATGAGGTCACATGACCATATATGGTCATCGGATGTGTTAGTCACTTCTGTTGTGCAATAGCTTCAATATTGCACTGGTTGCATGTTCCTATCTGTAACAGTGCTTGAGTTATTACATTTATGCATATTTGATGAAATTACATGTCCATATATGGTCATCACATTAGTTAGCCACATCTCTTGTCTCATAGCTTCGATATTGCATAGGTTGCATGTCTCTATCTGTGATTCTGCTTGAGATATTACAATTATGCATATTTAATGACGTCACATGACCATATACGGTCATCACATTAGTTACTCACATCTCATGTCCCACAGCTTCGATTTTGCACAGGTTGCATGTTCATGTCTGTAACAGTGCTTGAGATAATTCAATTATGCATATTTAATGAAGTCACATCACCATATATGGTCATCACATTAGTTAGTCACATCTCTTGACCCATACCTCCGATATTGCACAGGTTGCATGTAACTAACTCTTGCAGTGCTTGATATATTACATTTATGCATATTCAATGATGTCACATGACCATATATAGTCATCTTGTTTGTTAGTAAAATTTCATGTACCATCACTTCAATATTGCACTGGTTGCATGTTCCTATCTGTAACAGTGCTTGAGATATTGCAATTATGTCTATAAAATGAGGTCACGTGACCATATAAAAGAACAAAAAAATATGAAAAAACATTCTAAAATCTTCTTATAAAAAACGGCTTTTCGCCTGGACTTCCATATTTTGGAATTAAATACTATGTCATATGATCTTTCAAAGTTATTCAGGGTTAGTTGATTTGTCGAAAATTATGCAAATGAGATGCAAAACAAAATTTAAAAAAATTCTAAAAAAAAAAGTCACGTGACCGCTAAAGTTTTTTTTGATGAAATTTGTAGCGCTTGTCGCACTGCTACTATGATAAAAAAATTGGAGCACTCAGACCCTCAAAAAGGTGCGCAATTCAGCATTGGAAATTTCGCATTTAATCCAAGATGGCGGCCTGGTCATGTGACCTATGTGTCTGAACTTAGGATATGCACCAGATCTCATACAGCTTTACCATTGTGGCAAGTATTGAATTGATCGGTCCAACGGCGTTGACATAAAGCGTGACCAAAAATTTAGGCGGAAGAATAATAATAATAAATATAGCTGCGTTGCAGCAATGTCGGGTTTCGAGCCCACTGACTTATTAGCAGCGTTCCCAAATCAGCATCATTGACAATAATATATTAAAGGAAATTGCATGGCCTTCATACTAAACATGTTGCATGTTCCTGTCTGTTACAGTGCTTAAGGTATTACAATCTTGCATATTTAATGTGTCCCATGACCATATATGTTCATCGGATGTTTTTGTCAGCTCTGTTGTGCAATAACTTCAATATTGCATTGGTTGCATTTTCCTATCTGTAACAGTGCTTGAGATATAACATTTATGCATATTTGATGAGGTCACATGACCATATGTGGTCATCACATTAGTTAATCAAATCTCTTGTTCCATAGATTCGATATTGCACAGGTTGTATGTTCCCGTCTGTAACAGTGCTTGAGTTATTACATTTATGCATATTTAATGATGTCACATGACCGTGTATGGGCATCAGATATGTTAGTCACATATCTTGTCTCATAGCTTCGATATTGCACAGGTTGTGTGTTTCTATCTGTTACTGTGTTTCAAATATAACATTTATGCATATTTGATGAGGTCACATGACCATATATGGTCATCACATTAGTTAGTCACATCTCTTGTTCCATAGATTCGATATTGCACAGGTTGCATGTTCCCGTCTGTAATAGTGCTTGAGTTATTACATTTATGCTTATTTGATGAGGTCACATGACCATATATGGTCATCGGATATGTTAGTGACTTCTGTTGTGCAATAGCTTCAATATTGCACTGGTTGCATGTTCCTATCTGTAACTGTGCTTGAGATATAACATTTATGCATATTTGATGAGGTCACATGACCATATATGGTCATCGGATGTGTTAGTCACTTCTGTTGTGCAATAGCTTCAATATTGCACTGGTTGCATGTTCCTATCTGTAACAGTGCTTGAGTTATTACATTTATGCATATTTGATGAAATTACATGACCATATATGGTCATCACATTAGTTAGCCACATCTCTTGTCTCATAGCTTCGATATTGCATAGGTTGCATGGCTCTATCTGTGATTCTGCTTGAGATATTACAATTATGCATATTTAATGACGTCACATGACCATATACGGTCATCACATTAGTTACTCACATCTCATGTCCCACAGCTTCGATTTTGCACAGGTTGCATGTTCATGTCTGTAACAGTGCTTGAGATAATTCAATTATGCATATTTAATGAAGTCACATGACCATATATGGTCATCGCATTAGTTAGCCACATCTCTTGACCCATACCTTCGATATTGCACAGGTTGCATGTCCCTAACTCTTGCAGTGCTTGATATATTACATTTATGCATATTCAATGAGGTCACATGACCATATATGGTCATCTTGTTTGTTAGTAAAATTTCATGTACCATCACTTCAATATTGCACTGGTTGCATGTTCCCGTCTGTAACTGTGCTTGAGTTATTACATTTATGCATATTTGATGAAGTCACATGACCATATATGGTCATCACATTAGTTAGTCACATCTCTTGACCCATACCTTCGATATTGCACAGGTTGCATGTCCCTAACTCTTGCAGTGCTTGATATATTACATTTATGCATATTCAATGAGGTCACATGACCATATATGGTCATCTTGTTTGTTAGTAAAATTTCATGTACCATCACTTCAATATTGCACTGGTTGCATGTTTCCGTCTGTAACTGTGCTTGAGTTATTACATTTATGCATATTTGATGAAGTCACATGACCATATATGGTCATCACATTAGTTAGTAACATCTCGTGTCTTATAGCTTCGATATTGCACAGGTTGCATGTCCCTATCTGTAACAGTGCTTGATATATTACATTTATGCATATTTAATGAGATCACATGACCATATATGGTCATCTTGTTTGTTAGTAGAATTTCATGTACCATCACTTCAATATTGCACTGGTTGCATGTTCCTATCTGTAACAGTGCTTAAGATTTTGCAATTATGTCTATAAAATGAGGTCACGTGACCATATAAAAGAACAAAAAAATATGATAAAACATTCTAAAATCTTCTTATAAAAAACGGCTTATCGCCTGGACTCAATATTTTGGAATTAAATACTATGTCATATGATCTTTCAAAGTTATTCAGGGTTAGTTGATTTGTCGAAAATTATGCAAATGAGATGCAAAACAAAATTAAAAAAAATTCTTAAAAAAAAAGTCACGTGACCGCTAAAGTTTTTTTTGATGAAATTTGTAGTCCTTGTCGCACTGCTACTATCATAAAAAAATTGGAGCACTCAGACCCTCAGAAAGGTGCGCAATTCGGCATTGAATATTTCGCCTTTAATCCAAGATGGCGGCCTGGTCATGTGACCTATGTGTCTGAACTTAGGATATGCACCAGATCTCATACAGCTTTACCATTGTGGCAAGTATGGAACTGATCGGTCCAACGGTGTTCACATAAAGCGTGACCAAAAATTTAGGCGGAAGAATAATAATAATAATAATAATAATAATAATAATAAACGGAACAATTACAAAAGGGTTTCGACCAAATGGGCTCGAAACCCTAAATATAGCTGCGTTGCAGCAATGTCGGGTTTCGAGCCCACTGACTTATTAGCAGCGTTCCAAAATCAGCATCATTGACAGTAATATATTAAAGGAAATTGCATGGCCTTCATACTAAACATGTTGCATGTTCCTGTCTAGTAACAGTGCTTAAGGTATTACAATCTTGCATATTTAATGATGTCCCATGACCATATATGGTCATCGGATGTTTTTGTCAGCTCTGTTGTGCAATAACTTCAATATTGCATTGGTTGCATTTTCCTATCTGTAACAGTGCTTGAGATATAACATTTATGCATATTTGATGAGGTCACATGACCATATGTGGTCATCACATTAGTTAGTCACATCTCTTGTTCCATAGATTCGATATTGCACAGGTTGCATGTTCCCGTCTGTAACAGTGCTTGAGTTATTACATTTATGCATATTTAATGATGTCACATGACCATGTATGGGCATCAGATGTGTTAGTCACATATCTTGTCTCATAGCTTCGATATTGCACAGGTTGTGTGTTTCTATCTGTTACTGTTTCAAATATAACATTTATGCATATTTGATGAGGTCACATGACCATATATAGTCATCACATTAGTTAGTCACATCTCTTGTCCCATAGCTTCGATATTGCACAGGTTGCATGTTCCCGTCTGTAACAGTGCTTGAGTTATTACATTTATGCATATTTGATGAGGTCACATGATCATATATAGTCATCACATTAGTTAATCACATCTCTTGACCCATAGCTTCGATATTGCACAGGTTGCATGTCCCTACCTGTAACAGTGCTTGATATATTACATTCATGCATATTTAATGAGATCACATGACCATATATGGTCATCTTGTTGGTTAGTAGAATTTCATGTACCATCACTTCAATATTGCACTGGTTGCATGTTCCTATCTGTAACAGTGCTTGAGATATTGCAATTATGTCTATAAAATGAGGTCACGTGACCATATAAAAGAACAAAAAAATATGAAAAAACATTCTAAAATCTTCTTATAAAAAACGGCTTATCGCCTGGACTCGATATTTTGGAATTAAATACTATGTCATATGATCTTTCAAAGTTATTCAGGGTTAGTTGATTTGTCGAAAATTATGCAAATGAGATGCAAAACAAAATTTAAAAAAATTCTAAAAAAAAAAGTCACGTGACCGCTAAAGTTTTTTTGATGAGATTTGTAGCCCTTGTCGCACTGCTACTATCATAAAAAAATTGGAGCACTCAGACCCTCAGAAAGGTGCGCAATTCGGCATTGAAAATTTCGCCTTTAATCCAAGATGGCGGCCTGGTCATGTGACCTACGTGTCTGAACTTAGGATATGCACCAGATCTCATATAGCTTTACCATTGTGGCAAGTATTGAATTGATCGGTCCAACGGCGTTGACATAAAGCGTGACCAAAAATTTAGGCGGAAGAATAATAATAATAATAATAAATATAGCTGCGTTGCAGCAATGTCGGGTTTCGAGCCCACTGACTTATTAGCAGCGTTCCAAAACCAGCATCATCGACAAGAATATATTAATGGATTTGCATGGCCTTCATACTAAACATGTTACATGTTCCCGTCTGTAACAGTGCTTAATGTTTTACAATCATACATATTTAATGATGTCACATGACCATATATGGACATCAGATGTGTCGGTCACTTCTGTTGTGCAATAACTTCAATATTGCACTGGTTGCATGTTCCTATCTGTATCAGTGCTTGACATATAACATTTATGCATATTTGATGAGGTCACATGACCATATATGGTCATCACATTAGTTAGTCACATCTATTGTTCCATAGATTCGATATTGCACAGGTTGCATGTTCCCGTCTGTAATAGTGCTTGAGTTATTACATTTATGCTTATTTGATGAGGTCACATGACCATATATGGTCATCGGATATGTTAGTCACTTCTGTTGTGCAATAGCTTCAATATTGCACTGGTTGCATGTTCCTATCTGTAACAGTGATTGAGATATAACATTTATGCATATTTGATGAGGTCACATGACCATATATGGTCATCAGATGTGTTAGTCACTTCTGTTGTGCAATAGCTTCAATATTGCACTGGTTGCATGTTCCTATCTGTAACAGTGCTTGAGTTACTACATTTATGCATATTTGATGAAGTTACATGACCATATATGGTCATCACATTAGTTAGTCACATCTCTTGTCTCATAGCTTCGATATTGCATATGTTGCATGTCTCTATTTGTGATTCTGCTTGAGATATTACAATTATGCATATTTAATGACGTCACATGACCATATACGGTCATCTCATTAGTTACTCACATCTCATGTCCCATAGCTTCGATTTTGCACAGGTTGCATGTTCATGTCTGTAACAGTGCTTGAGTTATTTCATGTATGCATATTTGATGAAGTTACATGACCATATATGGTCATCACATTAGTTAGTCACATCTCTTGTCTCACAGCTTCGATATTGCACAGGTTGCATGTTTCTAACTGTAACAGTGCTTGAGATAATTCAATTATGCATATTTAATGAAGTCACATGACCATATATGGTCATCACATTAGTTAGTCACATCTCTTGACCCATACCTTCGATATTGCACAGGATGCATGTCCCTAACTCTTACAGTGCTTGATATATTACATTTAATCATATTCAATGAGGTCACATGACCATATATGGTCATCTTGTTTGTTAGTAAAATTTCATGTACCATCACTTCAATATTGCACTGGTTGCATGTTCCCGTCTGTAACTGTGCTTGAGTTATTACATTTATGCATATTTGATGAAGTCACATGACCATATATGGTCATCACATTAGTTAGTCACATCTCGTGTCTTATAGCTTCGATATTGCACAGGTTGCATGTCGCTATCTGTAACAGTGCTTGATATATTACATTTATGCATATTTAATGAGATCACATTACCATATATGGTCATCTTGTTTGTTAGTAGAATTTCATGTACCATCACTTCAATATTGCACTGGTTGCATGTTCCTATCTGTAACAGTGCTTGAGATATTGCAATTATGTCTATAAAATGAGGTCACGTGACCATATAAAAGAACAAAAAAAAATATGAAAAAACATTCTAAAATCTTCTTCTAAAAAACGGCTTATCGCCTGGACTTCATATTTTGGAATTAAATACTATGTCATATGATCTTTCAAAGTTATTCAGGGATAGTTGATTAGTCGAAAATTATGCAAATGAGATGCAAAAGAAAATTAAAAAAATTCTAGAAAAAAATTAGTCACGTGACCGCTAAAGTTTTTTTTGATGAAATTTGTAGCCCTTGTCGCACTGCTACTATCATAAAAAAATTGGAGCACTCAGACCCTCAGAAAGGTGCGCAATTCGGCATTGAAAATTTCGCCTTTAATCCAAGATGGCGGCCTGGTCATGTGACCTATGTGTCTGAACTTAGGATATGCACCAGATCTCATACAGCTTTACCATTGTGGCAAGTATGGTACTGATCGGTCCAACGGTGTTGACATAAAGCGTGACCAAAAATTTAGGCGGAAGAATAATAATAATAATAATAATAATAATAATAATAAACGGAACAATTACAATAGGGTTTCGACCAAATGGGCTCGAAACCCTAAATATAGCTGCGTTGCAGCAATGTCGGGTTACGAGCCCACTGACTTATTAGCAGCGTTCCAAAATCAGCATCATTGACAATAATATATTAAAGGAAATTGCATGGCCTTCATACTAAACATGTTACATGTTCCTGTCTGTAACAGTGCTTAATGTATTACAATCTTGCATATTTAATGATGTCCCATGACCATATATGGTCATCGGATGTTTTTGTCAGCTCTGTTGTGCAATAACTTTAATATTGCATTGGTTGCATTTTCCTATCTGTAACAGTGCTTGAGATATAACATTTATGCATATTTGATGAGGTCACATGACCATGTGTGGTCATCACATTAGTTAGTCACATCTCTTGTTCCATAGATTCGATATTGCACAGGTTGCATGTTCCCGTCTGTAACAGTGCTTGAGTTATTACATTTATGCATATTTAATGATGTCACATGACCGTGTATGGGCATCAGATGTGTTAGTCACATATCTTGTCTCATAGCTTCGATATTGCACAGGTTGTGTGTTTCTATCTGTTACTGTGTTTCAAATATAACATTTATGCATATTTGATGATGTCACATGACCATATATGGTCATCACATTAGTTAGTCACATCTCTTGTTCCATAGATTCGATATTGCACAGGTTGCATGTTCCCGTCTGTAATAGTGCTTGAGTTATTACATTTATGCTTATTTGATGAGGTCACATGACCATATATGGTCATCGGATATGTTAGTGACTTCTGTTGTGCAATAGCTTCAATATTGCACTGGTTGCATGTTCCTATCTGTAACAGTGCTTGAGATATAACATTTATGCATATTTGATGAGGTCACATGACCATATATGGTCATCACATTAGTTAGTCACATCTCTTGTCCTATAGCTTCAATATTGCACTGGTTGCAAATTCCTATCTGTAACAGTGCTTGAGTTATTACATTTATGCATATTTGATGAAATTACATGACCATATATGGTCATCGCATTAGTTAGCCACATCTCTTGTCTCATAGCTTCGATATTACATAGGTTGCATGTCTCTATCTGTGATTCTGCTTGAGATATTACAATTATGCATATTTAATGACGTCACATGACCATATACGGTCATCACATTAGTTACTCACATCTCATGTCCCACAGCTTCGATTTTGCACAGGTTGCATGTTCATGTCTGTAACAGTGCTTGAGATAATTCAATTATGCATATTTAATGAAGTCACATGACCATATATGGTCATCACATTAGTTAGTAACATCTCGTGTCTTATAGCTTCGATATTGCACAGGTTGCATGTCCCTATCTGTAACAGTGCTTGATATATTACATTTATGCATATTTAATGAGATCACATGACCATATATGGTCATCTTGTTTGTTAGTAGAATTTCATGTACCATCACTTCAATATTGCACTGGTTGCATGTTCCTAACTGTAACAGTGCTTAAGATATTGCAATTATGTCTATAAAATGAGGTCACGTGACCATATAAAAGAACAAAAAAATATGAAAAAACATTCTAAAATCTTCTTATAAAAAACGGCTTTTCGCCTGGACTTCCATATTTTGGAATTAAATACTATGTCATATGATCTTTCAAAGTTATTCAGGGTTAGTTGATTTGTCGAAAATTATGCAAATGAGATGCAAAACAATATTTCAAAAAATTCTATAAAAAAAAGTCACATGACCGCTAAAGTTTTTTTTGATGAAATTTGTAGCCCTTGTCTCACTGCTACTATCATAGAAAAATTGGAGCACTCAGACCCTCAGAAAGGTGCGCAATTCGGCATTGAAAATTTCGTCTTTAATCCAAGATGGCGGCCTGGTCATGTGACCTATGTGTCTGAACTTAGGATATGCACCAGATCTCATACAGCTTAACCATTGTGGCAAGTATGGAACTGATCGGTCCAATGGTGTTGACATAAAGCATGACCAAAAATTTAGGCGGAAGAATAATAATAATAAATATAGCTGCGTTGCAGCAATGTCGGGTTTCGAGCCCACTGACTTATTAGCAACGTTCCAAAATCAGCATCATTGACAATAATATATTAAAGGAAATTGAATGGCCTTCATACTAAACACGTTACATGTTCCTGTCTGTAACAGTGCTTAAGGTATTATAATCTCGCATATTTAATTATGTCCCATGACCATATATGGTCATCTGATGTTTTTGTCAGCTCTGTTGTGCAATAACTTCAATATTGCATTGGTTGCATGTTCCTATCTGTAACAGTGCTTGAGATATAACATTTATGCATATTTGATGAGGTCACATGACCATATATGGTCATCACATTAGTTAGTCACATCTCTTGTTCCATAGATTCGATATTGCACAGGTTGCATGTTCCCGTCTGTAATAGTGATTGAGTTATTACATTTATGCTTATTTGATGAGGTCACATGACCATATATGGTCATCGGATATGTTAGTGACTTCTGTTATGCAATAGCTTCAATATTGCACTGGTTGCATGTTCCTATCTGTAACAGTGCTTGAGATATAACATTTATGCATATTTGATGAGGTCACATGACCATATATGGTCATCGGATGTGTTAGTCACTTCTGTTGTGCAATAGCTTCAATATTGCACTGGTTGCATGTTCCTATCTGTAACAGTGCTTGAGTTATTACATTTATGCATATTTGATGAAATTACATGACCATATATGGTCATCACATTAGTTAGCCACATCTCCTGTCTCATAGCTTCGATATTGCATAGGTTGCATGTCTCTATCTGTGATTCTGCTTGAGATATTACAATTATGCATATTTAATGACGTCACATGACTATATACGGTCATCACATTAGTTACTCACATCTCATGTCCCACAGCTTCGATTTTGCACAGGTTGCATGTTCATGTCTGTAACAGTGCTTGAGATAATTCAATTATGCATATTTAATGAAGTCACATGACCATATATGGTCATCACATTAGTTTGCCACATCTCTTGACCCATACCTTCGATATTGCACAGGTTGCATGTCCCTAACTCTTGCAGTGCTTGATATATTACATTTATGCATATTCAATGAGGTCACATGACCATATATGGTCATCTTGTTTGTTAGTAAAATTTCATGTACCATCACTTCAATATTGCACTGGTTGCATGTTCCCGTCTGTAACTGTGCTTGAGTTATTACATTTATGCATATTTGATGAAGTCACATGACCATATATGGTCATCATATTAGTTAGTCACATCTGGTGCCTTATAGCTTCGATATTGCACAGGTTGCATGTCCCTATCTGTAACAGTGCTTGATATATTACATTTATGCATATTTAATGAGATCACATGACCATATATGGTCATCTTGTTTGTTAGTAGAATTTCATGTACCATCACTTCAATATTGCACTGGTTGCATGTTCCTATCTGTAACAGTGCTTGAGATATTGCAATTATGTCTATAAAATGAGGTCACGTGACCATATAAAAGAACAAAAAAATATGAAAAAACATTCTAAAATCTTCTTATAAAAAACGGCTTTTCGCCTGGTCTTCCATATTTTGAAATTAAATACTATGTCATATGATCTTTCAAAGTTATTCAGGGTTAGTTGATTTGTCGAAAATTATGCAAATGAGATGCAAAACAAAATTTAAAAAAATTCTAAAAAAAAAAGTCACGTGACCGCTAAAGTTTTTTTTGATGAAATCTGTAGCCCTTGTCGCACTGCTACTATCATAAAAAAATTGGAGCACTCAGACCCTCAGAAAGGTGCGCAATTCGGCATTGAAAATTTCGCCTTTAATCCAAGATGGCGGCCTGGTCATGTGACCTATGTGTCTGAACTTAGGATATGCACCAGATCTCATACAGCTTTACCTTTGTGGCAAGTATTGAATTGATCGGTCCAACGGCGTTGACATAAAGCGTGACCAAAAATTTAGGCGGAAGAATAATAATAATAATAATAATAAATATAGCTGCGTTGCAGCAATGTCGGGTTTCGAGCCCACTGACTTATTAGCAGCGTTCCAAAATCAGCATCATTGACAATAATATATTAAAGGAAATTGCATGGCCTTCATACTAAACATGTTGCATGTTCCTGTCTGTAACAGTGCTTAAGGTATTACAATCTTGCATATTTAATGATGTCCCATGACCATATATGGTCATCGGATGTTTTTGTCAGCTCTGTTGTGCAATAACTTCAATATTGCATTGGTTGCATTTTCCTATCTGTAACAGTGCTTGAGATATTGCAATTTTTATGCATATTTGATGAGGTCACATGACCATATGTGGTCATCACATTAGTTAGTCACATCTCTTGTTCCATAGATTCGATATTGCACAGGTTGCATGTTCCCGTCTGTAACAGTGCTTGAGTTATTGCATTTATGCATATTTAATGATGTCACATGACTGTGTATGGGCATCAGATGTGTTAGTCACATATCTTGTCTCATAGCTTCGATATTGCACAGGTTGTGTGTTTCTATCTGTTACTGTGTTTCAAATATAACATTTATGCATATTTGATGAGATCACATGACCATATATTAGTTAGTCACATCTCTTGTTCCATAGATTCGATATTGCACAGGTTGCATGTTCCCGTCTGTAATAGTGCTTGAGTTATTACATTTATGCTTATTTGATGAGGTCACATGACCATATATGGTCATCGGATATGTTAGTGACTTCTGTTGTGCAATAGCTTCAATATTGCACTGGTTGCATGTTCCTATCTGTAACAGTGCTTGAGTTATTACATTTATGCATATTTGATGAAATTACATGACCATATATGGTCATCACATTAGTTAGCCACATCTCTTGTCTCATAGCTTCGATATTGCATAGGTTGCATGTCTCTATCTGTGATTCTGCTTGAGATATTACAATTATGCATATTTAATGACGTCACATGACCATATACGGTCATCACATTAGTTACTCACATCTCATGTCCCACAGCTTCGATTTCGCACAGGTTGCATGTTCATGTCTGTAACAGTGCTTGAGATAATTCAATTATGCATATTTAATGAAGTCACATGACCATATATGGTCATCACATTAGTTAGCCACATCTCTTGACCCATACCTTCGATATTGCACAGGTTGCATGTCCCTAACTCTTGCAGTGCTTGATATATTACATTTATGCATATTCAATGAGGTCACATGACCATATATGGTCATCTTGTTTGTTAGTAAAATTTCATGTACCATCACTTCAATATTGCACTGGTTGCATGTTCCCGTCTGTAACTGTGCTTGAGTTATTACATTTATGCATATTTGATGAAGTCACATGACCATATATGGTCATCACATTAGTTAGTAACATCTCGTGTCTTATAGCTTCGATATTGCACAGGTTGCATGTCCCTATCTGTAACAGTGCTTGATATATTACATTTATGCATATTTAATGAGATCACATGACCATATATGGTCATCTTGTTTGTTAGTAGAATTTCATGTACCATCACTTCAATATTGCACTGGTTGCATGTTCCTAACTGTAACAGTGCTTAAGATATTGCAATTATGTCTATAAAATGAGGTCACGTGACCATATAAAAGAACAAAAAAATATGAAAAAACATTCTAAAATCTTCTTATAAAAAACGGCTTATCGCCTGGACTCAATATTTTGGAATTAAATACTATGTCATATGATCTTTCAAAGTTATTCAGGGTTAGTTGATTTGTCGAAAATTATGCAAATGAGATGCAAAACAAAATTTCAAAAAATTCTAAAAAAAAAAGTCACGTGACCGCTAAAGTTTTTTTTAATGAAATTTGTAGCCCTTGTCGCACTGCTACTATCATAAAAAAATTGGAGCACTCAGGCCCTCAGAAATGTGCGCAATTCGGCATTGAAAATTTCGCCTTTAATCCAAGATGGCGGCCTGGTCATGTGACCTATGTGTCTGAACTTAGGATATGCACCAGATCTCATACAGCTTTACCATTGTGGCAAGTATGGAACTGATCGGTCCAACGGTGTTGACATAAAGTGTGACCAAAAATTTAGGCGGAAGAATAATAATAATAATAATAATAATAATAATAATAAACGGAACAATTACAATAGGGTTTCGACCAAATGGGCTCGAAACCCTAAATATAGCTGCGTTGCAGCAATGTCGGGTTTCGAGCCCACTGACTTATTAGCAGCGTTCCAAAATCAGCATCATTGACAATAATATATTAAAGGAAATTGCATGGCCTTCATACTAAACATGTTGCATGTTCCTGTCTGTAACAGTGCTTAATGTATTACAATCTTGCATATTTAATGATGTCCCATGACCATATATGGTCATTGGATGTTTTTGTCAGCTCTGTTGTGCAATAACTTCAATATTGCATTGGTTGCATTTTCCTATCTGTAACAGTGCTTGAGATATAACATTTATGCATATTTGATGAGGTCACATGACCATGTGTGGTCATCACATTAGTTAGTCACATCTCTTGTTCCATAGATTCGATATTGCACAGGTTGCATGTTCCCGTCTGTAACAGTGCTTGAGTAATTACATTTATGCATATTTAATGATGTCACATGACCGTGTATGGGCATCAGATGTGTTAGTCACATATCTTGTCTCATAGCTTCGATATTGCACAGGTTGTGTGTTTCTATCTGTTACTGTGTTTCAAATATAACATTTATGCATATTTGATGAGGTCACATGACCATATATGGTCATCACATTAGTTAGTCACATCTCTTGTTCCATAGATTCGATATTGCACAGGTTGCATGTTCCCGTCTGTAATAGTGCTTGAGTTATTACATTTATGCTTATTTGATGAGGTCACATGACCATATATGGTCATCGGATATGTTAGTGACTTCTGTTGTGCAATAGCTTCAATATTGCACTGGTTGCATGTTCCTATCTGTAACAGTGCTTGAGATATAACATTTATACATATTTGATTAGGTCACATGACCATATATGGTCATCGGATGTGTTAGTCATTTCTGTTGTGCAATAGCTTCAATATTGCACTGGTTGCATGTTCCTATCTGTAACAGTGCTTGAGTTATTACATTTATGCATATTTGATGAAATTACATGACCATATATGGTCATCACATTAGTTAGCCACATCTCTTGTCTCATAGCTTCGATATTGCATAGGTTGCATGTCTCTATCTGTGATTCTGCTTGAGATATTACAATTATGCATATTTAATGACATCACATGACCATATACGGTCATCACATTAGTTACTCACATCTCATGTCCCACAGCTTATTTTGCACAGGTTGCATGTTCATGTCTGTAACAGTGCTTGAGATAATTCAATTATGCATATTTAATGAAGTCACATGACCATATATGGTCATCACATTAGTTAGTCACATCTCTTGACCCATACCTTCGATATTGCACAGGTTGCATGTCCCTAACTCTTGCAGTGCTTGATATATTACATTTATGCATATTCAATGAGGTCACATGACCATATATGGTCATCTTGTTTGTTAGTAAAATTTCATGTACCATCACTTCAATATTGCACTGGTTGCATGTTCCCGTCTGTAACTGTGCTTGAGTTATTACATTTATGCATATTTGATGAAGTCACATGACCATATATGGTCATCACACTAGTTAGTAACATCTCGTGTCTTATAGCTTCGATATTGCACAGGTTGCATGTCCCTATCTGTAACAGTGCTTGATATATTACATTTATGCATATTTAATGAGATCACATGACCATATATGGTCATCTTGTTTGTTAGTAGAATTCCATGTACCATCACTTCAATATTGCACTGGTTGCATGTTCCTAACTGTAACAGTGCTTAAGATATTGCAATTATGTCTATAAAATGAGGTCACGTGACCATATAAAAGAACAAAAAAATATGAAAAAACATTCTAAAATCTTCTTATAAAAAACGGCTTTTCGCCTGGACTTCCATATTTTGGAATTAAATACTATGTCATATGATCTTTCAAAGTTATTCAGGGTTAGTTGATTTGTCGAAAATTATGCAAATGAGATGCAAAACAAAAT
Source organism: Saccoglossus kowalevskii (assembly GCF_978046115.1). Taxonomy (NCBI): domain Eukaryota; kingdom Metazoa; phylum Hemichordata; class Enteropneusta; family Harrimaniidae; genus Saccoglossus; species Saccoglossus kowalevskii. The sequence goes on along the minus strand of NW_028188621.1, from coordinate 412,297 downwards.
TTCAAAAAATTCTAAAAAAAAAAGTCACGTGACCGCTAAAGTTTTTTTGATGAAATGTGTAGCCCTTGTCGCACTGCTACTATCATAAAAAAATTGGAGCACTCAGACCCTCAGAAAGGTGCGCAATTCGGCATTGAAAATTTCGCCTTTAATCCAAGATGGCGGCCTGGTCATGTGACCTATGTGTCTGAACTTAGGATATGCACCAGATCTCATACAGCTTCACCATTGTGGTAAGTATGGAACTGATCGGTCCAACGGTGTTGACATAAGCGTGACCAAAAATTTAGGCGGAAGAATAATAATAATAATAATAATAATAATAATAATAAACGGAACAATTACAATAGGGTTTCGACCAAATGGGCTCGAAACCCTAATAATAAACGGAACAATTACAAAAGGGTTTCGACCAAATGGGCTCGAAACCCTAAATATAGCTGCGTTGCAGCAATGTCGGGTTTCGAGCCCACTGACTTATTAGCAGCGTTCCAAAATCAGCATCATTGACAATAATATATTAAAGGAAATTGCATGACCTTCATACTAAACATGTTACATTTTCCAGTCTATAACAGTGCTTAAGGTATTACAGTCTTGCATATTTAATGATGTCCCACCACCATATATGGTCATCGGATGTTTTTGTCAGCTCTGTTGTGCAATAACTTCAATATTGCATTGGTTGCATGTTCCTCTCTGTAACAGTGCTTGAGATATAACATTTATGCATATTTGATGAGGTCACATGATCATATATAGTCATCACATTAGTTAGTCACATCTCTTGTTCCATAGATTCGATATTGCACAGGTTGCATTTTTCTATCTGTAACAGTGCTTGAGTTATTACATTTTTGCATATTTGATGAGGTCACATGATCATATATAGTCATCGGATATGTCAGTCACCTCTGTTGTGCAATAACTTCAATATTGCACTGGTTGCGTGTTTCTATCTGTTACTGTGTTTCAAATATAACATTTATGCATATTTGATGAGGTCACATGACCATATATGGTCATCACATTAGTTAGTCACATCTCTTGACCCATACCTTCGATATTGCACAGGTTGCATGTCCCTAACTCTTACAGTGCTTGATATATTACATTTATGCATATTCAATGAGTTCACGTGACAATATATGGTCATCTTGATTGTTAGTAAAATTTCATGTACCATCACTTCAATATTGCACTGATTGCATGTTCCCGTCTGTAACTGCGCTTGAGTTATTACATTTATGCATATTTGATGAAGTCACATGACCATATATGGTCATCACATTAGTTAGTCACATCTCTTGTCTCATTGCTTCGATATTGCACAGGTTGAATTTTTCTATCTGTAACAGTGTTTGAGTTATTACACTTATGAATATTTAATGATATCACATGACCGTGTATGGTCATCAGATGTGTTAGTCATCTCTCTTGTGCAAGACCTTCAATATTGCACTAGTTGCATGTTCCTGTCTGTAACAGTGCTTGAGTTATTACATTTATGCATATTTGATGAGGTCACATGACCATATATGGTCATCACATTAGTTAATCACATCTCTTGTTCCATAGCTTCGATATTGCACAGGTTGCATGTTACCATCTGTAACAGTGCTTGAGTTATTACATTTATGCATATTTGATGAAGTCACATGACCATATATGGTCATCTTGTTTGTTAGTAAAATGTCATGTACCATCACTTCAATATTGCACTGGTTGCATGTTCCCGTCTGTAACTGCGCTTGAGTTATTACATTTATGCATATTTGATGAAGTCACATGACTATATATGGTCATCACATTAGTTAGTCACATCTCGTGTCTTATAGCTTTGATATTGCACAGGTTGCATGTTCCTATCTGTAACAGTGCTTGATATATTACATGTATGCATATTTAATGAGATCGCATGACCATATATGGTCATCTTGTTTGTTAGTAGAATTTCATGTACCATCACTTCAATATTGCACTGGTTGCATGTTCCTATCTGTAACAGTGCTTGAGATATTGCAATTATGTCTATAAAATGAGGTCACGTGACCATGTAAAAGAACAAAAAAATATGAAAAAACATTCTAAAATCTTCTTCTAAAATACGGCTTGTCGCCTGTACTTCATATTTTGGAATTAAATACTATGTCATATGGTCTTTCAAAGTTATTCAGGGTTAGTTGATTCCTTAAAAATTATGCAAATGAGATGCAAAACAAAATTTAAAAAAATTCTTAAAAAAAAAGTCACGTGACCGCTAAAGTTTTTTTTGATGAAATTTGTAGCCCTTGTCGCACTGCTACTATCATAAAAAAATTGGAGCACTCAGGCCCTCAGAAAGGTGCGCAATTCGGCATCGAAAATTTCGCTTTTAATCCAAGATGCCGGCCTGGTCATGTGACCTATGTGTCTGAACTTAGGATATGCACCAGATCTCATATAGCTTTACCATTGTGGCAAGTATTGAATTGATTGGTCCAACGGCGTTGATATAAAGCCTGACCAAAAATTTAGGCGGAAGAATAATAATAATAAATATAGCTGCGTTGCAGCAATGTCGGGTTTCGAGCCCACTGACATATTAGCAGCATTCCAAAATCAGCATCATTGACAATAATATATTAAAGGAAATTGCATGGCCTTCATACTAAACATGTTACATGTTCCTGTCTGTAACAGCGCTTAAGGTATTATAATCTCGCATATTTAATTATGTCCCATGACCATATATGGTCATCTGATGTTTTTGTCAGCTCTGTTGTGCAATAACTTCAATATTGCATTGGTTGCATGTTCCTATCTGTAACAGTGCTTGAGATATAACATTTATGCATATTTGATGAGGTCACATGACCATATATGGTCATCACATTAGTTAGTCACATCTCTTGTTCCATAGATTCGATATTGCACAGGTTGTTGCATGTTCCCGTCTGAAATAGTGATTGAGTTATTACATTTATGCTTATTTGATGAGGTCACATGACCATATATGGTCATCGGATATGTTAGTGACTTCTGTTGTGCAATAGCTTAAATATTGCACTGGTTGCATGTTCCTATCTGTAACAGTGCTTGAGATATAACATTTATGCATATTTGATGAGGTCACATGACCATATATGGTCATCGGATGTGTTAGTCACTTCTGTTGTGCAATAGCTTCAATATTGCACTGGTTGCATGTTCCTATCTGTAACAGTGCTTGAGTTATTACATTTATGCATATTTGATGAAATTACATGACCATATATGGTCATCACATTAGTTAGCCACATCTCTTGTCTCATAGCTTCGATATTGCATAGGTTGCATGTCTCTATCTGTGATTCTGCTTGAGATATTACAATTATGCATATTTAATGACGTCACATGACCATATACGGTCATCACATTAGTTACTCACATCTCATGTCCCACAGCTTCGATTTTGCACAGGTTGCATGTTCATGTCTGTAACAGTGCTTGAGATAATTCAATTATGCATATTTAATGAAGTCATATGACCATATATGGTCATCACATTAGTTAGCCACATCTCTTGACCCATACCTTCGATATTGCACAGGTTGCATGTCCCTAACTCTTGCAGTGCTTGATATATTACATTTATGCATATTCAATGAGGTCACATGACCATATATGGTCATCTTGTTTGTTAGTAAAATTTCATGTACCATCACTTCAATATTGCAATGGCTGCATGTTCCCGTCTGTAACTGTGCTTGAGTTATTACATTTATGCATATTTGATGAAGTCACATGACCATATATGGTCATCTTGTTTGTTAGTAGAATTTCATGTACCATCACTTCAATATTGCACTGGTTGCATGTTCCTATCTGTAACAGTGCTTGAGATATTGCAATTATGTCTATAAAATGAGGTCACGTGACCATATAAAAGAACAAAAAAATATGAAAAAACATTCTAAAATCTTCTTATAAAAAACGGCTTTTCGCCTGGACTTCCATATTTTGGAATTAAATACTATGTCATATGATCTTTCAAAGTTATTCAGGGTTAGTTGATTTGTCGAAAATTATGCAAATGAGATGCAAAACAAAATTTAAAAAAATTCTAAAAAAAAAAGTCACGTGACCGCTAAAGTTTTTTTTGATGAAATTTGTAGCCCTTGTCGCACTGCTACTATCATAAAAAAATTGGAGCACTCAGACCCTCAGAAAGGTGCGCAATTCGGCATTGAAAATTTCGCCTTTAATACAAGATGGCGGCCTGGTCATGTGACCTATGTGTCTGAACTTAGGATATGCACCAGATCTCATACAGCTTTACCATTGTGGCAAGTATGGAACTGATCGGTCCAACGGTGTTGACATAAAGCGTGACCAAAAATTTAGGCGGAAGAATAATAATAATAATAATAATAATAAACGGAACAATTACAATAGGGTTTCGACCAAATGGGCTCGAAACCCTAAATATAGCTGCGTTGCAGCAATGTCGGGTTTCGAGCCCACTGACTTATTAGCAGCGTTCCAAAATCAGCATCATTGACAATAATATATTAAAGGAAATTGCATGGCCTTCATACTAAACATGTTACATGTTCCTGTCTGTATCAGTGTTTAAGGTATTACAGTCTTGCATATTTAATGATGTCCCATGACCATATATGGTCATCAGATGTTTTTGTCAGGTCTGTTGTGCAATAACTTCAATATTGCATTGGTTGCATGTTCTTATCTGCAACAGTGCTTGAGGTATAACATCTATGCATATTTGATGAGGTCACATGATCATATATGGTTATCACATTAGTGAGTCACATCTCTTGTTCCATAGATTCGATATTGCACAGGTTGCATGTTCCCGTCTGCAACAGTGCTTGAGGTATAACATCTATGCATATTTGATGAAGTTACATGACCATATATGGTCATCACATTAGTTAGTCATATCTCTTGTCACATGGCTCCGATATTGCATAGGTTGCATGTCTCTATCTGTGATTCTGCTTGAGATATTACAATTATGCATATTTAATGACGGCACATGACCATATACAGTCATCACATTAGTTACTCACATCTCATGTCCCATAGCTTCAATTTTGCACAGGTTGCATGTTTCTATCTGTAACAGTGCTTGAGATAATTCAATTATGCATATTTAATGATGTCACATGACCATATATGTTCATCACATTAGTTAGTCACATCTCTTGACCCATACCTCCGATATTGCACAGGTTTCATGTAACTAACTCTTGCAGTGCTTGATATATTACATTTATGCATATTCAATGAGGTCACATGACCATATATAGTCATCTTGTTTGTTAGTAAAATTTCATGTACCATCCCTTCAATATTGCACTGGTTGCATGTTCCCGTCTGTAACTGTGCTTGAGTTATTACATTTATGCATATTTGATGAAGTCACATGACCATATATGGTCATCACATTAGTTAGTCACATCTCGTGTCTTATAGCTTCGATATTGCACAGGTTGCATGTCCCTATCTGTAACAGTGCTTGATATATTACATTTATGCATATTTAATGAGATCACATGACCATATATGGTCATCTTGTTTGTTAGTAGAATTTCATGTATCATCACTTCAATATTGCACTGGTTGCATGTTCCTATCTGTAACAGTGCTTGAGATATTGCAATTATGTCTATAAAATGAGGTCACGTGACCATATAAAAGAAAAAAAAATATGAAAAAACATTCTAAAATCTTCTTATAAAAAACGGCTTATCGCCTGGACTCGATATTTTGGAATTAAATACTATGTCATATGATCTTTCAAAGTTATTCAGGGTTAGTTGATTTGTCGAAAATTATGCAAATGAGATGCAAAACAAAATTTAAAAAAATTCTAAAAAAAAAAGTCACGTGACCGCTAAAGTTGTTTTTGATGATATTTGTAGCCCTTGTCGCACTGCTACTATCATAAAAAAATTGGAGCACTCAGACCCTCAGAAAGGTGCGCAATTCGGCATTGAAAATTTCGCCTTTAATCCAAGATGGCGGCCTGGTCATGTGACCTACGTGTCTGAACTTAGGATATGCACCAGATCTCATATAGCTTTACCATTGTGGCAAGTATTGAATTGATCGGTCCAACGGCGTTGACATAAAGCGTGACCAAAAATTTAGGCGGAAGAATAATAATAATAATAATAATAATAATAATAATAAACGGAACAATTACAAAAGGGTTTCGACCAAATGGGCTCGAAACCCTAATAAATATAGCTGCGTTGCAGCAATGTCGGGTTTCGAGCCCACTGACTTATTAGCAGCGTTCCAAAATCAGCATCATTGACAGTAATATATTAAAGGAAATTGCATGGCCTTCATACTAAACATGTTGCATGTTCCTGTCTAGTAACAGTGCTTAAGGTATTACAATCTTGCATATTTAATGATGTCCCATGACCATATATGGTCATCGGATGTTTTTGTCAGCTCTGTTGTGCAATAACTTCAATATTGCATTGGTTGCATTTTCCTATCTGTAACAGTGCTTGAGATATAACATTTATGCATATTTGATGAGGTCACATGACCATATGTGGTCATCACATTAGTTAGTCACATCTCTTGTTCCATAGATTCGATATTGCACAGGTTGCATGTTCCCGTCTGTAACAGTGCTTGAGTTATAACATTTATGCATATTTGATGAGGTCACATGATCATATATAGTCATCACATTAGTTAATCACATCTCTTGACCCATAGCTTCGATATTGCACAGGTTGCATGTCCCTACCTGTAACAGTGCTTGATATATTACATTCATGCATATTTAATGAGATCACATGACCATATATGGTCATCTTGTTGGTTAGTAGAATTTCATGTACCATCACTTCAATATTGCACTGGTTGCATGTTCCTATCTGTAACAGTGCTTGAGATATTGCAATTATGTCTATAAAATGAGGTCACGTGACCATATAAAAGAACAAAAAAATATGAAAAAACATTCTAAAATCTTCTTATAAAAAACGGCTTATCGCCTGGACTCGATATTTTGGAATTAAATACTATGTCATATGATCTTTCAAAGTTATTCAGGGTTAGTTGATTTGTCGAAAATTATGCAAATGAGATGCAAAACAAAATTTAAAAAAATTCTAAAAAAAAAAGTCACGTGACCGCTAAAGTTTTTTTTGATGAGATTTGTAGCCCTTGTCGCACTGCTACTATCATAAAAAAATTGGAGCACTCAGACCCTCAGAAAGGTGCGCAATTCGGCATTGAAAATTTCGCCTTTAATCCAAGATGGCGGCCTGGTCATGTGACCTACGTGTCTGAACTTAGGATATGCACCAGATCTCATATAGCTTTACCATTGTGGCAAGTATTGAATTGATCGGTCCAACGGCGTTGACATAAAGCGTGACCAAAAATTTAGGCGGAAGAATAATAATAATAATAATAATAATAATAATAAATATAGCTGCGTTGCAGCAATGTCGGGTTTCGAGCCCACTGACTTATTAGCAGCGTTCCAAAATCAGCATCATTGACAATAATATATTAAAGGAAACTGCATGGCCTTCATACTAAACATGTTGCATGTTCCTGTCTGTAACAGTGCTTAAGGTATTACAATCTTGCATATTTAATGATGTCCCATGACCATATATGGTCATCGGATGTTTTTTCAGCTCTGTTGTGCAATAACTTCAATATTGCATTGGTTGCATTTTCCTATCTGTAACAGTGCTTGAGATATAACATTTATGCATATTTGATGAGGTCACATGACCATATGTGGTCATCACATTAGTTAGTCACATCTCTTGTTCCATAGATTCAATATTGCACAGGTTGCATGTTCCTGTCTGTAACAGTGCTTGAGTTATTACATTTATGCATATTTAATGATGTCACATGATCGTGTATGGGCATCAGATGTGTTAGTCACATATCTTGTCTCATAGCTTCGATATTGCACAGGTTGTGTGTTTCTATCTGTTACTGTATTTCAAATATAACATTTATGCATATTTGATGAGGTCACATGACCATATATGGTCATCACATTAGTTAGTCACATCTCTTGTCCCATAGCTTCGATATTGCACAGGTTGCATGTTCCCGTCTGTAACAGTGCTTGAGTTATTACATTTATGCATATTTAATGATGTCACATGACCGTGTATGGGCATCAGATGTGTTAGTCACATATCTTGTCTCATAGCTTTGATATTGCACAGGTTGTGTGTTTCTATCTGTTACTGTGTTTCAAATATAAGATTTATGCATATTTGATGAGGTCACATGACCATATATGGTCATCACATTAGTTAGTCACATCTCTTGTCCCATAGCTTCGATATTGCACAGGTTGCATGTTCCCGTCTGTAACAGTGCTTGAGTTATTACATTTATGTATATTTGATGAAGTCACATGACCATATATGGTCATGACATTAGTTAGTCACATCACGTGTCTTATAGCTTCGATATTGCACAGGTTGCATGTCCCTATCTGTAACAGTGCTTGATATATTACATTCATGCATATTTAATGAGATCACATGACCATATATGGTCATCTTGTTTGTTAGTAGAATTTCATGTACCATCACTTCAAAATTGCACTGGTTGCATGTTCCTATCTGTAACAGTGCTTGAGATATTGCAATTATGTCTATAAAATGAGGTCACGTGACCATATAAAAGAACAAAAAAATATGAAAAAACATTCTAAAATCTTCTTATAAAAAACGGCTTATCGCCTGGACTCGATATTTTGGAATTAAATACTATGTCATATGATCTTTCAAAGTTATTCAGGGTTAGTTGATTTGTCGAAAATTATGCAAATGAGATGCAACACAAAATTTAAAAAAATTCTAAAAAAAAAAGTCACGTGACCGCTAAAGTTTTTTTTGATGAGATTTGTAGCCCTTGTCGCACTGCTACTATCATAAAAAAATTGGAGCACTCAGACCCTCAGAAAGGTGCGCAATTTGGCATTGAAAATTTCGCCTTTAATCCAAGATGGCAGCCTGGTCATGTGACCTATGTGTCTGAACTTGGGCTATGCACTAGATCTCATCCAGCTTTACCATTGTGGCAAGTACTGAGCTGATCGGTCCAACGGCGTTGACATAAAGTGTGACCGAAAAACGGCGGAAGAATAATAATAATAATAATAAACGGAACAATTTCAATAGGGTTTCGACCAAATGGGCTCGAAACCCTAATAAACGGAACAATTACAAAAGGGTTTCGACCAAATGGGCTCGAAACCCTAATAAACGGAACAATTTCAATAGGGTTTCGACCAAATGGGCTCGAAACCCTAATAATAATAATAATAAACGGAACAATTACAAAAGGGTTTCGACCAAATGGGCTCGAAACCCTAATAATAAACGGAACAATTTCAATAGGGTTTCGACCAAATGGGCTCGAAACCCTAATAAACGGAACAATTTCAATAGGGTTTCGACCAAATGGGCTCGAAACCCTAAATATAGCTGCGTTGCAGCAATGTCGGGTTTCGAGCCCACTGACTTATTAGCAGTGTTCCAAAATCAGCATCATTGACAATAATATATTAAAGGAAATTGCATGGCCTTCATACTAAACATGTTGCATGTTCCTGTCTGTAACAGTGCTTAAGGTATTACAATCTTGCATATTTAATGATGTCCCATGACCATATATGGTCATCGGATGTTTTTGTCAGCTCTGTTGTGAAATAACTTCAATATTGCATTGGTTGCATTTTCCTATCTGTAACAGTGCTTGAGATATTGCAATTTTTATGCATATTTGATGAGGTCACATGACCATATGTGGTCATCACATTAGTTAGTCACATCTCTTGTCTCATAGCTTCGATATTGCATAGGTTGCATGTCTCTATCTGTGATTCTGCTTGAGATATTACAATTATGCATATTTAATGACGTCACATGACCATATACGGTCATCACATTAGTTACTCACATCTCATGTCCCACAGCTTCGATTTTGCACAGGTTGCATGTTCATGTCTGTAACAGTGCTTGAGATAATTCAATTATGCATATTTAATGAAGTCACATGACCATATATGGTCATCACATTAGTTAGTCACATCTCTTTACCCATACCCTCGATATTGCACAGGTTGCATGTCCCTAACTCTTGCAGTGCTTGATATATTACATTTATGCATATTCAATGAGGTCACATGACCATATATGGTCATCTTGTTTGTTAGTAAAATGTCATGTACCATCACTTCAATATTGCACTGGTTGCATGTTCCCGTCTGTAACTGTGCTTGAGTTATTACATTTATGCATATTTGATGAAGTCACATGACCATATATGGTCATCACATTAGTTAGTAACATCTCGTGTCTTATAGCTTCGATATTGCACAGGTTGCATGTCCCTATCTGTAACAGTGCTTGATATATTACATTTATGCATATTTAATGAGATCACATGACCATATATGGTCATCTTGTTTGTTAGTAGAATTTCATGTACCATCACTTCAATATTGCACTAGTTGCATGTTCCTAACTGTAACAGTGCTTAAGATTTTGCAATTATGTCTATAAAATGAGGTCACGTGACCATATAAAAGAACAAAAAATATGAAAAAACATTCTAAAATCTTCTTATAAAAAACGGCTTATCGCCTGGACTTCATATTTTGGAATTAAATACTATGTCATATGATCTTTCAAAGTTATTCAGGGTTAGTTGATTTGTCGAAAATTATGCAAATGAGATGCAAAACAAAATTTAAAAAAATTCTAAAAAATAAAGTCACGTGACCGCTAAAGTTTTTTTTGATGAGATTTGTAGCCCTTGTGGCACTGCTACTATCATAAAAAAATTGGAGCACTCAGACCCTCAGAAAGCTGGGCAATTTGGCATTGAATATTTCGCCTTTATTTCAAGATGGCGGCCTGGTCATGTGACCTATGTGTCTGAACTTAGGCTATGCACTAGATCTCATCCAGCTTTACCATTGTGGCAAGCACTGAGCTGATCGGTACAACAGCGTTGACATAAAGTGTGACCGAAAAACGGCGGAAGAATAATAATAATAATAAATATAGCTGCGTTGCAGCAATGTCGGGTTTCGAGCCCACTGACTTATTAGCAGCGTTCCAAAATCAGCATCATTGACAGTAATATATTAAAGGAAATTGCATGGCCTTCATACTAAACATGTTGCATGTTCCTGTCTAGTAACAGTGCTTAAGGTATTACAATCTTGCATATTTAATGATGTCCCATGACCATATATGGTCATCGGATGTTTTTGTCAGCTCTGTTGTGCAATAACTTCAATATTGCATTGGTTGCATTTTCCTATCTGTAACAGTGCTTGAGATATAACATTTATGCATATTTGATGAGGTCACATGACCATATGTGGTCATCACATTAGTTAGTCACATCTCTTGTTCCATAGATTCGATATTGCACAGGTTGCATGTTCCCGTCTGTAACAGTGCTTGAGTTATTACATTTATGCATATTTAATGATGTCACATGACCATGTATGGGCATCAGATGTGTTAGTCACATATCTTGTCTCATAGCTTCGATATTGCACAGGTTGTGTGTTTCTATCTGTTACTGTTTCAAATATAACATTTATGCATATTTGATGAGGTCACATGACCATATATAGTCATCACATTAGTTAGTCACATCTCTTGTCCCATAGCTTCGATATTGCACAGGTTGCATGTTCCCGTCTGTAACAGTGCTTGAGTTATTACATTTATGCATATTTGATGAGGTCACATGATCATATATAGTCATCACATTAGTTAATCACATCTCTTGACCCATAGCTTCGATATTGCACAGGTTGCATGTCCCTACCTGTAACAGTGCTTGATATATTACATTCATGCATATTTAATGAGATCACATGACCATATATGGTCATCTTGTTGGTTAGTAGAATTTCATGTACCATCACTTCAATATTGCACTGGTTGCATGTTCCTATCTGTAACAGTGCTTGAGATATTGCAATTATGTCTATAAAATGAGGTCACGTGACCATATAAAAGAACAAAAAAATATGAAAAAACATTCTAAAATCTTCTTATAAAAAACGGCTTATCGCCTGGACTCGATATTTTGGAATTAAATACTATGTCATATGATCTTTCAAAGTTATTCAGGGTTAGTTGATTTGTCGAAAATTATGCAAATGAGATGCAAAACAAAATTTAAAAAAATTCTAAAAAAAAAAGTCACGTGACCGCTAAAGTTTTTTTTGATGAGATTTGTAGCCCTTAGACCCTCAGAAAGGTGCGCAATTCGGCATTGAAAATTTCGCCTTTAATCCAAGATGGCGGCCTGGTCATGTGACCTACGTGTCTGAACTTAGGATATGCACCAGATCTCATATAGCTTTACCATTGTGGCAAGTATTGAATTGATCGGTCCAACGGCGTTGACATAAAGCGTGACCAAAAATTTAGGCGGAAGAATAATAATAATAAATATAGCTGCGTTGCAGCAATGTCGGGTTTCGAGCCCACTGACTTATTAGCAGCGTTCCAAAATCAGCATCATTGACAAGAATATATTAAAGGAAATTGCATGGCCTTCATACTAAACATGTTACATGTTTCTGTCTGTAACAGAGCTTAAGGTATTACAATCATGCATATTTAATGATGTCACATGACCATATATGGTCATCGGATATGTTAGTCACCTCTCTTGTTCAATAGCTTCAATATTGCACTGGTTGCATGTTCCCTTTTGTAACAGTGCTTGAGTTATTACATTTATGCATATTTGATGAAGTTACATGACCATATATGGTCATCGGATGTGTTAGTCACTTCTGTTGTGCAATAACTTTGATATTGCACTGGTTGCATGTTCCTGTCTGTAACAGTGCGTGAGATATTGCAATTATGCATATTTGATGAGGTCACATGACCATATATGGTCATCACATTAGTTAGGCCCATCTCTTGTCTCATAGCTTCGATATTGCACAGGATGCATGTTCCCGTCTGTAACAGTGCTTGATATATTACATTTATGCATATTTAATGAGATCACATGACCATATATGGTCATTTTGTTTGTTAGTAGAATTTCATGTATCATCACTTCAATATTGCACTGGTTGTATGTTCCTATCTGTAACAGTGCTTGAGTTATTACATTTATGCATATGTGACGAGGTCACATGACCATATATGGTCATCGGATATTTTAGTCACCTCTGTTGTGCAATAACTTCAATATTGCACTGGTTGCGTGTTCCTATCTGTAACAGTGCTTGAGTTATTGCATTTATGCATATTTGATGAGGTCACATGACCATATATGGTCATCACATTAGTTAGTCACATCTCTTGTCTCATAGCTTCGATATTGCACAGGTTGCATGTTCCCGTCTGTAACAGTGCTTGATATATTACATTTATGCATATTTAATGACCTCACATGACCATATATGGTCATCTTGTTTGTTAGTAAAATTTATTGTACCATCACTTCAGTATTGCATTGGTTGCATGTTCTCGTCTGTAACAGTGCTTGAGTTATTACATTTATGCATATTTGATGAAGTCACATGACCATGTATATTTTCATCACATTAGTTAGTCACATCTCGTGTCTCATAGCTTCGATATTGCACAGGTTGCATGTCCCTATCTGTAACAGTGCTTGAGTTATTACATTAATGCATATTTAATGATGTCACATGATCATACATGGTCATCGGATATGTTAGTCACCTTTCTGGTGCAATACCTTCAATACTGCACTAGTTGTATGTTCCTGTCTGCAACAGTGCTTGAGTTATTACATTTATGCATATTTGATGAGGTCACATGACCATATATGGTCATCGGATATGTTAGTCACCTCTGTTGTGCAACAACTTCAATATTGCACTGGTTGCATGTTCCTATATGTAACAGTGCTAGAGATACAACATTTATGCATATTTGATGAAGTCACATGACCATATATGGTCATCACATTAGTTAGTCACATCTCGTGTCTTATAGCTTCGATATTGCACAGGTTGCATGTCCCTATCTGTAACAGTGCTTGATATATTACATTTATGCATATTTAATGAGATCACATGACCATATATGGTCATCTTTTTGTTAGTAGAATTTCATGTACCATCACTTCAATATTGCACTGGTTGCATGTTCCTATCTGTAACAGTGCTTGAGATATTGCAATTATGTCTATAAAATGAGGTCACGTGACCATATAAAAGAACAAAAAAATATGAAAAAACATTCTAAAATCTTCTTATAAAAAACGGCTTTTCGCCTGGACTTCCATATTTTTGAATTAAATACTATGTCATATGATCTTTCAAAGTTATTCAGGGTTAGTTGATTTGTCGAAAATTATGCAAATGAGATGCAAAACAAAATTTAAAAAAATTCTAAAAAAAAAAGTCACGTGACCGCTAAAGTTTTTTTTGATGAAATTTGTAGCCCTTGTCGCACTGCTACTATCATAAAAAAATTGGAGCACTCAGACCCTCAGAAAGGTGCGCAATTCGGCATTGAAAATTTCGCCTTTAATCCAAGATGGCGGCCTGGTCATGTGACCTATGTGTCTGAACTTAGGATATGCACCAGATCTCGTACAGCTTTACCATTGTGGCAAGTATGAAACTGATCGGTCCAACGGTGTTGACATAAAGCGTGACCAAAAATTTAGGCGGAAGAATAATAATAATAATAATAATAATAATAATAATAAACGGAACAATTACAAAAGGGTTTCGACCAAATGGGCTCGAAACCCTAATAATAATAATAATAATAATAAACGGAACAATTACAAAAGGGTTTCGACCAAATGGGCTCGAAACCCTAATAAACGGAACAATTTCAATAGGGTTTCGACCAAATGGGCTCGAAACCCTAATAATAATAATAATAAACGGAACAATTACAAAAGGGTTTCGACCAAATGGGCTCGAAACCCTAATAATAAACGGAACAATTTCAATAGGGTTTCGACCAAATGGGCTCGAAACCCTAATAAACGGAACAATTTCAATAGGGTTTCGACCAAATGGGCTCGAAACCCTAAATATAGCTGCGTTGCAGCAATGTCGGGTTTCGAGCCCACTGACTTATTAGCAGTGTTCCAAAATCAGCATCATTGACAATAATATATTAAAGGAAATTGCATGGCCTTCATACTAAACATGTTGCATGTTCCTGTCTGTAACAGTGCTTAAGGTATTACAATCTTGCATATTTAATGATGTCCCATGACCATATATGGTCATCGGATGTTTTTGTCAGCTCTGTTGTGAAATAACTTCAATATTGCATTGGTTGCATTTTCCTATCTGTAACAGTGCTTGAGATATTGCAATTTTTATGCATATTTGATGAGGTCACATGACCATATGTGGTCATCACATTAGTTAGTCACATCTCTTGTTCCATAGATTCGATATTGCACAGGTTGCATGTTCTCGTCTGTAACAGTGCTTGAGTTATTACATTTATGCATATTTAATGATGTCACATGACTGTGTATGGGCATCAGATGTGTTAGTCACATATCTTGTCTCATAGCTTCGATATTCCACAGGTTGTGTGTTTCTATCTGTTACTGTGTTTCAAATATAACATTTATGCATATTTGATGAGGTCACATGACCATATATGGTCATCACATTAGTTAGTCACATCTCTTGTTCCATAGATTCGATATTGCACAGGTTGCATGTTCCCGTCTGTAATAGTGCTTGAGTTATTACATTTATGCTTATTTGATGAGGTCACATGACCATATATGGTCATCGGATATGTTAGTGACTTCTGTTGTGCAATAGCTTCAATATTGCACTGGTTGCATGTTCCTATCTGTAACAGTGCTTGAGTTATTACATTTATGCATATTTGATGAAATTACATGACCATATATGGTCATCACATTAGTTAGCCACATCTCTTGTCTCATAGCTTCGATATTGCATAGGATGCATGTCTCTATCTGTGATTTTGCTTGAGATATTACAATTATGCATATTTAATGACGTCACATGACCATATACGGTCATCACATTAGTTACTCGCATCTCATGTCCCACAGCTTCGATTTTGCACAGGTTGCATGTTCATGTCTGTAACAGTGCTTGAGATAATTCAATTATGCATATTTAATGAAGTCACATGACCATATATGGTCATCACATTAGTTAGCCACATCTCTTGACCCATACCTTCGATATTGCACAGGTTGCATGTCCCTAACTCTTGCAGTGCTTGATATATTACATTTATGCATTTTCAATGAGGTCACATGACCATATATGGTCATCTTGTTTGTTAGTAAAATTTCATGCACCATCACTTCAATATTGCACTGGTTGCATGTTCCCGTTTGTAACTGTGCTTGAGTTATTACATTTATGCATATTTGATGAAGTCACATGACCATATATGGTCATCACATTAGTTAGTCACATCTCGTGTCTTATAGCTTCGATATTGCACAGGTTGCATGTCCCTATCTGTAACAGTGCTTGATATATTACATTTATGCATATTTAATGAGATCACATGACCATATATGGTCATCTTGTTTGTTAGTAGAATTTCATGTACCATCACTTCAATATTGCACTGGTTGCATGTTCCTATCTGTAACAGTGCTTGAGATATTGCAATTATGTCTATAAAATGAGGTCACGTGACCATATAAAAGAACAAAAAATATGAAAAAACATTCTAAAATCTTCTTATAAAAAACGGCTTTTCGCCTGGACTTCCATATTTTGGAATTAAATACTATGTCATATGATCTTTCAAAGTTATTCAGGGTTAGTTGATTTGTTGAAAATTATGCAAATGAGATGCAAAACAAAATTTAAAAAAATTCTAAAAAAAAAAGTCACGTGACCGCTAAAGTTTTTTTTGATGAGATTTGTAGCCCTTGTCGCACTGCTACTATCATAAAAAAATTGGAGCACTCAGACCCTCAGAAAGGTGCGCAATTCGGCATTGAAAATTTCGCCTTTAATCCAAGATGGCGGCCTGGTCATGTGACCTATGTGTCTGAACTTAGGATATGCACCAGATCTCATATAGCTTTACCATTGTGGCAAGTATTGAATTGATCGGTCCAACGGCGTTGACATAAAGCGTGACCAAAAATTTAGGCGGAATAATAATAATAATAATAATAATAAATATAGCTGCGTTGCAGCAATGTCGGGTTTCGAGCCCACTGACTTATTAGCAGCGTTCCAAAATCAGCATCATTGACAATAATATATTAAAGGAAATTGCATGGCCTTCATACTAAACATGTTACATGTTCCTGTCTGTAACAGCGCTTAAGGTATTACAATCTCACATATTTAATGATGTCCAATGACCATATATGGTCATCTGATGTTTTTGTCAGCTCTGTTGTGCAATAACTTCAATATTGCATTGATTGCATGTTCCTATCTGCAACAGTGCTTGAGATATAACATTTATGCATATTTGATGAGGTCACATGACCATATATGGTCATCACATTAGTTAGTCACATCTCTTGTTCCATAGATTCGATATTGCACAGATTGCATGTTCCCATCTGTAATAGTGCTTGATTTATTACATTTATGCTTATTTGATGAGGTCACATGACCATAGATGGTCATCGGATATGTTAGTCACTTCTGTCGTGCAATAGCTTCAATATTGCACTGGTTGCATGTTCCTATCTGTAACAGTGCTTGAGTTATTACATTTATGCATATTTGATGAAATTACGTGACCATATATGGTCATCACATTAGTTAGCCACATCTCTTGTCTCATAGCTTCGATATTGCATAGGTTGCATGTCTCTATCTGTGATTCTGCTTGAGATATTACAATTATGCATATTGAATGACGTCACATGACCATATATGGTTATCACATTAGTTACTCACATCTCATGTCCCACAGCTTCGATTTTGCACAGGTTGCATGTTCATGTCTGTAACAGTGCTTGAGATAATTCAATTATGCATATTTAATGAAGTCACATGACCATATATGGTCATCACATTAGTTAGTCACATCTCTTGACCCATACCTTCGATATTGCACAGGTTGCATGTCCTTAACTCTTGCAGTGCTTGAAATATTACATTTATGCATATTCAATGAGGTCACATGACCATATATGGTCATCTTGTTTGTTAGTAAAATTTCATGTACCCTCCCTTCAATATTGCACTGGTTGCATGTTCCCGTCTGTAACTGTGCTTGAGTTATGACATTTATGCACATTTGATGAAGTCACATGACCATATATGGTCATCACATTAGTTAGTCACATCTCATGTCTTATAGCTTCGATATTGCACAGGTTGCATGTCCCTATCTGTAACAGTGCTTGATATATTACATATATGCATATTTAATGAGATCACATGACCATATATGGTCATCTTGTTTGTTAGTAGAATTTCATGTACCATCACTTCAATATTGCACTGGTTGCATGTTCCTATCTGTAACAGTGCTTGAGATATTGCAATTATGTCTATAAAATGAGGTCACGTGACCATATAAAAGAACAAAAAAATATGAAAAAACATTCTAAAATCTTCTTATAAAAAACGGCTTTTCGCCTGGACTTCCATATTTTGTAATTAAATACTATGTCATATGATCTTTCAAAGTTATTCAGGGTTAGTTGATTTGTCGAAAATTATGCAAATGAGATGCAAAACAAAATTTCAAAAAATTCTAAAAAAAAAAGTCACGTGACCGCTAAAGTTTTTTTTGATGAAATTTGTTGCCCTTGTCGCACTGCTACTATCATAAAAAAATTGGAGCACTCAGACCCTCAGAAAGGTGCGCAATTCGGCATTGAAAATTTCGCCTTTAATCCAAGATGGCACCCTGGTCATGTGACCTATGTGTCTGAACTTAGGATATGCACCAGATCTCATACAGCTTTACCATTGTGGCAAGTATGGAACTGATCGGTCCAACGGTGTTGACATAAAGCGTGACCAAAAATTTAGGCGGAAGAATAATAATAATAATAATAATAATAATAATAATAAACGGAACAATTACAATAGGGTTTCGACCAAATGGGCTCGAAACCCTAAATATAGCTGCATAGCAGCAATCACCGGTTTTCAAGACCATGGCACATGGCCAAGTCACATGCAATGCATGGCCATGTATGACTGTTTGCAATAACCCTCAAAATTAACGTTGGTTCCATGTTTGTATATGTGATAGTGTCCGAGATATTATAGCCATGCATATATTAAATGCGTTCCATGACCATATATAGTCATCGGGTATGTTTGTCAATTCTCTTGTCCAATGTCTTCAATATAGCATTGGTTCAATGTTCCTACTTGCAACAGTGGCTAAGATATTAGAGACTTGCATATTTAATGAGTTCTATGACCATATATGGTCATCGAATATGTTGGTCAATCCTTTTGTGCAATGTCTTCAATATAGCATTGGTTCCATGTTTGTGTTTGCGATAGTACCTGAGATATAAGAGACATGCATATTTAATGAGTTCTATGACCATATATGGTCATCGAATGTGTTGGTCAATTTTTTTGTCCAATGCCTTCAATATAGATTTGGGGACATGTCTCTGTCTTTAAAAGTGCTCGAGATATTATGGATATGCATATTTAATGACTTCTATGACCATATATGGTCATCGAATATGTTAGTCAATTCTCTCGGCCAATGTCTTCAATATAGCGTTAGTTCCATGTTTGTATGTGCAATAGTTCTCAATATATGTCAATTCAATGTGTATCGTATATGGGCCCTCCCCCTTTCCCATAATGCAACATTGCTGACTATTTAATATAAAATGTGAAAAATATTCATAAATCAACTGCTCCAAAACTACTGGTCGCACTTGCATGATTCTTTGATTAATCTGTAGTATGTATGATGTTCTTCAAAATTATGGCGTATATGATTATGGCGCATATTATGACCATATATGGTCATGGAATGTGTTGGTCAATTCTTTTGTTCAATGTCTTCAATATAGCATTGGTTCCATGTTTGTACTTGCAATAGTGCCTGAGATATTAGAGACACGCATATTTAATGAGTTCTATGACCATATATGGTCATACACTATGTTGATCAATTCTTTTGTTCAATGTCTTCAATATAGCATTGGTTCCATGTTTGTACTTGCAATAGTGCCTGAGATATTAGAGACATGCATATTTAATGAGTTGCATGACCATATATGGTCATCCAATATTTTGGTCAATTCTCTTGTCCAATGTCTTCAATATAGCGTTAGTTCCATGTTTGTATGTGCAATAGTTCTCTATATATGTCAATTCAATGTATATCGTAAATGGGCCCTCCCCCTTTCCCATAATGCAACATTGCTGGCTATTTTATATAAAATGTGAAAAATATTCATAAATCAACTGCTCCAAAACTACTGGTCGCACTTGCATGATTCTTTGATTAATCTGTAGTATGTATGATGTTCTTCAAAATTATGGCGTAGAAATTTGATACGATCAAAATTATGCAAATGAGATGCAAAACAATATTTCAGAAAATTCTAGAAAAAAAAGTCACATGACCGTTCAACTTTTTTTTCATGAAATACGTAGCTCTAGGGTCAATGCTTCTTTTAAGCGAAAGTTTGAAACTCCTAGACCCTCAGAAAGGTGTTTAAATGAGCATGCCATTTTCCCCCTAAAATTCAAAATGGCCGCCATACCACGTGACCAATATGCGTCATTTTAGGATATGCACTAGATCTCATCAAACTTTACAAACATATGAAAAAATTTTCCAGATATGTGCAACGGTGTTCGAATGGCGCTTAGCGAAAAATCTGGCGGAATAATAATAATAAAAAACATAACGATTACAATAGGTTTCCAAGACATGTGTCTTGAAAACCTAATAATAATAATAATAAACGGAACAATTACAAAAGGGTTTCGACCAAATGGGCTCGAAACCCTAAATATAGCTGCGTTGCAGCAATGTCGGGTTTCGAGCCCACTGACTTATTAGCAGCGTTCCAAAATCAGCAACACTGACAATAATATATTAAAGGAATTGCATGGTCTTCATACTAAACATGTTACATGTTCCTGTCTGTAACAGTGTTTAAGGTATTACAGTCTTGCATATTTAATGATGTCCCATGACCACATATGGTCATCGGATGTTTTTGTCAGCTCTGTTGTGCAATAACTTCAATATTGCATTGGTTGCATGTTCCTATCTGTAACAGTGCTTGAGATATAACATTTACGCATATTTGACGAGGTCACATGACCATATATGGTCATCACATTAGTTAGTCACATCTCTTGTTCCATAGATTCAATATTGCACAGGTTGCATGTTCCCGTCTGTAACAGTGCTTGAGTTATTACATTTATGCATATTTAATGATGTCACATGACCGTGTATGGGCATCAGATATGTTAGTCATCTCTCTTGTGCAAGACTTTCAATATTGCACTAGTTGCATGTTCCTGTCTGTAACAGTGCTTGCGTTATTACATTTATGCATATTTGTTGAGGTCACATGACCATATATGGTCATCACATTAGTTATTCATATCTCTTGTCCCATAGTTTCGATATTGCACATGTTGCATGTGACAGTGCTTGAGTTATTATATTTATGCATGTTTGATGAGGTCACATGACAATATATGGTCATCAGATATGGCTGTCATCTCTGTTGTGCAGTAACTTCAATATGGCATTGGTTGCATGTTCCTATCTGTAACAGTGCTGGAGTTATTACATTTATGCATATTTGATGAGGTCATATGACCATATATGGTCATCGGATATGTTAGTCACCTCTGTTGTGCAATAACTTCAATATTGCACTGGTTGTATGTTTCTATCTGTAACAGTGCTAGAGATGCATATTTGATGATGTCACATGACCATATATGGTCATCACATTAGTTAGTCACATCTCTTGTCTCATAGCTTCGATATTGCACAGGTTGCATGTTCCCGTCTGTTTACTGTGCTTGAGTTATTACATTTATGCATGTTCAATGAGGTCACATGACCATATATGGTCATCTTGTTTGTTAGTAAAATTTCATGTACCATCACTACAATATTGCACTGGTTGCATGTTCCCGTCTGTAACTGTGCTTGAGTTATTACATTTATGCATATTTGTTGAAGTCACATGACCATATATGGTCATCACATTAGTTACTCACATCTCATATCCCATAGCTTCGATTTTGCACAGGTTGCATGTTCATGTCTGTAACAGTGCTTGAGTTATTTCATGTATGCATATTTAATGAAGTCACATGACCATATATGGTCATCACATTAGTTAGTCACATCTCTTGACCCATACCTTCGATATTGCACAGGATGCATGTCCCTAACTCTTACAGTGCTTGATATATTACATTTAATCATATTCAATGAGGTCACATGACCATATATGGTCATCTTGTTTGTTAGTAAAATTTCATGTACCATCACTTCAATATTGCACTGGTTGCATGTTCCCGTCTGTAACTGTTCTTGAGTTATTACATTTATGCATATTTGATGAAGTCACATGACCATATATGGTCATCACATTAGTTAGTCACATCTCGTGTCTTATAGCTTCGATATTGCACAGGTTGCATGTCGCTATCTGTAACAGTGCTTGATATATTACATTTATGCATATTTAATGAGATCACATGACCATATATGGTCATCTTGTTTGTTAGTAGAATTTCATGTACCATCACTTCAATATTGCACTGGTTGCATGTTCCTATCTGTAACAGTGCTTGAGATATTGCAATTATGTCTATAAAATGAGGTCACGTGACCATATAAAAGAACAAAAAAAATATGAAAAAACATTCTAAAATCTTCTTCTAAAAAACGGCTTATCGCCTGGACTTCATATTTTGGAATTAAATACTATGTCATATGATCTTTCAAAGTTATTCAGGGATAGTTGATTAGTCGAAAATTATGCAAATGAGATGCAAAAGAAAATTAAAAAAATTCTAGAAAAAAATTAGTCACGTGACCGCTAAAGTTTTTTTTGATGAAATTTGTAGCCCTTGTCGCACTGCTACTATCATAAAAAAATTGGAGCACTCAGACCCTCAGAAAGGTGCGCAATTCGGCATTGAAAATTTCGCCTTTAATCCAAGATGGCGGCCTGGTCATGTGACCTATGTGTCTGAACTTAGGATATGCACCAGATCTCATACAGCTTTACCATTGTGGCAAGTATGGAACTGATCGGTCCAACGGTGTTGACATAAAGCGTGACCAAAAATTTAGGCGGAAGAATAATAATAATAAATATAGCTGCGTTGCAGCAATGGCGGGTTTCGAGCCCACTGACTTATTAGCAGCGTTTCAAAATCAGCATCATTGACAATAATATATTTAAGGAAATTGCATGGCCTTCATACTAAACATGTTGCATGTTCCTGTCTGTAACAGTGCTTAGGGTATTACAATCTTGCATATTTAATGATGTCCCATGACCATATATGGTTATCAGATGTTTTTATCAGCTCTGTTGTGCAATAACTTCAATATTGCATTGGTTGCATTTTCCTATCTGTAACAGTGCTTGAGATATAACATTTATGCATATTTGATGAGGTCACATGACCGTATGTGGTCATCACATTAGTTAGTCACATCTCTTGTTCCATAAATTCGATATTGCACAGGTTGCATATTCCCGTCTGTAATAGTGCTTGAGTTATTACATTTATGCTTATTTGATGAGGTCACATGACCATATAAGGTCAACGGATATGTTAGTCACTTCTGTTGTGCAATAGCTTCAATATTGCACTGGTTGCATGTTCCTATCTGTAACAGTGCTTGAGATATAACATTTATGCATATTTGATGAAGTTACATGACCATATATGGTCATCACATTAGTTAGTCATATCTCTTGTCACATAGCTTCGATATTGCATAGGTTGCATGTCTCTATCTGTGATTCTGCTTGAGATATTACAATTATGCATATTTAATGACGGCACATGACCATATACGGTCATCACATTAGTTACTCACATCTCATGTCCCATAGCTTCGATTTTGCACAGGTTGCATGTTTCTATCTGTAACAGTGCTTGAGAAAATTCAATTATGCATATTTAATGAGTCACATGACCATATATGGTCATCACATTAGTTTGTCACATCTCTTGACCCATACCTCCGATATTGCACAGGTTGCATGTAACTAACTCTTGCAGTGCTTGATATATTACATTTATGCATATTCAATGAGGTCACATGACCATATATAGTCATCTTGTTTGTTAGTAAAATTTCATGTACCATCACTTCAATATTGCACTGGTTGCATGTTCCCGTCTGTAACTGTGCTTGAGTTATTACATTTATGCATATTTGATGAAGTCACATGACCATATATGGTCATCACATTAGTTAGTCATATCTCGTGTCTTATAGCTTCGATATTGCACAGGTTGCATGTCTCTATCTGTAACAGTGCTTGATATATTACATTTATGCATATTTAATGAGATCACATGACCATATATGGTCATCTTGTTTGTTAGTAGAATTTCATGTACCATCACTTCAATATTGCACTGGTTGCATGTTCCTATCTGTAACAGTGCTTGAGATATTGCAATTATGTCTAAAAAAATGAGGTCACGTGACCATGTAAAAGAACAAAAAAATATGGAAAAACATTCTAAAATCTTCTTATAAAAAACGGCTTATCGCCTGGACTCAATATTTTGGAATTAAATACTATGTCATATGATCTTTCAAAGTTATTCAGGTTTAGTTGATTTTTCGAAAATTATGCAAATGAGATGCAAAACAAAATTTAAAAAAATTCTAAAAAAAAAAGTCACGTGACCGCTAAAGTTTTTTTTGATGAAATTTGTAGCCCTTATCACGCTGCTGCTATCATAAAAAAATTGGAGCACTCAGACCCTCAGAAAGGTGCGCAATTCGGCATTGAAAATTTCGCCTTTAATCCAAAATGGAGGCCTGGTCATGTGACCTATGTGTCTGAACTTAGGATATGCACCAGATCTCATATAGCTTTACCATTGTGGCAAGTATTGAATTGATCGGTCCAACGGCGTTGACATAAAGCGTGACCAAAAATTTAGGCGGAATCATAATAATAATAATAATAATAAACGGAACAATTTCAATAGGGTTTCGACCAAATGGGCTCGAAACCCTAATAATAATAATAAACGGAACAATTACAATAGGGTTTCGACCAAATGGGCTCGAAACCCTAATAATAAAAAACATAACAATTACAAAAGGTTTCCAAGACATGTGTCTTGAAAACCTAATAAAAAACATAACAATTACAAAAGGTTTCCAAGACATGTGTCTTGAAAACCTAATAAACGGAACAATTTCAATAGGGTTTCGACCAAATGGGCTCGAAACCCTAAATATAGCTGCGTTGCAGCAATGTCGGGTTTCGAGCCCACTGACTTATTAGCAGCGTTCCAAAATCAGCATCATTGACAATAATATATTAAAGGAAATTGCATGGCCTTCATACTAAACATGTTGCATGTTCCTGTCTGTAACAGTGCTTAAGGTATTACAATCTTGCATATTTAATGATGTCCCATGACCATATATGGTCATCAGATGTTTTTGTCAGCTCTGTTGTGCAATAACTTCAATATTGCATTGGTTGCATTTTCCTATCTGTAACAGTGCTTGAGATGTAACATTTATGCATATTTGATGAGGTTACATGACCATATGTGGACATCACATTAGTTAGTCACATCTGTTGTTCCATAGATTCGATATTGCACAGGTTGCATGTTCCCGTCTGTAACAGTGCTTGAGTTATTACACTTATGCATATTTAAGGATGTCACATGACCGTGTATGGGCATCAGATGTGTTAGTCACATATCTTGTCTCATAGCTTCGATATTGCACAGGTTTTGTGTTTCTTTCTGTTACTGTGTTTCAAATATAACATTTATGCATATTTGATGAGGTCACATGACCATATATGGTCATCACATTAGCTAGTCACATCTCTTGATCCATAGATTTGATATTGCACAGGTTGCATGTTCCCGTCTGTAATAGTGCTTGAGTTATTACATTTATGCTTATTTGATGAGGTCACATGACCATATATGGTCATCGGATATGTTAGTGACTTCTGTTGTGCAATAGCTTCAATATTGCACTGGTTGCATGTTCCTATCTGTAACAGTGCTTGAGATATAACATTTATGCATATTTGATGAGGTCACATGACCATATATGGTCATCGGATGTGTTAGTCACTTATGTTGTGCAATAGCTTCAATATTGCACTGGTTGCATGTTCCTATCTGGAACAGTGCTTGAGTTATTACATTTATGCATATTTGATGAAATTACATGACCATATATGGTCATCACATTAGTTAGCCACATCTCTTGTCTCATAGCTTCGATATTGCATAGGTTGCATGTCTCTATCTGTGATTCTGCTTGATATATTACAATTATGCATATTTAATGACGTCACATGACCATATACGGCAATCACATTAGTTACTCACATCTCATGTCCCACAGCTTCGATTTTGCACAGGTTGCATGTTCATGTCTGTAACAGTGCTTGAGATAATTCAATTATGCATATTTAATGAAGTCACATGACCATATATGGTCATCACATTAGTTTGCCACATCTCTTGACCCATACCTTCGATATTGCACAGGTTGCATGTCCCTAACTCTTGCAGTGCTTGATATATTACATTTATGCATATTCAATGAGGTCACATGACCATATATGGTCATCTTGTTTGTTAGTAAAATTTCATGTACCATCACTTCAATATTGCACTGGTTGCATGTTCCCGTCTGTAACTGTGCTTGAGTTATTACATTTATGCATATTTGATGAAGTCACATGACCATATATAGTCATCACATTAGTTAGTCACATCTCGTGTCTTATAGCTTCGATATTGCACAGGTTGCATGTCCCTATCTGTAACAGTGCTTGATATATTACATTTATGCATATTTAATGAGATCACATGACCATATATGGTCATCTTGTTTGTTAGTAGAATTTCATGTACCATCACTTCAATATTGCACTGGTTGCATGTTCCTATCTGTAACAGTGCTTGAGATATTGCAATTATGTCTATAAAATGAGGTCACGTGACCATATAAAAGACCAAAAAAATATGAAAAAAACATTCTAAAATCTTCTTCTAAAAAACGGCTTATCGCCTGTACTTCATATTTTGGAATTAAATACTATGTCATATGATCTTTCAAAGTTATTCAGGGTTAGTTGATTTGTCGAAAATTATGCAAATGAGATGCAAAACAAAATTAAAAAAAATTCTAAAAAAAAAAGTCACGTGACCGCTAAAGTTTTTTTTGATGAAATTTGTAGCCCTTGTCGCACTGCTACTATCATAAAAAAATTGGAGCACTCAGACCCACAGAAAGGTGCGCAATTCGGCATTGAAAATTTCGCCTTTAATCCAAGATGGCGGCCTGGTCATGTGACCTATGTGTCTGAACTTAGGATATGCACCAGATCTCATATAGCTTTACCATTGTGGCAAGTATGGAACTGATCGGTCCAACGGTGTTGACATAAAGCGTGACCAAAAATTTAGGCGGAAGAATAATAATAATAAATATAGCTGCGTTGCAGCAATGTCGGGTTTCGAGCCCACTGACTTATTAGCAACGTTCCAAAATCAGCATCATTGACAATAATATATTAAAGGAAATTGCATGGCCTTCATACTAAACATGTTACATGTTCCTGTCTGTAACAGTGCTTAAGGTATTATAATCTCGCATATTTAATTATGTCCCATGACCATATATGGTCATCTGATGTTTTTGTCAGCTCTGTTGTGCAATAACTTCAATATTGCATTGGTTGCATGTTCCTATCTGTAACAGTGCTTGAGATATAACATTTATGCATATTTGATGAGGTCACATGACCATATATCGTCATCACATTAGTTAGTCACATCTCTTGTTCCATAGATTCGATATTGCACAGGTTGCATGTTCCCGTCTGTAATAGTGATTGAGTTATTACATTTATGCTTATTTGATGAGGTCACATGACCATATATGGTCATCGGATATGTTAGTGATTTCTGTTATGCAATAGCTTCAATATTGCACTGGTTGCATGTTCCTATCTGTAACAGTGCTTGAGATATAACATTTATGCATATTTGATGAGGTCACATGACCAAATATGGTCATCGGATGTGTTAGTCACTTCTGTTGTGCAATAGCTTCAATATTGCACTGGTTGCATGTTCCTATCTGTAACAGTGCTTGAGTTATTACATTTTTGCATATTTGATGAAATTACATGACCATATATGGTCATCACATTAGTTAGCCACATCTCTTGTCTCATAGCTTCGATATTGCATAGGTTGCATGTCTCTATCTGTGATTCTGCTTGAGATATTACAATTATGCATATTTAATGACGTCACATGACCATATACGGTCATCACATTAGTTACTCACATCTCATGTCCCACAGCTTTGATTTTGCACAGGTTGCATGTTCATGTCTGTAACAGTGCTTGAGATAATTCAATTATGCATATTTAATGAAGTCACATGACCATATATGGTCATCACATTAGTTAGCCACTTCTCTTCACCCATACCTTCGATATTGCACAGGTTGCATGTCCCTAACTCTTGCAGTGCTTGATATATTACATTTATGCATATTCAATGAGGTCACATGACCATATATGGTCATCTTGTTTGTTAGTAAAATTTCATGTACCATCACTTGAATATTGCACTGGTTGCATGTTCCCGTCTGTAACTGTGCTTGAGTTATTACATTTATGCATATTTGATGAAGTCACATGACCATATATGGTCATCACATTAGTTAGTCACATCTCGTGTCTTATAGCTTCGATATTGCACAGGTTGCATGTCCCTATCTGTAACAGTGCTTGATATATTACATTTATGCATATTTAATGAGATCACATGACCATATATGGTCATCTTGTTTGTTAGTAGAATTTCATGTACCATCACTTCAATATTGCACTGGTTGCATGTTCCTATCTGTAACAGTGCTTGAGATATTGCAATTATGTCTATAAAATGAGGTCACGTGACCATATAAAAGAACAAAAAAATATGAAAAAACATTCTAAAATCTTCTTATAAAAAACGGCTTTTCGCCTGGACTTCCATATTTTGAAATTAAATACTATGTCATATGATCTTTCAAAGTTATTCAGGGTTAGTTGATTTGTCGAAAATTATGCAAATGAGATGCAAAACAAAATTTAAAAAAATTCTAAAAAAAAAAGTCACGTGACCGCTAAAGTTTTTTTTGATGAAATTTGTAGCCCTTGTCGCACTGCTACTATCAGAAAAAAATTGGAGCACTCAGACCCTCAGAAAGGTGCGCAATTCGGCATTGAAAATTTCGCCTTTAATCCAAGATGGCGGCCTGGTCATGTGACCTATGTGTCTGAACTTAGGATATGCACCAGATCTCATACAGCTTTACCATTGTGGCAAGTATGAAACTGATCGGTCCAACTGTGTTGACATAAAGCGTGACCAAAAATTTAGGCGGAAGAATAATAATAATAATAATAATAATAATAATAATAAACGGAACAATTACAAAAGGGTTTCGACCAAATGGGCTCGAAACCCTAAATATAGCTGCGTTGCAGCAATGTCGGGTTTCGAGCCCACTGACTTATTAGCAGCGTTCCAAAATCAGCATCATTGACAATAATATATTAAAGGAAATTGCATGGCCTTCATACTAAACATGCTGCATGTTCCTGTCTGTAACAGTGCTTAATGTATTACAATCTTGCATATTTAATGATGTCCCATGACCATATATGGTCATCGGATGTTTTTGTCAGCTCTGTTGTGCAATAACTTCAATATTGCATTGGTTGCATTTTCCTATCTGTAATAGTGCTTGAGATATAACATTTATCCATATTTGATGAGGTCACATGACCATATGTGGTCATCACATTAGTTAGTCACATCTCTTGTTCCATAGATTCGATATTGCACAGGTTGCATGTTCCCGTCTGTAACAGTGCTTGAGTTATTACATTTATGCATATTTAATGATGTCACATGACCGTGTATGGGCATCAGATGTGTTAGTCACATATCTTGTCTCATAGCTTCGATATTGCACAGGTTGTGTGTTTCTTTCTGTTACTGTGTTTCAAATATAACATTTATGCATATTTGATGAGGTCACATGACCATATATGGTCATCACATTAGTTAGTCACATCTCTTGTTCCATAGATTCGATATTGCACAGGTTGCATGTTCCCGTCTGTAATAGTGCTTGAGTTATTACATTTATGCTTATTTGATGAGGTCACATGACCATATATGGTCATCGGATATGTTAGTGACTTCTGTTGTGCAATAGCTTCAATATTGCACTGGTTGCATGTTCCTATCTGTAACAGTGCTTGAGATATAACATTTATGCATATTTGATGAGGTCACATGACCATATATGGTCATCGGATGTGTTAGTCACTTCTGTTGTGCAATAGCTTCAATATTACACTGGTTGCATGTTCCTATCTGTAACAGTGCTTAAGGTATTACAATCTTGCATATTTAATGATGTCACATGACCATATATGGTCATCACATTAGTTAGTCACATCTCTTGTTCAATAGATTCGATATTGCACAGGTTGCATGTTCCCGTCTGTAACAGTGCTTGAGTTATTACATTTATGAATATTTAATGAGGTCACATGATCATATAAGGTCATAGGATATGTTAGTCACCTTCCTTGTGCAATACCTTCAATACTGTACTGGTTGCATGTTCCTGTCTGAAACAGAGCTTGAGTTATTATATGTATGCATATTTGATGAGGTCACATGACCATATACGGTCATCGAATATGTTAGTCACCTCTGTTGTGCAATAACTTCAATATTGCACTGGTTACATGTTCCTATCTGTAATAGTGCTTGAGTTATTACATTATTGCATATTTAATGATGTCACATGATCATATATGGTCATCGGATATGTTAGTCACCTTCCTTGTGCAATACCTTCAATACTGCACTGGTTGCATGTTCCTGTCTGAAACAGCGCTTGAGTTTGTACATTGATGCATATTTGATGAGGTCACATGACCATATACGGTCATCGGATATGTTAGTCATCTCTGTTGTGCAATAATTTCAATATTGCACTGGTTGCATGTTCCTATCTGTAATAGTGCTTGAGATATAACATTTATGCATATTTGATGAGGTCACATGACCATATATGGTCATCGGATGTGTTAGTCACTTCTGTTGTGCAATAGCTTCAATATTGCACTGGTTGCATGTTCCTATCTGTAACAGTGCTTGAGTTATTACATTTATGCATATTTGATGAAATTACATGACCATATATGGTCATCACATTAGTTAGCCACATCTCTTGTCTCATAGCTTCGATATTGCATAGGTTGCATGTCTCTATCTGTGATTCTGCTTGAGATATTACAATTATGCATATTTTATGACGTCACATGACCATATACGGTCATCACATTAGTTACTCACATCTCATGTCCCACAGCTTCGATTTTGCACAGGTTGCATGTTCATGTCTGTAACAGTGCTTGGGATAATTCAATTATGCATATTTAATGAAGTCACATGACCATATATGGTCATCACATTAGTTAGTCACATCTCTTGACCCATACCTTCGATATTGCACAGGTTGCATGTCCCTAACTCTTGCAGTGCTTGATATATTACATTTATGCATATTCAATGAGGTCACATGACCATATATGGTCATCTTGTTTGGTAGTAAAATTTCATGTACCATCACTTCAATATTGCACTGGTTGCATGTTCCCGTCTGTAACTGTGCTTGAGTTATTACATTTATGCATATTTGATGAAGTCACATGACCATATATGGTCATCACATTAGTTAGTAACATCTCGTGTCTTATAGCTTCGATATTGCACAGGTTGCGTGTCCCTATCTGTAACAGTGCTTGATATATTACATTTATGCATATTTAATGAGATCACATGACCATATATGGTCATCTTGTTTGTTAGTAGAATTTCATGTACCATCACTTCAATATTGCAAAGGTTGCATGTTCCTAACTGTAACAGTGCTTAAGATATTGCAATTATGTCTATAAAATGAGGTCACGTGACCATATAAAAAAACAAAAAAATATGAAAAAACATTCTAAAATCTTCTTATAAAAAACGGCTTTTCGCCTGGACTTCCATATTTTGGAATTAAATACTATGTCATATGATCTTTCAAAGTTATTCAGGGTTAGTTGATTTGTCGAAAATTATGCAAATGAGATGCAAAACAAAATTTCAAAAAATTCTAAAAAAAAAAGTCACGTGACCGCTAAAGTTTTTTTGATGAAATTTGTAGCCCTTGTCGCACTGCTACTATCATAAAAAAATTGGAGCACTCACACCCTCAGAAAGGTGCGCATTTCGGCATTGAAAATTTCGCCTTTAATCCAAGATGGCGGCCTGGTCATGTGACCTATGTGTCTGAACTTAGGATATGCACCAGATCTCATACAGCTTTACCATTGTGGCAAGTATGGAACTGATCGGTCCAACGGTGTTGACATAAAGCGTGACCAAAAATTTAGGCGGAAGAATAATAATAATAATAATAATAATAATAAACGGAACAATTACAATAGGGTTTCGACCAAATGGGCTCGAAACCCTAATAATAAATATAGCTGCGTTGCAGCAATGTCGGGTTTCGAGCCCACTGACTTATTAGCAGCGTTTCAAAATCAGCATCATTGACAATAATATATTATAGGAAATTGCATGGCCTTCATACTAAACATGTTGCATGTTCCTGTCTGTAACAGTGCTTAAGGTATTACAATCTTGCATATTTAATGATGTCCCATGACCATATATGGTCATCGGATGTTTTTGTCAGCTCTGTTGTGCAATAACTTCAATATTGCATTGGTTGCATTTTCCTATCTGTAACAGTGCTTGAGATATAACATTTATGCATATTTGATGAGGTCACATGACCATATGTGGTCATCACATTAGTTAGTCACATCTCTTGTTCCATAGATTCGATATTGCACAGGTTGCATGTTCCCGTCTGTAACAGTGCTTGAGTTATTACACTTATGCATATTTAATGATGTCACATGACCGTGTATGGGCATCAGATGTGTTAGTCACATATCTTGTCTCATAGCTTCGATATTGCACAGGTTGTGTGTTTCTATCTGTTACTGTGTTTCAAATATAACATTTATGCATATTTGATGAGGTCACATGACCATATATGGTCATCACATTAGTTAGTCACATCTCTTGTCCCATAGCTTCGATATTGCACAGGTTGCATGTTCCTGTCTGTAATAGTGCTTGATTTATTACATTTATGCTTATTTGATGAGGTCACATGACCATATATGGTCATCGGATATGTTAGTCACTTCTGTTGTGCAATAGCTTCAATATTGCACTGGTTGCATGTTCCTATCTGTAACAGTGCTTGAGATATAACATTTATGCATATTTGATGAGGTCACATGACCATATATGGTCATCGGATGTGTTAGTCACTTCTGTTGTGCAATAGCTTCAATATTGCAC
The DNA here is from genome assembly GCF_978046115.1 of Saccoglossus kowalevskii. NCBI lineage: Eukaryota > Metazoa > Hemichordata > Enteropneusta > Harrimaniidae > Saccoglossus > Saccoglossus kowalevskii. The sequence continues at coordinate 378,587 of NW_028188621.1, read as the reverse complement.
TGGTTGCATGTTCCTATCTGTAACAGTGCTTGAGTTATTACATTTATGCATATTTGATGAAATTACATGACCATATATGGTCATCACATTAGTTAGCCACATCTCTTGTCTCATAGCTTCGATATTGCATAGGTTGCATGTCTCTATCTGTGATTCTGCTTGAGATATTACAATTATGCATATTTAATGACGTCACATGACCATATACGATAATCACATTAGTTACTCACATCTCATGTCCCACAGCTTCGATTTTGCACAGGTTGCATGTTCATGTCTGTAACAGTGCTTTAGATAATTCAATTATGCATATTTAATGAAGTCACATGACCATATATGGTCATCACATTAGTTAGTCACATCTCTTGACCCATACCTTCGATATTGCACAGGTTGCATGTCCCTAACTCTTGCAGTGCTTGATATATTACATTTATGCATATTCAAGGAGGTCACATGACCATATATGGTCATCTTGTTTGTTAGTAAAATTTCATGTACCATCACTTCAATATTGCACTGGTTGCATGTTCCCGTCTGTAACTGTGCTTGAGTTATTACATTTATGCATATTTGATGAAGTAACATGACCATATATGGTCATCACATTAGTTAGTAACATCTCGTGTCTTATAGCTTCGATATTGCACAGGTTGCATGTCCCTATCTGTAACAGTGCTTGATATATTACATTTATGCATATTTAATGAGATCACATGACCATATATGGTCATCTTGTTTGTTAGTAGAATTTCATGTACCATCACTTCAATATTGCACTGGTTGCATGTTCCTAACTGTAACAGTGCTTGAGTTATTACATTTATGCATATTTGATGAGGTCACATGACCATATATGGTCATCGCATTAGTTAGTCACTTCTGTTGTGCAATAGCTTCAATATTGCACTGGTTGCATGTTCCTATCTGTAACAGTGCTTGAGATATAACATTTATGCATATTTGATGAGGTTACATGACCATATATGGTCATCGGGTGTGTTAGTCACTTTTGTTGTGCAATAGCTTCAATATTGCACTGGATGCGTGTTTCTATCTGTTACTGTGTTTCGAATATAACATTTATGCATATTTGATGAGGTCACATGACCATATATGGTCATCACATTAGTTAGTCACATCTCTTGACCCATAGCTTCGATATTGCACAGGTTGCATGTCCCGAACTGTAACAGTGCTTGATATATTACATTTATGCTTATTTGATGAGGTCACATGACCATATATGGTCATCCGATATGTTAGTCACTTCTGTTGTGCAATAGCTTCAATATTGCACTGGTTGCATGTTCCTATCTGTAACACTGCTTGAGATATAACATTTATGCATATTTGATGAGGTCACATGACCATATATGGTCATCAGGTGTGTTAGTCACTTCTGTTGTGCAATAGCTTCAATATTGCACTGGTTGCATGTTCCTATCTGTAACAGTGCTTGAGTTATTACATTTATGCATATTTGATGAAGTTACATGACCATATATGGTCATCACATTAGTTAGTCACATCTCTTGTCCCATAGCTTCGATATTGCATAGGTTGCATGTCTCTATCTGTGATTCTGCTTGAGATATTACAATTATGCATATGTAATAACGTCACATGACCATATACGGTCATCACATTAGTTACTCACATCTCATGTCCCATAGCTTCGATTTTGCACAGGTTGCATGTTCATGTCTGTAACAGTGCTTGAGTTACTACATTTATTCATATTTGATGAAGTTACATGACCATATATGGTCATCACATTAGTTAGTCACATCTCTTGTATCATAGCTTCGATATTGCATAGGTTGCATGTTCATGTCTGTAACAGTGCTTGAGTTATTACATGTATGCATATTTGATGAAGTTACATGACCATATATGGTCATCACATTAGTTGGTCACATCTCTTGTCTCACAGCTTCGATATTGCACAGGTTGCACGTTTCTAACTGTAACAGTGCTTAAGATAATTCAATTATGCATATTTAATGAAGTCACATGACCATATATGGTCATCACATTAGTTAGTCACATCTCTTGACCCATACCTTCGATATTGCACAGGTTGCATGTCCCTAACTCTTACAGTGCTTGATATATTACATTTAAGCATATTCAATGAGGTCACATGACCATATATGGTCATCTTCTTTGTTAGTAAAATTTCATGTACCATCACTTCAATATTGCACTGGTTGCATGTTCCTATCTGTAACAGTGCTTGAGATATTGCAATTATGTCTATAAAATGAGGTCACGTGACCATATAAAAGAACAAAAAAATATGAAAAAAACATTCTAAAATCTTCTTATAAAAAACGGCTTTTCGCCTGGACTTCCATATTTTGGAATTAAATACTATGTCATATGATCTTTCAAAGTTATTCAGGGTTAGTTGATTTGTCGAAAATTATGCAAATGAGATGCAAAACAAAATTTAAAAAAATTCTAAAAAAAAAAGTCACGTGACCGCTAAAGTTTTTTTTTATGAAATTTGTAGCCCTTGTCGCACTGCTACTATCATAAAAAAATTGGAGCACTCAGACCCTCAGAAAGGTGCGCAATTCGGCATTGAAAATTTCGCCTTTAATCCAAGATGGCGGCCTGGTCATGTGACCTATGTGTCTGAACTTAGGATATGCACCAAATCTCATACAGCTTTACCATTGTGGCAAGTATGAAACTGATCGGTCCAACGGTGTTGACATAAAGCGTGACCAAAAATTTAGGCGGAAGAATAATAATAATAATAATAATAATAATAATAATAAACGGAACAATTACAATAGGGTTTCGACCAAATGGGCTCGAAACCCTAATAAATATAGCTGCGTTGCAGCAATGTCGGGTTTCGAGCCCACTGACTTATTAGCAGCGTTCCAAAATCAGCATCATTGACAATAATATATTATAGGAAATTGCATGGCCTTCATACTAAACATGTTGCATATTCCTGTCTGTAACAGTGCTTAATGTATTACAATCTTGCATATTTAATGATGTCCCATGACCATATATGATCATCGGATGTTTTTGTCAGCTCTGTGGTGCATTAACTTCAATATTGCATTGGTTGCTTTTTCCTATCTGCAACAGTGCTTGAGATATAACATTTATGCATATTTGATGAGGTCACATGACCATATGTGGTCATCACATTAGTTAGTCACATCTCTTGTTCCATAGATTCGATATTGCACAGGTTGCATGTTCCCGTCTGTAACAGTGCTTGAGTTATTACATTTATGCATATTTAATCATGTCACATGACCGTGTATGGGCATCAGATGTGTTAGTCACATATCTTGTCTCATAGCTTCGATATTGCACAGGTTGTGTGTTTCTATCTGTTACTGTGTTTCAAATATAACATTTATGCATATTTGATGAGGTCACATGACCATATATGGTCATCACATTAGTTAGTCACATCTCTTGTCCCATAGCTTCGATATTGCACAGGTTGCATGTTCCCGTCTGTAACAGTGCTTGAGTTATTACATTTATGCATATTTGATGAGGTCACATGATCATATATAGTCATCACATTAGTTAATCACATCTCTTGACCCATAGCTTCGATATTGCACAGGTTGCATGTCCCTAACTCTTACAGTGCTTGATATATTACATTTATGCATATTCAATGAGGTCACATGACCATATATGGTCATCTTGTTTGTTAGTAAAATTTCATGTACCATCACTTCAATATTGCACTGGTTGCATGTTCCTGTCTGTAACTGTGCTTGAGGTATTACATTTATGTATATTTGATGAAGTCACATGACCATATATGGTCATGACATTAGTTAGTCACATCTCGTGTCTTATAGCTTCGATATTGCACAGGTTGCATACCCCTATCTGTAACAGTGCTTGATATATTACATTCATGCATATTTAATGAGATCACATGACCATATATGGTCATCTTGTTTGTTAGTAGAATTTCATGTACCATCACTTCAAAATTGCACTGGTTGCATGTTCCTATCTGTAACAGTGCTTGAGATATTGCAATTATGTCTATAAAATGAGGTCACGTGACCATATAAAAGAACAAAAAAATATGAAAAAACATTCTAAAATCTTCTTATAAAAAACGGCTTATCGCCTGGACTCGATATTTTGGAATTAAATACTATGTCATATGATCTTTCAAAGTTATTCAGGGTTAGTTGATTTGTCGAAAATTATGCAAATGAGATGCAAAACAAAATTTAAAAAAATTCTAAAAAAAAAAGTCACGTGACCGCTAAAGTTTTTTTTGATGAGATTTGTAGCCCTTGTCGCACTGCTACTATCATAAAAAAATGGAGCACTCAGACCCTCAGAAAGGTGCGCAATTCGGCATTGAAAATTTCGCCTTTAATCCAAGATGGCGGCCTGGTCATGTGACCTACGTGTCTGAACTTAGGATATGCACCAGATCTCATATAGCTTTACCATTGTGGCAAGTATTGAATTGATCGGTCCAACGGCGTTGACATAAAGCGTGACCAAAAATTTAGGCGGAAGAATAATAATAATAAATATAGCTGCGTTGCAGCAATGTCGGGTTTCGAGCCCACTGACTTATTAGCAGCGTTCCAAAATCAGCATCATTGACAATAATATATTAAAGGAAATTGCATGGCCTTCATACTAAACATGTTACATGTTCCTGTCTGTAACAGTGCTTAAGGTATTACAATCTCGCATATTTAATGATGTCCCATGACCATATATGGTCATCTGATGTTTTTGTCAGCTCTGTTGTGCAATAACTTCAATATTGCACTGGTTGCATGTTCCTATCTATAACAGTGCTTGAGTTATTACATTTATGCATATTTGATGAAATTACGTGACCATATATGGTCATCACATTAGTTAGCCACATCTCTTGTCTCATAGCTTCGATATTGCATAGGTTGCATGTCTCTATCTGTGATTCTGCTTGAGATATTACAATTATGCATATTTAATGACGTCACATGACCATATACGGTTATCACATTAGTTACTCACATCTCATGTCTCACAGCTTCGATTTTGCACAGGTTGCATGTTCATGTCTGTAACAGTGCTTGAGATAATTCAATTATGGATATTTAATGAAGTCACATGACCATATATGGTCATCACATTAGTTAGTCACATCTCTTGACCCATATCTTCGATATTGCACAGGTTGCATGTCCCTAACTCTTGCAGTGCTTGATATATTACATTTATGCATATTCAATGAGGTCACATGACCATATATGGTCATCTTGTTTGTTAGTAAAATTTCATGTACCATCCCTTCAATATTGCACTGGTTGCATGTTCCCGTCTGTAACTGTGCTTGAGTTATGACATTTATGCATATTTGATGAAGTCACATGACCATATATGGTCATCACATTAGTTAGTCACATCTCGTGTCTTATAGCTTCGATATTGCACAGGTTGCATGTCCCTATCTGTAACAGTGCTTGATATATTACATTAATGCATATTTAATGAGATCACATGACCATATATGGTCATCTTGTTTGTTAGTAGAATTTCATGTACCATCACTTCAATATTGCACTGGTTGCATGTTCCTATCTGTAGCAGTGCTTGAGATATTGCAATTATGTCTATAAAATGAGGTCACGTGACCATATAAAAGAACAAAAAAATATGAAAAAACATTCTAAAATCTTCTTATAAAAACGGCTTTTAGCCTGGACTTCTATATTTTGGAATTAAATACTATGTCATATGATCTTTAAAAGTTATTCAGGGTTAGTTGATTTGTCGAAAATTATGCAAATGAGATGCAAAACAAAATTTAAAAAAATTCTAAAAAAAAAAGTCACGTGACCGCTAAAGATTTTTTTGATGAAATTTGTAGCACTTGACCCACTGCTGCTATCATAAAAAAATTGGAGCACTCAGACCCTCAGAAAGGTGCGCAATTTGGCATTGAAAATTTCGCCTTTAATCCAAGATGGCGGCCTGGTCATGTGACCTCTGTGTCTGAACTTGGGCTATGCACTAGATCTCATCCAGCTTTACCATTGTGGCAAGTACTGAGCTGATCGGTCCAACGGCGTTGACATAAAGTGTGACCGAAAAACGGCGGAATAATAATAATAATAATAATAATAAACGGAACAATTTCAATAGGGTTTCGACCAAATGGGCTCGAAACCCTAATAATAAATATAGCTGCGTTGCAGCAATGTCGGGTTTCGAGCCCACTGACTTATTAGCAGCGTTCCAAAATCAGCATCATTGACAATAATATATTAAAGGAAATTGCATGGCCTTCATACTAAACATGTTGCATGTTCCTGTCTGTAACAGTGCTTAATGTATTACAATCTTGCATATTTAATGATGTCCCATGACCATATATGGTCATCGGATGTTTTTGTCAGCTCTGTTGTGCAATAACTTCAATATTGCATTGGTTGCATTTTCCTATCTGTAACAGTGCTTGAGATATAACATTTATGCATATTTGATGAGGTCACATGACCATGTGTGGTCATCACATTAGTTAGTCACATCTCTTGTTCCATAGATTCGATATTGCACAGGTTGCATGTTCCCGTCTGTAACAGTGCTTGAGTTATTACATTTATGCATATTTAATGATGTCGCATGACCATATACGATCATCACATTAGTTACTCACATCTCTTGTCCCATAGCTTCGATTTTGCACAGGTTGCATGTTCATGTCTGTAACAGAGCTTGAGTTATTACATTTATGCATATTTGATGAAGTTACATGACCATATATGGTCATCACATTAGTTAGTCACATCTCTTGTCTCATAGCTTCGATATTGCACAGGTTGCATGTTTCTATCTGTAACAGTGCTTGAAATAATTCAATCGTGCATATTTATAGAAGTCACATGACCATATACGGTCATCACATTAGTTACTCACATCTCATGTCCCACAGCTTCGATATTGCACAGGTTGCATGTCCCTAACTCTTGCAGTGATTGATATATTACATTTATGCATATTCAATGAGGTCACATGACCATATATGGTCATCTTGTTTGTTAGTAAAATTTCATGTACCATCACTTCAATATTGCACTGGTTGCATGTTCCCGTCTGTAACTGTGCTTGAGTTATTACATTTATGCATATTTGATGAAGTCACATGACCATATATGGTCATCACATTAGTTAGTCACATCTCGTGTCTTATAGCTTCGATATTGCACAGGTTGCATGTCCCTATCTGTAACAGTGCTTGATATATTACATTTATGCATATTTAATGAGATCACATGACCATATATGGTCATCTTGTTTGTTAGTAGAATTTCATGTACCATCACTTCAATATTGCACTGGTTGCATGTTCCTATCTGTAACAGTGCTTGAGATATTGCAATTATGTCTATAAAATGAGGTCACGTGACCATATAAAAGAACAAAAAATATGAAAAAACATTCTAAAATCTTCTTATAAAAAACGGCTTTTCGCCTGGACTTCCATATTTTGGAATTAAATACTATGTCATATGATCTTTCAAAGTTATTCAGGGTTAGTTGATTTGTCGAAAATTATGCAAATGAGATGCAAAACAAAATTTAAAAAAATTCTAAAAAAAAAAGTCACGTGACCGCTAAAGTTTTTTTTGATGAAATTTGTAGCCCTTGTCGCACCGCTACTATCATAAAAAAATTGGAGCACTCAGACCCTCAGAAAGGTGCGCAATTCGGCATTGAAAATTTCGCCTTTAATCCAAGATGGCGGCCTGGTCATGTGACCTATGTGTCTGAACTTAGGATATGCACCAGATCTCATACAGCTTTACCATTGTGGCAAGTATGGAACTGATCGGTCCAATGGTGTTGCCATAAAGTGTGACGAAAAAACGGCGGAATAATAATAATAATAAATATAGCTGCGTTGCAGCAATGTCGGGTTTCGAGCCCACTGACTTATTAGCAGCGTTCCAAAATCAGCAACACTGACAATAATATATTAAAGGAATTGCATGGCCTTCATACTAAACATGTTACATGTTCCTGTCTGTAACAGTGTTTAAGGTATTACAGTCTTGCATATTTAATGATGTCCCATGACCATATATGGTCATCGGATGTTTTTGTCAGCTCTGTTGTGCAATAACTTCAATATTGCATTGGTTGCATGTTCCTATCTGTAACAGTGCTTGAGATATAACATTTACGCATATTTGACGAGGTCACATGACCATATATGGTCATCACATTAGTTAGTCACATCTCTTGTTCCATAGATTCAATATTGCACAGGTTGCATGTTCCCGTCTGTAACAGTGCTTGAGTTATTACATTTATGCATATTTAATGATGTCACATGACCGTGTATGGGCATCAGATATGTTAGTCATCTCTCTTGTGCAAGACTTTCAATATTGCACTAGTTGCATGTTCCTGTCTGTAACAGTGCTTGAGTTATTACATTTATGCATATTTGTTGAGGTCACATGACCATATATGGTCATCACATTAGTTATTCACATCTCTTGTCCCATAGTTTCGATATTGCACAGGTTGCATGTGACAGTGCTTGAGTTATTATATTTATGCATGTTTGATGAGGTCACATGACCATTTATGGTCATCAGATATGGCTGTCATCTCTGTTGTGCAGTAACTTCAATATGGCATTGGTTGCATGTTCCTATCTGTAACAGTGCTGGAGTTATTACATTTATGCATATTTGATGAGGTCATATGACCATATATGGTCATCGGATATGTTAGTCACCTCTGTTGTGCAATAACTTCAATATTGCACTGGTTGTATGTTTCTATCTGTAACAGTGCTAGAGATGCATATTTGATGATGTCACATGACCATATATGGTCATCACATTAGTTAGTCACATCTCTTGTCTCATAGCTTCGATATTGCACAGGTTGCATGTTCCCGTCTGTTTACTGTGCTTGAGTTATTACATTTATGCATGTTCAATGAGGTCACATGACCATATATGGTCATCTTGTTTGTTAGTAAAATTTCATGTACCATCACTACAATATTGCACTGGTTGCATGTTCCCGTCTGTAACTGTGCTTGAGTTATTACATTTATGCATATTTGTTGAAGTCACATGACCATATATGGTCATCACGTTAGTTAGTCACATCTCTTGTCTCACAGCTTCGATATTGCACAGGTTGCATGTTTCTAACTGTAACAGTGCTTGAGATAATTCAATTATGCATATTTAATGAAGTCACATGACCATATATGGTCATCACATTAGTTAGTCACATCTCTTGACCCATACCTTCGATATTGCACAGGATGCATGTCCCTAACTCTTACAGTGCTTGATATATTACATTTAATCATATTCAATGAGGTCACATGACCATATATGGTCATCTTGTTTGTTAGTAAAATTTCATGTACCATCACTTCAATATTGCACTGGTTGCATGTTCCCGTCTGTAACTGTTCTTGAGTTATTACATTTATGCATATTTGATGAAGTCACATGACCATATATGGTCATCACATTAGTTAGTCACATCTCGTGTCTTATAGCTTCGATATTGCACAGGTTGCATGTCGCTATCTGTAACAGTGCTTGATATATTACATTTATGCATATTTAATGAGATCACATGACCATATATGGTCATCTTGTTTGTTAGTAGAATTTCATGTACCATCACTTCAATATTGCACTGGTTGCATGTTCCTATCTGTAACAGTGCTTGAGATATTGCAATTATGTCTATAAAATGAGGTCACGTGACCATATAAAAGAACAAAAAAAATATGAAAAAACATTCTAAAATCTTCTTCTAAAAAACGGCTTATCGCCTGGACTTCATATTTTGGAATTAAATACTATGTCATATGATCTTTCAAAGTTATTCAGGGATAGTTGATTAGTCGAAAATTATGCAAATGAGATGCAAAAGAAAATTAAAAAAATTCTAGAAAAAAATTAGTCACGTGACCGCTAAAGTTTTTTTTGATGAAATTTGTAGCCCTTGTCGCACTGCTACTATCATAAAAAAATTGGAGCACTCAGACCCTCAGAAAGGTGCGCAATTCGGCATTGAAAATTTCGCCTTTAATCCAAGATGGCGGCCTGGTCATGTGACCTATGTGTCTGAACTTAGGATATGCACCAGATCTCATACAGCTTTACCATTGTGGCAAGTATGGAACTGATCGGTCCAACGGTGTTGACATAAAGCGTGACCAAAAATTTAGGCGGAAGAATAATAATAATAATAAATATAGCTGCGTTGCAGCAATGTCGGGTTTCGAGCCCACTGACTTATTAGCAGCGTTCCAAAATCAGCATCATTGACAATAATATATTAAAGGAAATGGCATGGCCTTCATACTAAACATGCTACATGTTCCTGTCTGTAACAGTGCTTAAGGTATTACAATCTTGCATATTTAATGATGTCACATGACCATATATGGTCATCACATTAGTTAGTCACATCTCTTGTTCCATAGATTCGATATTGCACAGGTTGCATGTTCCCATCTGTAACAGTGCTTGAGTTATTACATTTATGCATATTTAATGATGTCACATGACCATATATAGTCATCACATTAGTAATTCACATCTCTTGTCCCATAGCTTCGATATTGCACAGTTTGCATGTTACCGTCTGTAACAGTGCTTGAGTTATTACATTTATGCATATTCGATGAGGTCGCATGACCATATATGGTCATCGGATATGTTAGTGAACTCTGTTGTGCAGTAATTTCAATATTGCACTTCTTGCATGTTCATATCTGTAACAGTGCTTGACATATAACATTTATGCATATTTGATGAGGTCACATGACCATATATGGTCATCACAATTGTTAGTCACATCTCTTGTCTCATAGCTTCGATGTTGCACAGGTTGCATGTTCCCGTCTGTAACAGTGCTTGAGTTATTACATTTATGCATATTTGATGTAGTCACATGACCATATAATGTCATCACATTAGTTCGTCACATCTCGTGTCTTATAGCTTCGATATTGCACAGGTTGCATGTCCCTATCTGTAACAGTGATTGATATATTACATTTATGCATACTTAATGAGGTTACATGACCATATATGGTCATCAGATGTGTTAGTCACTTCTGTTGTGCAATAACTTCAATATTGCACTGGTTGCATGGTCCTATCTGTAACAGTGCTTGACATATAACATTTATGCATATTTCATGAGGGCACATGACCATATATGGTCATCACATTAGTTAGTCACAACTTTTATCCCATAGCTTCGATATTGCACAGGTTGCATGTTCCCGTCTGTAACAGTGCTTGAGTTATTACATTTATGCATATTTGATGAAGTTACATGACCATATATGGTCATCGGATGTGTTAGTCACTTCTGTTGTGCAATAACTTCAATATTGCACTGGTTGCATGTTCCCGTCTGTAACTGTGCTTGAGTTATTACATTTATGCATATTTGATGAAGTCACATGACCATATATGTTCATCTCATTAGTTAGTCACATCTCGTGTCTTATAGCTTCGATATTGCACAGGTTGCATGTCCCTATCTATAACAGTGCTTGATATATTACATTTATGCATATTGAATGAGATCACATGACCATATATGGTCATCTTATTTGTTAGTAGAATTTCATGTACCATCACTTCAATATTGCACTGGTTGCATGTTCCTATCTGTAACAGTGCTTGAGATATTGCAATTATATCTCTAAAATGAGGTCACGTGACCATATAAAAGAACAAAAAAATATGAAAAAACATTCTAAAATCTTCTTATAAAAAACGGCTTATCGCCTGGACTTCATATTTTGGAATTAAATACTATGTCATATGATCTTTCAAAGTTATTCAGGGTTAGTTGATTAGTCGAAAATTATGCAAATGAGATGCAAAACAAAATTTAAAAAAATTCTAAAAAAAAAAGTCACGTGACCGCTAAAGTTTTTTTTGATGAAATTTGTAGCACTTTACCCACTGCTGCTATCATAAAAAAATTGGAGCACTCAGACCCTCAGAAAGCTGCGCAATTTGGCATTGAAAATTTCGCCTTTATTTCAAGATGGCGGCCTGGCCATGTGACCTATGTGTCTGAACTTAGGCTATGCACTAGATCTCATCCAGCTTTACCATTGTGGCAAGTACTGAGCTGATCGGTCCAACGGCGTTGACATAAAGTGTGACCGAAAAACGGCGGAAGAATAATAATAATAAATATAGCTGCGTTGCAGCAATGTCGGGTTTCGAGCCCACTGACTTATTAGCAGCGTTCCAAAATCAGCATCATTGACAATAATATATTAAAGGAAATTGCATGGCCTTCATACTAAACATGTTACATGTTCCTGTCTGTAACAGTGCTTAAGGTATTACAATCTTGCATATTTAATGAGGTCCCATGACCATATACGGTCATCGGATGTTTTTTTCAGCTCTGTTGTGCAATAACTTCAATATTGCATTGGTTGCATGTTCCTATCTGTAACAGTGCTTGAGAAATAACATTTATGCATATTTGATGAGGTCACATGACCATATATGGTCATCACATTAGTTAGTCACATCTCTTGTTCCATAGATTCGATATTGCACAGGTTGCATGTTCCCGTCTGTAATAGTGCTTGAGTTATTACATTTATGCTTATTTGATGAGGTCACATGACCATATATGGTCATCGGATATGTTAGTCACTTCTGTTGTGCAATAGCTTCAATATTGCACTTGTTGCATGTTCCTATCTGTAACAGTGCTTGAGTTACTACATTTATTCATATTTGATGAAGTTACATGACCATATATGGTCATCACATTAGTTAGTCACATCTCTTGTATCATAGCTTTGATATTGCATAGGTTGCATGTCTATATCTGTGATTCTGCTTGAGATATTACAATTATGCATAATTAATGACGTCACATGACCATATACGGTCATCTCATTAGTTACTCACATCTCATGTCCCATAGCTTCGAGTTTGCACAGGTTGCATGTTCATGTCTGTAACAGTGCTTGAGTTATTACATTTATGCATATTTGATGAGGTCACATGACCATATGTGGTCATCACATTAGTTAGTCACATCTCTTGTTCCATAGATTCGGTATTGCACAGGTTGCATGTTCCCGTCTGTAACAGTGCTTGAGTTATTACATTTATGCATATTTAATGATGTCACATGACCGTGTATGGGCATCAGATGTGTTAGTCACATATCTTGTCTCACAGCTTCGATATTGCACAGGTTGCATGTTTCTAACTGTAACAGTGCTTGAGATAATTCAATTATGCATATTTAATGAAGTCACATGACCATATATGGTCATCACATTAGTTAGTCACATCTCTTGACCCATACCTCCGATATTGCACAGGTTGCATGTAACTAACTCTTGCAGTGCTTGATATATTACATTTATGCATATTCAATGAGGTCACATGACCATATATAGTCATCTTGTTTTTTAGTAAAATTTCATGTACCATCACTTCAATATTGCACTGGTTGCATGTTCACGTCTGTAACTGTGCTTGAGTTATTACATTTATGCATATTTGATGAAGTCACATGACCATATATGGTCATCACATTAGTTAGTCACATCTCGTGTCTTATAGTTTCGATATTGCACAGGTTGCATGTCCCTATCTGTAACAGTGCTTGATATATTACATTTATGCATATTTAATGAGATCACATGACCATATATGGTCATCTTGTTTGTTAGTAGAATTTCATGTACCATCATTTCAATATTGCACTGGTTGCATGTTCCTATCTGTAACAGCGCTTGAGTTATTACATTTATGCATATTTGATGAAATTACGTGACCATATATGGTCATCACATTAGTTAGCCACATCTCTTGTCTCATAGCTTCGATATTGCATAGGTTGCATGTCTCTATCTGTGATTCTGCTTGAGATATTACAATTATGCATATTTAATGACGTCACATGACCATATACGGTTATCACATTAGTTACTCACATCTCATGTCCCACATCTTCGATTTTGCACAGGTTGCATGTTCATGTCTGTAACAGTGCTTGAGATAATTCAATTATGCATATTTAATGAAGTCACATGACCATATATGGTCATCACATTAGTTAGTCACATCTCTTGACCCATACCTTCGATATTGCACAGGTTGCATGTCCCTAACTCTTGCAGTGCTTGATATATTACATTTATGCATATTCAATGAGATCACATGACCATATATGGTCATCTTGTTTGTTAGTCAAATTTTATGTACCATCACTTCAATATTGCACTGGTTGCATGTTCCCGTCTGTAACTGTGCTTGAGTTATTACATTTATGCATATTTGATGAAGTCACATGACCATATATGGTCATCACATTAGTTAGTCACATCTCGTGTCTTATAGCTTCGATATTGCACAGGTTGCATGTCCCTATCTGTAACAGTGCTTGATATATTACATTTATGCATATTTAATGAGATCACATGACCATATATGGTCATCTTGTTTGTTAGTAGAATTTCATGTACCATCACTTCAATATTGCACTGGTTGCATGTTCCTATCTGTAACAGTGCTTGAGATATTGCAATTATGTCTAAAAAATGAGGTCACGTGACCATGTAAAAGAACAAAAAAATATGGAAAAACATTCTAAAATCTTCTTATAAAAAACGGCTTATCGCCTGGACTCAATATTTTGGAATTAAATACTATGTCATATGATCTTTCAAAGTTATTCAGGGTTAGTTGATTTGTCGACAATTATGCAAATGAGATGCAAAACAAAATTTCAAAAAATTCTTAAAAAAAAAGTCACGTGACCGCTAAAGTTTTTTTTGATGAAATTTGTAGCCCTTGTCGCAATGCTACTATCATAAAAAAATTGGAGCACTCAGACCCTCAGAAAGGTGCGCAATTCGGCATTGAAAATTTCGCCTTTAATCCAAGATGGCGGCCTGGTCATGTGACCTATGTGTCTGAACTTAGGATATGCACCAGATCTCATACAGCTTTACCATTGTGGCAAGTATGGAACTGATCGGTCCAACGGTGTTGACATAAAGCGTGACCAAAAATTTAGGCGGAAGAATAATAATAATAATAATAATAATAATAATAATAAACGGAACAATTACAATAGGGTTTCGACCAAATGGGCTCGAAACCCTAAATATAGCTGCGTTGCAGCAATGTCGGGTTTCGAGCCCACTGACTTATTAGCAGCGTTCCAAAATCAGCATCATTGACAATAATATATTAATGGAAATTGCATGGCCTTCATACTAAACATGTTGCATGTTCCTGTCCGTAACAGTGCTTAATGTATTACAATCTTGCATATTTAATGATGTCCCATGACCATATATGGTCATCGGATGTTTTTGTCAGCTCTGTTGTGCAATAACTTCAATATTGCATTGGTTGCATTTTCCTATCTGTAACAGTGCTTGAGATGTAACATTTATGCATATTTGATGAGGTCACATGACCATGTGTGGTCATCACATTAGTTAGTCACATCTCTTGTTCCATAGATTCGATATTGCACAGGTTGCATGTTCCCGTCTGTAACAGTGCTTGAGTTATTACATTTATGCATATTTAATGATGTCACATGACCGTGTATGGGCATCAGATGTGTTAGTCACATATCTTGTCTCATAGCTTCGATATTGCACAGGTTGTGTGTTTCTATCTGTTACTGTGTATCAAATATAACATTTATGCATATTCGATGAGGTCACATGACCATATATGGTCATCACATTAGTTAGTTAGTCACATCTCTTGTTCCATAGATTCGATATTGCACAGGTTGCATGTTCCCGTCTGTAATAGTGCTTGAGTTATTACATTTATGCTTATTTGATGAGGTCACATGACCATATATATTCATCGGATATGTTAGTGACTTCTGTTGTGCAATAGCTTCAATATTGCACTGGTTGCATGTTCCTATCTGTAACAGTGCTTGAGTTATTACATTTATGCATATTTGATGAAATTACATGACCATATATGGTCATCACATTAGTTAGCCACATCTCTTGTCTCATAGCTTCGATATTGCATAGGTTGCATGTCTCTATCTGTGATTCTGCTTGAGATATTACAATTATGCATATTTAATGACGTCACATGACCATATACGGTCATCACATTAGTTACTCACATCTCATGTCCCACAGCTTCGATTTTGCACAGGTTGCATGTTCATGTCTGTAACAGTGCTCAATATATTACATTTAAGCATATTCAATGAGGTCACATGACCATATATGGTCATCTTGTTTGTTAGTAAAATTTCATGTACCATCACTTCAATATTGCACTGGTTGCATGTTCCCGTCTGTAACTGTGCTTGAGTTATTACAATTATGCATATATAATGACGTCACATGATCATATACGGTCATCTCATTAGTTACTCACATCTCATGTCCCATAGCTTCGATTTTGCACAGGTTGCATGTTCATGTCTGTAACAGTGCTTGAGTTATTTCATGTATGCATATTTGATGAAGTTACATGACCATATATGGTCATCACATTAGTTAGTCACATCTCTTGTGTCACAGCTTCGATATTGCACAGGTTGCATGTTTCTAACTGTAACAGTGCTTGAGATAATTCAATTATGCATATTCAATGAGGTCACATGACCATATATGGTCATCTTGTTTGTTAGTAAAATTTCATGTACCATCACTTCAATATTGCACTGGTTGCATGTTCCCGTCTGTAACTGTGCTTGAGTTATTACATTTATGCATATTTAATGAAGTCACATGACCATATATGGTCATCACATTAGTTAGTCACATCTCGTGTCGTATAGCTTCGATATTGCACAGGTTGCATGTCCCTATCTGTAACAGTGCTTGATATATTACATTTATGCATATTTAATGAGATCACATGACCATATATGGTCATCTTGATTGTTAGTAGAATTTCATGTACCATCACTTCAATATTGCACTGGTTGCATGTTCCTATCTGTAACAGTGCTTGAGATATTGCAATTATGTCTATAAAATGAGGTCACGTGACCATATAAAAGAACAAAAAAATATGAAAAAACATTCTAAAATCTTCTTATAAAAAACGGCTTTTCGCCTGGACTTCCATATTTTGGAATTAAATAATATGTCATATGATCTTTCAAAGTTATTCAGGGTTAGTTGATTTGTCGAAAATTATGCAAATGAGATGCAAAACAAAATTTAAAAAAATTCTAAAAAAAAAAGTCACGTGACCGCTAAAGTTTTTTTTGATGAAATTTGTAGCCCTTGTCGCACTGCTACTATCATAAAAAAATTGGAGCACTCAGACCCTCAGAAAGGTGCGCAATTCGGCATTGAAAATTTCGCCTTTAATCCAAGATGGCGGCCTGGTCATGTGACCTATGTGTCTGAACTTAGGATATGCACCAGATCTCATACAGCTTTACCATTGTGGCAAGTATGGAACTGATCGGTCAAACGGTGTTGACATAAAGCGTGACCAAAAATTTAGGCGGAAGAATAATAATAATAATAATAATAAATATAGCTGCGTTGCAGCAATGTCGGGTTTCGAGCCCACTGACTTATTAGCAGCGTTCCAAAATCAGCATCATTGACAATAATATATTAAAGGAAATTGCATGGCCTTCATACTAAACATGTTGCATGTTCCTGTCTGTAACAGTGCTTAAGGTATTACAATCTTGCATATTTAATGATGTCCCATGACCATATATGGTCATCGGATGTTTTTGTCAGCTCTGTTGTGCAATAACTTCAATATTGCATTGGTTGCATTTTCCTATCTGTAACAGTGCTTGAGTTATTACATTTATGCACATTTAATGATGTCACATGACCGTGTATTGGCATCAGATGTGTTAGTCACATATCTTGTCTCATAGCTTCGATATTGCACAGGTTGTGTGTTTCTATCTGTTACTGTGTTTCAAATATAACATTTATGCATATTTGATGAGGTCACATGACCATATATGGTCATCACATTAGTTAGTCACATCTCTTGTCCCATAGCTTTGATATTGCACAGGTTGCATGTTCCCGTCTGTAACAGTGCTTGAGTTATTACATTTATGCATATTGGATGAGGTCACATGATCATATATAGTCATCACATTAGTTAGACACATCTCTTGTTCCATAGATTCGATATTGCACAGGTTGCATGTTCCCGTCTGTAATAGTGATTGAGTTATTACATTTATGCTTATTTGATGAGGTCACATGACCATATATGGTCATCGGATATGTTAGTGACTTCTGTTGTGCAATAGCTTCAATATTGCACTGGTTGCATGTTCCTATCTGTAACAGTGCTTGAGATATAACATTTATGCATATTTGATGAGGTCACATGACCATATATGGTCATCGGATGTGTTAGTCACTTCTGTTGTGCAATAGCTTCAATATTGCACTGGTTGCATGTTCCTATCTGTAACAGTGCTTGAGTTATTACATTTATGCATATTTGATGACTTTACATGACCATATATGGTCATCACATTAGTTAGCCACATCTCTTGTCTCATAGCTTCGATATTGCATAGGTTGCATGTCTCTATCTGTGATTCTGCTTGAGATATTACAGTTATGCATATTTAATGACGTCACATGACCATATACGGTCATCTTGTTTGTTAGTAAAATGTCATGTACCATCACTTCAATATTGCACTGGTTGCATGTTCCTGTCTGTAACAGTGCTTGAGTTATTACATTTATGCGTATTTAATGACGTCACATGACCATATACGGTTATCACATTAGTTACTCACATCTCATGTCCCACAGCTTCGATTTTGCACAGGTTGCATGTTCATGTCTGTAACAGTGCTTGAGATAATTCAATTATGCATATTTAATGAAGTCACATGACCATATATGGTCATCACATTAGTTAGCCACATCTCTTGACCCGTACCTTCGATATTGCACAGGTTGCATGTCCCTAACTCTTACAGTGCTTGATATATTACATTTATGCATATTCAATGAGGTCACATGACCATATATGGTCATCTTGTTTGTTAGTAAAATTTCATGTACCATCACTTCAATATTGCACTGGTTGCATGTTCCCGTCTGTAACTGTGCTTGAGTTATTACATTTATGCATATTTGATGAAGTCACATGACCATATATGGTCATCACATTAGTTAGTCACATCTCGTGTCTTATAGCTTCGATATTGCACAGGTTGCATGTCCCTATCTGTAACAGTGCTTGATATATTACATTTATGCATATTTAATGAGATCACATGACCATATATGGTCATCTTGTTTGTTAGTAGAATTTCATGTACCATCACTTCAATATTGCACTGGTTGCATGTTCCTATCTGTAACAGTGCTTGAGATATTGCAATTATGTCTATAAAATGAGGTCACGTGACCATATAAAAGAACAAAAAAATATGAAAAAACATTCTAAAATCTTCTTATAAAAAACGGCTTATCGCCTGGACTCGATATTTTGGAATTAAATACTATGTCATATGATCTTTCAAAGTTATTCAGGGTTAGTTGATTTGTCGAAAATTATGCAAATGAGATGCAAAACAAAATTTAAAAAAATTCTAAAAAAAAAGTCACGTGACCGCTAAAGTTTTTTTTGATGATATTTGTAGCCCTTGTCGCACTGCTACTATCATAAAAAAATTGGAGCACTCAGACCCTCAGAAAGGTGCGCAATTCGGCATTGAAAATTTCGCCTTTAATCCAAGATGGCGGCCTGGTCATGTGACCTACGTGTCTGAACTTAGGATATGCACCAGATCTCATATAGCTTTACCATTGTGGCAAGTATTGAATTGATCGGTCCAACGGCGTTGACATAAAGCGTGACCAAAAATTTAGGCGGAAGAATAATAATAATAATAATAATAATAATAATAATAAACGGAACAATTACAAAAGGGTTTCGACCAAATGGGCTCGAAACCCTAAATATAGCTGCATAGCAGCAATCACCGGTTTTCAAGACCATGGCACATGGCCAAGTCACATGCAATGCATGGCCATGTATGACTGTTTGCAATAGCCCTGAAAATTAACGTTGGTTCCATGTTTGTATATGTGATAGTGTCCGAGATATTATAGCCATGCATATTTAATGAGTTCCATGACCATATATAGTCATCAGGTATGTTTGTCAATTCTCTTGTCCAATGTCTTCAATATAGCATTGGTTCAATGTTCCTACTTGCAACAGTGGCTAAGATATTAGAGACTTGCATATTTAATGAGTTCTATGACCATATATGGTCATCGAATATGTTGGTCAATCCTTTTGTGCAATGTCTTCAATATAGCATTGGTTCCATGTTTGTGTTTGCGATAGTGCCTGAGATATAAGAGACATGCATATTTAATGAGTTCTATGACCATATATGGTCATCGAATGTGTTGGCCAATTTTTTTGTCCAATGCCTTCAATATAGATTTGGGGACATGTCTCTGTCTTTAAAAGTGCTCGAGATATTATGGATATGCATATTTAATGACTTCTATGACCATATATGGTCATCGAATATGTTAGTCAAATCTCTCGGCCAATGTCTTCAATATAGCGTTAGTTCCATGTTTGTATGTGCAATAGTTCTCAATATATGTCAATTCAATGTGTATCGTATATGGGCCCTCCCCCTTTCCCATAATGCAACATTGCTGACTATTTAATATAAAATGTGAAAAATATTCATAAATCAACTGCTCCAAAACTACTGGTCGCACTTGCATGATTCTTTGATTAATCTGTAGTATGTATGATGTTCTTCAAAATTATGGCGTATATGATTATGGCGCATATTATGACCATATATGGTCATGGAATGTGTTGGTCAATTCTTTTGTTCAATGTCTTCAATATAGCATTGGTTCCATGTTTGTACTTGCAATAGTGCCTGAGATATTAGAGACACGCATATTTAATGAGTTCTATGACCATATATGGTCATACACTATGTTGATCAATTCTTTTGTTCAATGTCTTCAATATAGCATTGGTTCCATGTTTGTACTTGCAATAGTGCCTGAGATATTAGAGTCATGCATATTTAATGAGTTGCATGACCATATATGGTCATCCAATATTTTGGTCAATTCTCTTGTCCAATGTCTTCAATATAGCGTTAGTTCCATGTTTGTATGTGCAATAGTTCTCTATATATGTCAATTCAATGTATATCGTAAATGGGCCCTCCCCCCTTTCCCATAATGCAACATTGCTGGCTATTTTATATAAAATGTGAAAAATATTCATAAATCAACTGCTCCAAAACTACTGGTCGCACTTGCATGATTCTTTGATTAATCTGTAGTATGTATGATGTTCTTCAAAATTATGGCGTAGAAATTTGATACGATCAAAATTATGCAAATGAGATGCAAAACAATATTTCAGAAAATTCTAGAAAAAAAAGTCACATGACCGTTCAACTTTTTTTTCATGAAATACGTAGCTCTAGGGTCAATGCTTCTTTTAAGCGAAAGTTTGAAACTCCTAGACCCTCAGAAAGGTGTTTAAATGAGCATGCCATTTTTCGCCTAAAATTCAAAATGGCCGCCGTACCACGTGACCAATATGCGTCATTTTAGGATATGCACTAGATCTCATCAAACTTTACAAACATATGAAAAAATTTTCCAGATATGTGCAACGGTGTTCGAATGGCGCTTAGCGAAAAATCTGGCGGAATAATAATAATAAAAAACATAACGATTACAATAGGTTTCCAAGACATGTGTCTTGAAAACCTAAATATAGCTGCGTTGCAGCAATGTCGGGTTTCGAGCCCACTGACTTATTAGCAGCGTTGCAAAATCAGCATCATTGACAATAATATATTAAAGGAAATTGCATGGCCTTCATACTAAACATGTTGCATGTTCCTGTCTGTAACAGTGCTTAATGTATTACAACCTTGCATATTTAATGATGTCCCATGACCATATATGGTCATCGGATGTTTTTGTCCGCTCTGTTGTGCAATAACTTCAATATTGCATTGGTTGCATTTTCCTATCTGTAACAGTGCTTGAGATATAACATTTATGCATATTTGATGAGGTCACATGACCATGTGTGGTCATCACATTAGTTAGTCACATCTCTTGTTCCATAGATTCGATATTGCACAGGTTGCATGTTCCCGTCTGTAACAGTGCTTGAGTTATTACATTTATGCATATTTAATGATGTCACATGACCGTGTATGGGCATCAGATGTGTTAGTCACATATCTTGTCTCATAGCTTCGATATTGCACAGGTTGTGTGTTTCTATCTGTTACTGTGTTTCAAATATAACATTTATGCATATTTGATGAGGTCACATGACCATATATGGTCATCACATTAGTTAGTCACATCTCTTGTTCCATAGATTCGATATTGCACAGGTTGCATGTTCCCGTCTGTAATAGTGCTTGAGTTATTACATTTATGCTTATTTGATGAGGTCACATGACCATATATGGTCATCGGATATGTTAGTGACTTCTGTTGTGCAATAGCTTCAATATTGCACTGGTTGCATGTTCCTATCTGTAACAGTGCTTGAGATATAACATTTATGCATATTTGATGAGGTCACATGACCATATATGGTCATCGGATGTGTGAGTCACTTCTGTTGTGCAATAGCTTCAATATTGCACTGGTTGCATGTTCCTATCTGTAACAGTGCTTGAGTTATTACATTTATGCATATTTGATGAAATTACATGACCATATATGGTCACCACATTAGTTAGCCACATCTCTTGTCTCATAGCTTCGATATTGCATAGGTTGCATGTCTCTATCTGTGATTCTGCTTGAGATATTACAATTATGCATATTTAATGACGTCACATGACCATATACGGTCATCACATTAGTTACTCACATCTCATGTCCCACAGCTTCGATTTTGCACAGGTTGCATGTTCATGTCTGTAACAGTGCTTGAGATAATTCAATTATGCATATTTATTGAAGTCACATGACCATATATGGTCATCACATTAGTTAGTCACATCTCTTGACCCATACCTTCGATATTGCACAGGTTGCATGTCCCTAACTCTTGCAGTGCTTGATATATTACATTTATGCGTATTCAATGAGGTCACATGACCATATATGGTCATCTTTTTTGTTAGTAAAATTTCATGTACCATCACTTCAATATTGCACTGGTTGCATGTTCCCGTCTGTAACTGTGCTTGAGTTATTACATTTATGCATATTTGATGAAGTCACATGACCATATATGGTCATCACATTAGTTAGTAACATCTCGTGTCTTATAGCTTCGATATTGCACAGGTTGCCTGTCCCTATCTGTAACAGTGCTTGATATATTACATTTATGCATATTTAATGAGATCACATGACCATATATGGTCATCTTGTTTGTTAGTAGAATTTCATGTACCATCACTTCAATATTGCACTGGTTGCATGTTCCTAACTATAACAGTGCTCAAGATATTGCAATTATGTCTATAAAATGAGGTCACGTGACCATATAAAAGAACCAAAAAATATGAAAAAACATTCTAAAATCTTCTTATAAAAAACGGCTTTTCGCCTGGACTTCCATATTTTGGAATTAAATACTATGTCATATGATCTTTCAAAGTTATTCAGGGTTAGTTGATTTGTCGAAAATTATGCAAATGAGATGCAAAACAAAATTTCAAAAAATTCTAAAAAAAAAAGTCACGTGACCGCTAAATTTTTTTTTGATGAAATTTGTAGCCCTTGTCGCACTGCTACTATCATAAAAAAATTGGAGCACTCAGACCCTCAGAAAGGTGCGCAATTCGGCATTGAAAATTTCGCCTTTAATCCAAGATGGCGGCCTGGTCATGTGACCTATGTGTCTGAACTTAGGATATGCACCAGATCTCATACAGCTTTACCATTGTGGCAAGTATGGAACTGATCGGTCCAACGGTGTTGACATAAAGCGTGACCAAAAATTTAGGCGGAAGAATAATAATAATAATAATAATAAATATAGCTGCGTTGCAGCAATGTCGGGTTTCGAGCCCACTGACTTATTAGCAGCGTTCTAAAATCAGCATCATTGACAATAATTTATTAAAGGAAATTGCATGGCCTTCATACTAAACATGTTGCATGTTCCTGTGTGTAACAGTGCTTAAGGTATTACAATCTTGCATATTTAATGATGTCCCATGACCATATATGGTCATCAGATGGTTTTGTCAGCTTTGTTGTGCAATAACTTCAATATTGCATTGGTTGCATTTTCCTATCTGTAACAGTGCTTGAGATGTAACATTTATGCATATTTGATGAGGTCACATGACTATATGTGGTCATCACATTAGTTAGTCACATCTCTTGTTCCATAGATTCGATATTGCACAGGTTGCATGTTCCCGTCTGTAACAGTGCTTGAGTTATTACATTTATGCATATTTAATGATGTCACTTGACCGTGTATGGGCATCAGCTGTGTTAGTCACATATCTTGTCTCATAGCTTCGATATTGCACAGGTTGTGTGTTTCTTTCTGTTACTGTGTTTCAAATATAACATTTATGCATATTTGATGAGGTCACATGACCATATATGGTCATCACATTAGTTAGTCACATCTCTTGTTCCATAGATTCGATATTGCACAGGTTGCATGTTCCCGTCTGCAATAGTGCTTGAGTTATTACATTTATGCTTATTTGATGAGGTCACATGACCATATATGGTCATCGGATATGTTAGTGACTTCTGTTGTGCAATAGCTTCAATATTGCACTGATTGCATGTTCATATCTGTAACAGTGCTTGAGATATAACATTTATGCATATTTGATGAGGTCACATGACCATATATGGTCATCGGATGTGTTAGTCACTTCTGTTTTGCAATAGCTTCAATATTGCACTGGTTGCATGTTCCTATCTGTAACAGTGCTTGAGTTATTACATTTATGCATATTTGATGAAATTACATGACCATATATGGTCATCACATTAGTTAGCCACATCTCTTGTCTCATAGCTTCGATATTGCATAGGTTGCATGTCTCTATCTGTGATTCTGCTTGATATATTACAATTATGCATATTTAATGACGTCACATGACCATATACGGTCATCACATTAGTTACTCACATCTCATGTCCCACAGCTTCGATTTTGCACAGGTTGCATGTTCATGTCTGTAACAGT
The DNA here is from genome assembly GCF_978046115.1 of Saccoglossus kowalevskii. Classification (NCBI taxonomy): domain Eukaryota; kingdom Metazoa; phylum Hemichordata; class Enteropneusta; family Harrimaniidae; genus Saccoglossus; species Saccoglossus kowalevskii. Next base: position 353,352 of record NW_028188621.1, on the reverse strand, counting down.
GCTTGAGATAATTCAATTATGAATATTTAATGAAGTCACATGACCATATATGGTCATCACATTAGTTAGCCACATCTCTTGACCCATACCTTCGATATTGCACAGGTTGCATGTCCCTAACTCTTGCAGTGCTTGATATATTACATTTATGCATATTCAATGAGGTCACATGACCATATATGGTCATCTTGTTTGTTAGTAAAATTTCATGTACCATTACTTCAATATTGCACTGGTTGCATGTTCCCGTCTGTAACTGTGCTTGAGTTATTACATTTATGCATATTTGATGAAGTCACATGACCATATATGGTCATCACATTAGTTAGTCACATCTCGTGTCTTATAGCTTCGATATTGCACAGGTTGCATGTCCCTATCTGTAACAGTGCTTGATATATAACATTTATGCATATTTAATGAGATCACATGACCATATATGGTCATCTTGTTTGTTAGTAGAATTTCATGTACCATCACTTCAATATTGCACTGGTTGCATGTTCCTATTTGTAACAGTGCTTGAGGTATTCCAATTATGTCTATAAAATGAGGTCACGTGACCATATAAAAGAACAAAAAAATATGAAAAAACATTCTAAAATCTTCTTATAAAAAACGGCTTATCGCCTGGATTCCATGTTTTGGAATTAAATACTATGTCATATGATCTTTCAAAGTTATTCAGGGTTAGTTAATTTGTCGATAATTATGCAAATGAGATGTAAAACAAAATTTAAAAAAATTCTAAAAAAAAAAGTCACGTGACCGCTAAAGTTTTTTTTGATGAAATTTGTAGCCCTTGTCGCACTGCTACTATCATAAAAAAATTGGAGCACTCAGACCCTCAGAAAGGTGAGCAATTCGGCATTGAAAATTTCGCCTTTAATCCAAGATGGCGGCCTGGTCATGTGACCTATGTGTATGAACTTAGGATATGCACCAGATCTCATACAGCTTTACCATTGTGGCAAGCATGGAACTGATCGGTCCAACGGTGTTGACATAAAGCGTGACCAAAAATTTAGGCGGAAGAATAATAATAATAAATATAGCTGCATAGCAGCAATCACCGGTTTTCAAGACCATGGCACATGGCCAAGTCACATGCAATGCATGGCCATGTATGACTGTTTGCAATAACCCTCAAAATTAACGTTGGTTCCATGTTTGTATATGTGATAGTGTCCGAGATATTATAGCCATGCATATATTAAATGCGTTCCATGACCATATATAGTCATCGGGTATGTTTGTCAATTCTCTTGTCCAATGTCTTCAATATAGCATTGGTTCAATGTTCCTACTTGCAACAGTGGCTAAGATATTAGAGACTTGCATATTTAATGAGTTCTATGACCATATATGGTCATCGAATATGTTGGTCAATCCTTTTGTGCAATGTCTTCAATATAGCATTGGTTCCATGTTTGTGTTTGCGATAGTACCTGAGATATAAGAGACATGCATATTTAATGAGTTCTATGACCATATATGGTCATCGAATGTGTTGGTCAATTTTTTTGTCCAATGCCTTCAATATAGATTTGGGGACATGTCTCTGTCTTTAAAAGTGCTCGAGATATTATGGATATGCATATTTAATGACTTCTAAGACCATATATGGTCATCGAATGTGTTAGTCAATTCTCTCGGCCAATGTCTTCAATATAGCGTTAGTTCCATGTTTGTATGTGCAATAGTTCTCAATATATGTCAATTCAATGTGTATCGTATATGGGCCCTCCCCCTTTCCCATAATGCAACATTGCTGACTATTTAATATAAAATGTGAAAAATATTCATAAATCAACTGCTCCAAAACTACTGGTCGCACTTGCATGATTCTTTGATTAATCTGTAGTATGTATGATGTTCTTCAAAATTATGGCGTATATGATTATGGCGCATATTATGACCATATATGGTCATGGAATGTGTTGGTCAATTCTTTTGTTCAATGTCTTCAATATAGCATTGGTTCCATGTTTGTACTTGCAATAGTGCCTGAGATATTAGAGACACGCATATTTAATGAGTTCTATGACCATATATGGTCATACACTATGTTGATCAATTCTTTTGTTCAATGTCTTCAATATAGCATTGGTTCCATGTTTGTACTTGCAATAGTGCCTGAGATATTAGAGACATGCATATTTAATGAGTTGCATGACCATATATGGTCATCCAATATTTTGGTCAATTCTCTTGTCCAATGTCTTCAATATAGCGTTAGTTCCATGTTTGTATGTGCAATAGTTCTCTATATATGTCAATTCAATGTATATCGTAAATGGGCCCTCCCCCCTTTCCCATAATGCAACATTGCTGGCTATTTTATATAAAATGTGAAAAATATTCATAAATCAACTGCTCCAAAACTACTGGTCGCACTTGCATGATTCTTTGATTAATCTGTAGTATGTATGATGTTCTTCAAAATTATGGCGTAGAAATTTGATACGATCAAAATTATGCAAATGAGATGCAAAACAATATTTCAGAAAATTCTAGAAAAAAAAGTCACATGACCGTTCAACTTTTTTTTCATGAAATACGTAGCTCTAGGGTCAATGCTTCTTTTAAGCGAAAGTTTGAAACTCCTAGACCCTCAGAAAGGTGTTTAAATGAGCATGCCATTTTTCGCCTAAAATTCAAAATGGCCGCCGTACCACGTGACCAATATGCGTCATTTTAGGATATGCACTAGATCTCATCAAACTTTACAAACATATGAAAAAATTTTCCAGATATGTGCAACGGTGTTCGAATGGCGCTTAGCGAAATATCTGGCGGAATAATAATAATAAAAAACATAACGATTACAATAGGTTTCCAAGACATGTGTCTTGAAAACCTAATAATAATAATAATAATAATAATAAACGGAACAATTACAAAAGGGTTTCGACCAAATGGGCTCGAAACCCTAATAATAATAAACGGAACAATTACAATAGGGTTTCGACCAAATGGGCTCGAAACCCTAATAAATATAGCTGCGTTGCAGCAATGTCGGGTTTCGAGCCCACTGACTTATTAGCAGCGTTCCAAAATCAGCATCATTGACAATAATATATTAAAGGAAATTGCATGGCCTTCATACTAAACATGTTGCATGTTCCTGTCTGTAACGGTGCTTAAGGTATTACAATCTTGCATATTTAATGATGTCCCATGACCATATATGGTCATCGGATGTTTTTGTCAGCTCTGTTGTGCAATAACTTCAATATTGCATTGGTTGCATTTTCCTATCTGTAACAGTGCTTGAGATATAACATTTATGCATATTTGATGAGGTCACATGACCATATGTGGTCATCACATTAGTTAGTGACATCTCTTGTTCCATAGATTCGATATTGCACAGGTTGCATGTTCCCGTCTGTAACAGTGCTTGAGTTATTACATTTATGCATATTTAATGATGTCACATGACCGTGTATGGGCATCAGATGTGTTAGTCACATATCTTGTCTCATAGCTTCGATATTGCACAGGTTGTGTGTTTCTATCTGTTACTGTGTTTCAAATATAACATTTATGCATATTTGATGAGGTCACATGACCATATATGGTCATCACATTAGTTAGTCACATCTCTTGTCCCATAGCTTCGATATTGCACAGGTTGCATGTTCCCGTCTGTAACAGTGCTTGAGTTATTACATTTATGTATATTTGATGAAGTCACATGACCATATATGGTCATGACATTAGTTAGTCACATCTCGTGTCTTATAGCTTCGATATTGCACAGGTTGCATGTCCCTATCTGTAACAGTGCTTGATATATTACATTCATGCATATTTAATGAGATCACATGACCATATATGGTCATCTTGTTTGTTAGTAGAATTTCATGTACCATCACTTCAAAATTGCACTGGTTGCATGTTCCTATCTGTAACAGTGCTTGAGATATTGCAATTATGTCTATAAAATGAGGTCACGTGACCATATAAAAGAACAAAAAAAAATATGAAAAAACATTCTAAAATCTTCTTCTAAAAAACGGCTTATCGCCTGGACTTCATATTTTGGAATTAAATACTATGTCATATGATCTTTCAAAGTTATTCAGGGATAGTTGATTAGACGAAAATTATGCAAATGAGATGCAAAAGAAAATTAAAAAAATTCTAGAAAAAAATTAGTCACGTGACCGCTAAAGTTTTTTTTGATGAAATTTGTAGCCCTTGTCGCACTGCTACTATCATAAAAAAATTGGAGCACTCAGACCCTCAGAAAGGTGCGCAATTCGGCATTGAAAATTTCGCCTTTAATCCAAGATGGCGGCCTGGTCATGTGACCTATATGTCTGAACTTAGGATATGCACCAGATCTCATACAGCTTTACCATTGTGGCAAGTATGGAACTGATCGGTCCAACGGTGTTGACATAAAGCGTGACCAAAAATTTAGGCGGAAGAATAATAATAATAAATATAGCTGCATAGCAGCAATGACCGGTTTTCAAGACCATGGCACATGGCCAAGTCACATGCAATGCATGGCCAGGAATGACTGTTTGCAATAGCCCCCAAAATTAACGTTGGTCCCATGTTTGTATATGTGATAGTGTCCAAGATATTATTGCCATGCATATGTAATGAGTTATATGACCATATATAGTCATCAGGTATGTTTGTCAATTCTCTTGTCCAATGACTTCAATATAGCATTGGTTCCATGTTCCTACCTGCAACAGTGCCTAAGATATTAGAGGCATGCATATTTAATGAGTTCTATGACCATATATGGTCATCTCATATGTTGGACAATTCTCTTGTCCAATGTCTTCAGTATAGGTTTGGGTACATGTCCCTATCTTTAAAAGTGCTCGAGATATTATGGATATGCATACTTAATGAGTTCTATGACCATATATGGTAATCGAATATGTTGGTCAATCCTTTTGTCCAATGTCTTCAATATAGTATTGGTTCCATGTTTGTGCTTACAATAGTACTCGAGATATTAGAGATATGCACATTTAATGAGTTGTATGACCATATATGGTCATCGACTGTGTTGGTCAATTATCTTGTCCAAAGTCTTCAATATAGGTTTGGGTACATGTTTCTACCTTTAAAAGTGTTCGAGATATATGGATATGCATATTTAAACAGTTCTATGACCATATATGGTCATCGAGTATGTTGGTCAATTCTCTCGTCCTATGTCTTCAATATAGTGTTGATTCCATGTTTGAACTTACAATAATGCCTGAGATATTAGAGACACGCATATTTAATGAGTTATATGACCATATATGGTCATCAACTATGTTGATCAATTCTTTTGTTCAATGTCTTCAATATAGCATTGGTTCCATGTTTGTACTTGCAATCGTGCCTGAGATATTAAAGACATGTATATTTAATGAGTTCTATGACCATATATGGTCATCCAATGTTTTGGTCAATTTTCTTGTCCAATGTCTTCAATATAGCGTTAGTTCCATGTTTGTATGTGCAATAGTTCTCAATATATGTCAATTCAATGTGTATCGTATATGGGCCCTCCCCCCTTTCCCACAATGCAACATTGCTGACTATTTTATATAAAATGTGAAAAATATTCATAAATCAACTGCTCCAAAACTACTGGTCGCATTTGCATGATTCGTTGATTAATCTGTAGTATGTATGATGTTCTTCAAAATTATGGCGTGGAATTTTGATACGATCAAAATTATGCAAATGAGATGCAAAACAATATTTCAGAAAATTCTAGAAAAAAAAGTCACATGACCGTTCAACTTTTTTTTCATGAAATACGTAGCTCTAGGGCCAATGCTTCTTTTAAGCGAAAGTTTGAGACTCCTAGACCCTCAGAAAGGTGTTTAAATGAGCATGCCATTTTTTGCCTAAAATTCAAAATGGCCGCCGTACCACGTGACCAATATGCGTCATCTTAGGATATGCACTAGATCTCATCAGACTTTACAAACATATGAAAAAATTTTCAAGATATGTGCAACGGTGTTCGAATGGCGCTTAGCGAAAAATCTGGCGGAATAATAATAATAAAAAACATAACAATTACAAAAGGTTTCCAAGACATGTGTCTTGAAAACCTAAATATAGCTGCATAGCAGCAATCACCGGTTTTCAAGACCATGGCACATGGCCAAGTCACATGCAATGCATGGCCATGTATGACTGTTTGCAACAGCCCTCAAAATTAACGTTGGTCCCATGTTTGTATATGTGATAGTGTCCGAGATATAATAGCAATTGCATATTTAATGAGTTCTATGACCATATGTAGTCATCGGGTATGTTTGTCAATTCTCTTGTCCAATGTCTTCAATATAGCAATGGTTCCATGTTCCTACTTGCAACAGTGCCTAAGATATTAGAGACATGCATATTTAATGAGTTCTAAGACCATATATGGTCATCTAATATGTTGCTCAAATCTCTTGTCCAATACCTTCAGTATAGGTTTGGGTACATGTCTCTATCTTTAAAAGTGCTCGAGATATTATGGATATGCATATTTAATGAGTTATATAACCATATATGGTCATCGAATATGTTGGTCAATCCTTTTGTCCAATGTCTTCAATATAGCATTGGTTCCATGTTTGTACTTGCAATAGTGCCTGAGATATTAGAGACATGCATATTCAATGAGTTCCATGACCATATATGGTCATCGAATGTGTTGGTCAATTCTCTTGTCCAATGTCTTCACTATAGGTTTGGGTACATGTCTATATCTTTAAAAGTGCTCGAGATATTATAGATATGCATATTTAATGAGTTCTATGACCATATATGGTCATCAACTATGTTGGTCAATTCTTTTGTCCAATGTCTTCAATATAGCGTTGGTTCCATGTTTGTACTTGCAATAGTGCCTGAGATATTAGAGACATGCATATTTAATGAGTTGTATGACCATATATGGTCATCCAATATTTTGGTCAATTCTCTTGTCCAATGTCTTCAATATAGCGTTAGTTCCATGTTTGTATATACAATAGTTCTCAATATATGTCAATTCAATGTGTATCGTACAAGGGCCCTCCCCCCTTTCCCACAATGCAACATTGCTGACTATTATATATAAAATGTGAAAAATATTCATAAATCAACTGCTCCAAAACTACTGGTCGTACTTTCACGATTTTTTGATTAATCTGTAGTATGTATGACGTTCTTCAAAATTATGGCGTGGAATTTCGATACGATCAAAATTATGCAAATGAGATGCAAAACAATATTTCAGAAAATTCTTAAAAAAAAAGTCACATGACCGTTCAACTTTTTTTTCATGAAATACGTAGCTCTAGGGCCAATGCTTCTTTTAAGCGAAAGTTTGAGACTCCTAGACCCTCAGAAAGGTGTTTAAATGAGCATGCTATTTTTTGCCTAAAATTCAAAATGGCCGCCGTACCACGTGACCAATATTCGTCATCTTAGGATATGCATTAGATCTCATCAAACTTTACAAACATATGAAAAAATTTTTAAGATATGTGCAACGGTGTTCGAATGGCGCTTAGCGAAAAATCTGGCGGAATAATAATAATAATAATAAATATAGCTGCATAGCAGCAATGACCGGTTTTCAAGACCATGGCACATGGCCAAGTCACATGCAATGCATCGCCATGTATAACTGTTTGCAATAGCCCTGAAAATTAACGTTGGTTTCATGTTTGTATACGTGATAGTGTCCGAGATATTATAGCTATGCATATTTAATGAGTTCCATGACCATATATAGTCATCGGGTATGTTTGTCAATTCTCTTGTCCAATGTCTTCAATGTAGCATTGGTTCCATGTTTGTGCTTGCAATAGTGCTCGAGATTTTAGAGACATGCATATTAAATGAGTTGTATGACTATATATGGTCATCAACTTTGTTGGTCAATTCCATTGTCCAATGTCTTCAATATAGAGTTGGTTCCATGTTTGTACTTGCAATAATGCCTGAGATATTAGAGACACGCATATTTAATGAGTTCTATGACCATATATGGTCATTTAAAATGTTGGTCAATTCTTTTGTCCAATGCCTTCAGTATAGGTTTGGGTACATGTCTCTATCTTTGAAAGTGCTCGAGATATTATGGATATGCATATTTAATGAGTTCTATGACCATATATGGTCATCGAATATGTTAGTCAATTCTCTCGGCCAATGTCTTCAATATAGCGTTGGTTTCATGTTTGTACTTGCAATAGTGCCTAAGATATTAGAGACATGCATATTTAATGAGTTCTCTGACCATATATGGTCATCGAATGTGTTAGTCAATTCTCTTGTCCAATGTCTTCAATTTAGGTTTGGGTACATGTCTATATCTTTAAAAGTGCTTGAGGTATTATGGATATGCATATTTAATGAGTTATATGACCATATATGGTCATCAACTATGTTGGTCAATTCTTTTGTCCAATGTCTTCAATATAGCATTGGTTCCATGTTTGTACTTGCAATAGTGCCTGAGATATTAGAGACATGCATATTTAATGAGTTCTATGACCATATATGGTCATCTAATATGTTGGTCAATTCTCTTGTCCAATGCCTTCAGTATAGGTTTGGGTAAATGTCTCTATCTTTAAAAGTGCTTGAGATATTATGGATATACATATTTAATGAGTTCTATGACCATATATGGTCATCGAATATGTTGGTCAATCCTTTTGTTCAATGTCTTCAATACAGCATTGGTTCCATGTTTGTGTTTGCAATAGTGCCTGAGATATTAGAGTTATGCATATTTATTGAGTTCTATAACCATATATGGTCATCGAATATGTTGGTCAATTCTCTTGGTTAATGCCTTCAATATAGGTTTGGGTACATGTCTATATCTTTAAAAGTGCTCGAGATATTATGGATATGCATATTTAATGAGTTATATGACCATATATGGTCATCGACTGTGTTGGTCAATTCTTTTGTCCAATGTCTTCAATGAAGCATTGGTTCCATGTTTGTGCTTGCAATAGTACCTAAGATATTAAAGACATGCATGTTTAATGAGTTCTGTGACCATATATGGTCATCGAATATGTTGGTAAATTTTCTTGTCCAATGCCTTCAATATAAGTTTGGGTACATGTCTCTATCTTTAAAAGTGCTCGAGATATTATGGATATGCATTTTAATGAGTTCTATGACCATATATGGTCATTGACTGTGCTTGTCAATTCTTTTGTCCAATGTCTTCAATATAGCATTGGTTCCATGTTTGTACTTGCAATTGTGCCTGAGATATTAGAGACATGTATATTTAATGAATTCTATGACCATATATGGTCATCGAACGTGTTGGTCAATTCTCTTGTCCAATGCCTTCACAATAGGTTTGGGTACATGTTTCTATCTTTAAAAGTGCTCGAGATATTATGGATATGCATATTTAATGAGTTCTATGACCATATATGATCATCGATTGTGTTGGTCAATTCTCTTCTTCAATATCTACAATATAGCGTTGGTTCCGTGTTTGTGCTTGCAATAGTGCATGAGATATTATAGACATGCATATTTAATGAGTTATATGACCATATATGGTCATCGAATGTGTTGGTCAATTCTCTTGTCCAATGTCTTCACTATAGGTTTGGGTACATGTCTATATCTTTAAAAGTGCTCGAGATATTATAGATATGCATATTTAATGAGTTCTATGACCATATATGGTCATCAACTATGTTGATCAATTCTTTTGTTCAATGTCTTCAATATAACATTGGTTCCATGTTTGTACTTGCAATAGTGCCTGAGATATTAAAGACATGTATATTTAATGAGTTCTATGACCATATATGGTCATCCAATGTTTTGGTCAATTTTCTTGTCCAATGTCTTCAATATAGCGTTAGGTCCATGTTTGTATGTGCAATAGTTCTCTATATATGTCAATTCAATGTGTATCGTATATGGGCCCTCCCCCCTTTCCCACAATGCAACATTGCTGACTATTTTATATAAAATGTGAAAAATATTCATAAATCAACTGCTCCAAAACTACTGGTCGCACTTGCATGATTCTTTGATTAATTTGTAGTATGTATGATGTTCTTCAAAATTATGGCGTGGAATTTTGATACGATCAAAATTATGCAAATGAGATGCAAAACAATATTTTAGAAAATTCTAGAAAAAAAAGTCACGTGACCGTTCAACTTTTTTTTCATGAAGTACGTAGCCCTAGGGCCAATGCTTCTTTTAAGCGAAAGTTTGAGACTCCTAGACCCTCAGAAAGGTGTTTAAATGAGCATGCCATTTTTTGCCTTCAATTCAAAATGGCCGCCGTACCACGTGACCAATATGCGTCATCTTAGGATATGCACTAGATCTCATCAATCTTAACAAACATATGCAAACTTTTTCAAGATATGTGCAACGGTGTTCGAATGGCGCTTAGCGAAAAATCTGGCGGAATAATAATAATAATAATAATAATAATAATAATAATAATAATAATAATAAAAAACATAACAATTACAAAAGGTTTCCAAGACATGTGTCTTGAAAACCTAATAATAATAATAAACGGAACAATTACAATAGGGTTTCGACCAAATGGGCTCGAAACCCTAATAATAATAATAAACGGAACAATTACAAAAGGGTTTCGACCAAATGGGCTCGAAACCCTAATAAACGGAACAATTACAATAGGGTTTCGACCAAATGGGCTCGAAACCCTAAATATAGCTGCGTTGCAGCAATGTCGGGTTTCGAGCCCACTGACTTATTAGCAGCGTTCCAAAATCAGCATCATTGACAATAATATATTAAAGGAAATTGCATGGCCTTCATACTAAACATGTTGCATGTTCCTGTCTGTAACAGTGCTTAAGGTATTACAATCTTGCATATTTAATGATGTCCCATGACCATATATGGTCATCGGATGTTTTTGTCAGCTCTGTTGTGCAATAACTTCAATATTGCATTGGTTGCATTTTCCTATCTGTAACAGTGCTTGAGATGTAACATTTATGCATATTTGATGAGGTCACATGACCATATGTGGTCATCACATTAGTTAGTCACATCTCTTGTTCCATAGATTCGATATTGCACAGGTTGCATGTTCCCGTCTGTAACAGTGCTTGAGTTATTACATTTATGCATATTTAATGATGTCACATGACCGTGTATGGGCATCAGATGTGTTAGTCACATATCTTGTCTCATAGCTTCGATATTGCACAGGTTGTGTGTTTCTTTCTGTTACTGTGTTTCAAATATAACATTTATGCATATTTGATGAGGTCACATGACCATATATGGTCATCACATTAGTTAGTCACATCTCTTGTTCCATAGATTCGATATTGCACAGGTTGCATGTTCCCGTCTGTAATAGTGCTTGAGTTACTACATTTATGCTTATTTGATGAGGTCACATGACCATATATGGTCATCGGATATGTTAGTGACTTCTGTTGTGCAATAGCTTCAATATTGCACTGGTTGCATGTTCCTATCTGTAACAGTGCTTGAGATATAACATTTATGCATATTTGATGAGGTCACATGACCATATATGGTCATCGGATGTGTTAGTCACTTCTGTTGTGCAATAGCTTCAATATTGCACTGGTTGCATGTCTCTATCTGTGATTCTGCTTGAGATATTACAATTATGCATATTTAATGACGTCACATGATCATATACGGTCATCACATTAGTTACTCACATCTCATGTCCCACAGCTTCGATATTGCACAGGTTGCATGTCCCTAACTCTTGCAGTGCTTGATATATTACATTTATGCATATTCAATGAGGTCACATGACCATATATGGTCATCACATTAGTTAGTCACATCTCTTGTCCCAAAGCTTCGATATTGCACAGGTTGCATGTTCCCGTCTGTAACAGTGCTTGAGTTATTACATTTATGCATATTTGATGAGGTCACATGATCATATATAGTCATCACATTAGTTAGTCACATCTCTTGTTCCATAGATTCGATATTGCGATATTGCACAGGTTGCATGTTCCCGTCTGTAACAGTGCTTGAGTTATTACATTTATGCATATTTGGTGAAGTTACATGACCATATATGGTCATCACATTAGTTAGTCACATATCTTGTCTCATAGCTTCGATATTGCACAGGTTGCATTTTTCTATCTGTAACAGTGCTTCAGTTATTACGTTTATGCATATTTGATGAGGTCACATGATCATATATAGTCATCGGATATGTCAGTCACCTCTGTTGTGCAATAACTTCAATATTGCACTGGTTGCGTGTTTCTATCTGTTACTGTGTTTCAAATATAACATTTATGCATATTTGATGAGGTCACATGACCATATATGGTCATCACATTAGTTATTCACATCTCTGGACCTATAGCTTCGATATTGCACAGGTTGCATGTCCCTAACTCTTACAGTGCTTGATATATTACATTTATGCATATTCAATGAGGTCACATGACCATATATGGTCATCTTGTTTGTTAGTAAAATTTCATGTACCATCCCTTCAATATTGCACTGGTTGCATGTTCCCGTCTGTAACTGTGCTTGAGTTATGACATTTATGCATATTTGATGAAGTCACATGACTGTGTATGGTCATCAGATGTGTTAGTCATCTCTCTTGTGCAAGACCTTCCATATTGCACTAGTTGCATGTTCCTGTCTGTAACAGTGCTTAATGTTTTACAATCATACATATTTAATGATGTCACATAACCATATATGGTCATCGGATGTGTTAGTCACTTCTGTTGCACAATAACTTCAATATTGCACTGGTTGCATGGTCCTATCTGTAACAGTGCTTGACATATAACATTTATGCATATTTGATGAGGTCACATGACCATATATAGTCATCACATTAGTTAGTAACAACTTTTGTCCCATAGCTTTGATATTGCACAGGTTGCATGTTCCCGTCTGTAACAGTTCTTGAGTTATTACATTTATGCATATTTGATGAGGTTACATGACCATATATGGTCATCGGATGTGTTAGTCACTTCCATTGTGCAATAACTTCAATATTGCAATGGTTGCATGGTCCTATCTGTAACAGTGCTTGACATATAACATTTATGCATATTTGATGAGGTTACATGACCATATATGGTCATCACATTAGTTATTCACATCTCTTGTCCCATAGCTTCCATATTGCACAGGTTGCATGTTCCCGTCTGTAACAGTGCTTGAGTTATTAAATTTATGAATAATTAATGATGTCACATGACCGTGTATGGTCATCAGATGTGTTAGTCACATCTGTTGTGCAAAAATTTCAGTATTGCACTGGTTACATGTTTCTATCTGTAACAGTGCTTGAGATATAACATTTATGCATATTTGAAAGAGGTCACATGACCATATATGGTCATCGGATATGTTAGTCACCTTCCTTGTGCAAGACTTTCAATATTGCACTAGTTGCATGTTCCTGTCTGTAACAGTGCTTGAGTTATTACATTTAAGCATATTTGATGAGGTCACATGACCATATATGCTCATCGAATATGTTAGTCACATCTGTTGTGCAAAAATTTCAGTATTGCACTGGTTACATGTTTCTATCTGTAACAGTGCTTGAGATATAACATTTATGCATATTTGAAAGAGGTCACATGACCATATATGGTCATCGGATATGTTAGTCACCTTCCTTGTGCAATACCTTCAATACTGCACTGGTTGCATGTTCCTGTCCGAAACAGTGCTTGAGTTATTACATTTATGCATATTTGATGAGGTCACATGACCATATATGGTCATCACATTAGTTAGTCACATCTCGTGTCTCATAGCTTCGATATTGCACAGGTTGCATGTCCCTATCTGTAACAGTGCTTGATATATTACATTTATGCATATTTAATGAGGTCACATGACCATATATGGTCATCTTGTTTGTTAGTAAAATTTCATGTACCATCACATCAATATTGCACTGATTGCATGTTCCTATCTGTAACAGTGCTTGAGATATTGCAATTATGTCTATAAAATGAGGTCACGTGACCATATAAAAGAACAAAAAAAATATGAAAAAAACATTCTAAAATCTTCTTATAAAAAACGGCTTATCGCCTGGACTCCATATTTTGGAATTAAATACTATGTCATATGATCTATCAAAGTTATTCAGGGTTAGTTAATTAGTCGAAAATTATGCAAATGAGATGCAAAAAAAAATTAAAAAAATTCTAGAAAAAAATTAGTCACATGACCGCTAAAGTTTTTTTTGATGAAATTTGTAGCCCTTATCCCACTGCTACTGCCATGAAAAAATTGGAGCACTCAGACCCTCAGAAAGGTGTGCAATTCGGCATTGAAAATTTCGCCTTTAACCCAAGATGGCGGCCTGGTCATGTGACCTATGTGTCTGAACTTAGGATATGCACCAGATCTCATCCAGCTTTACCATTGTGGCAAGTATTGAGCTGATCGGTCCAACAGCGTTGACATAAAGCGTGACCAAAAATTTAGGCGGAATCATAATAATAATAATAAACGGAACAATTACAATAGGGTTTCGACCAAATGGGCTCGAAACCCTAATAATAATAATAATAATAAATATAGCTGCGTTGCAGCAATGTCGGGTTTCGAGCCCACTGACTTATTAGCAGCGTTCCAAAATCAGCATCATTGACAATAATATATTATAGGAAATTGCATGGCCTTCATACTAAACATGTTGCATGTTCCTGTCTGTAACAGTGCTTAAGGTATTACAATCTTGCATATTTAATGATGTCCCATGACCATATATGGTCATCGGATGTTTTTGTCAGCTCTGTTGTGCAATAACTTCAATATTGCATTGGTTGCATTTTCCTATCTGTAACAGTGCTTGAGATATAACATTTAAGCATATTTGATGAGGTCACATGACCATATGTGGTCATCACATTAGTTAGTCACATCTCTTGTTCCATAGATTCGATATTGCACAGGTTGCATGTTCCCGTCTGTAACAGTGCTTGAGTTATTACATTTATGCATATTTAATGATGTCACATGACCGTGTATGGGCATCAGATGTGTTAGTCACATATCTTGTCTCATAGCTTCGATATTGCACAGGTTGTGTGTTTCTATCTGTTACTGTGTTTCAAATATAACATTTATGCATATTTGATGAGGTCACATGACCATATATGGTCATCACATTAGTTAGTCACATCTCTTGTCCCATAGCTTCGATATTGCACTGGTTGCATGTTCCCGTCTGTAACAGTGCTTGAGTTATTACATTTATGTATATTTGATGAAGTCACATGACCATATATGGTCATCGGATATGTTAGTGACTTCTGTTGTGCAATAGCTTCAATATTGCACTGGTTGCATGTTCCTATCTGTAACAGTGCTTGAGATATAACATTTATGCATATTTGATGAGGTCACATGACCATATATGGTCATCGGATGTGTTAGTCACTTCTGTTGTGCTATAGCTTCAATATTGCACTGGTTGCATGTTCCTATCTGTAACAGTGCTTGAGTTATTACATTTATGCATATTTGATGAAATTACATGACCATATATGGTCATCACATTAGTTAGCCACATCTCTTGTCTCATAGCTTCGATATTGCATAGGTTGCATGTCTCTATCTGTGATTCTGCTTGAGATATTACAATTATGCATATTTAATGACGTCACATGACCATATACGATAATCACATTAGTTACTCACATCTCATGTCCCACAGCATCGATTTTGCACAGGTTGCATGTTCATGTCTGTAACAGTGCTTGAGATAATTCAATTATGCATATTTAATGAAGTCACATGACCATATATGGTCATCACATTAGTTAGTCACATCTCTTGACCCATACCTTCGATATTGCACAGGTTGCATGTCCCTAACTCTTGCAGTGCTTGATATATTACATTTATGCATATTCAATGAGGTCACATGACCATATATGGTCATCTTGTTTGTTAGTAAAATTTCATGTACCATCACTTCAATATTGCACTGGTTGCATGTTCCCGTCTGTAACTGTACTTGAGTTATTACATTTATGCATATTTGATGAAGTCACATGACCATATATGGTCAACACATTAGTTAGTAACATCTCGTGTCTTATAGCTTCGATATTGCACAGGTTGCATGTCCCTATCTGTAACAGTGCTTGATATATTACATTTATGCATATTTAATGAGATCACATGACCATATATGGTCATCTTGTTTGTTAGTAGAATTTCATGTACCATCACTTCAATATTGCACTGGTTGCATGTTCCTAACTGTAACAGTGCTTAAGATATTGCAATTATGTCTATAAAATGAGGTCACGTGACCATATAAAAGAACAAAAAAATATGAAAAAACATTCTAAAATCTTCTTATAAAAAACGGCTTTTCGCCTGGACTTCCATATTTTGGAATTAAATACTATGTCATATGATCTTTCAAAGTTATTCAGGGTTAGTTGATTTGTCGAAAATTATGCAAATGAGATGCAAAACAAAATTTCAAAAAATTCTAAATAAAAAAGTCACGTGACCGCTAAAGTTTTTTTTGATGAAATTTGTAGCCCTTGTCGCACTGCTACTATCATAAAAAAATTGGAGCACTCAGACCCTCAGAAAGGTGCGCAATTCGGCATTGAAAATTTCGCCTTTAATCCAAGATGGCGGCCTGGTCATGTGACCTATGTGTCTGAACTTAGGATATGCACCAGATCTCATACAGCTTTACCACTGTGGCAAGTATGGAACTGATTGGTCCAACGGTGTTGACATAAAGCGTGACCAAAAATTTAGGCGGAAGAATAATAATAATAAATATAGCTGCGTTGCAGCAATGTCGGGTTTCGAGCCCACTGACTTATTAGCAGCGTTCCAAAATCAGCATCATTGACAATAATATATTAAAGGAAATTGCATGGCCTTCATACTAAACATGTTGCATGTTCCTGTCTGTAACAGTGCTTAAGGTATTACAATCTTGCATATTTAATGATGTCCCATGACCATATATGGTCATCGGATGTTTTTGTCAGCTCTGTTGTGCAATAACTTCAATATTGCATTGGTTGCATTTTCCTATCTGTAACAGTGCTTGAGATATAACATTTATGCATATTTGATGAGGTCACATGACCATATGTGGTCATCACATTAGTAAGTCACATCTCTTGTTCCATAGATTCGATATTGCACAGGTTGCATGTTCCCGTCTGTAACAGTGCTTGAGTTATTACATTTATGCATATTTAATGATGTCACATGACCGTGTATTGGCATCAGATGTGTTAGTCACATATCTTGTCTCATAGCTTCGATATTGCACAGGTTGTGTGTTTCTATCTGTTACTGTGTTTCAAATATAACATTTATGCATATTTGATGAGGTCACATGACCATATATGGTCATCACATTAGTTAGTCACATCTCTTGTCCCATAGCTTCGATATTGCACAGGTTGCATGTCCCTAACTCTTACAGTGCTTGATATATTACATTTATGCATATTCAATGAGTTCACATGACCATATATGGTCATCTTGTTTGTTAGTAAAATTTCATGTACCATCACTTCAATATTGCACTGGTTGCATGTTCCTGTCTGTAACTGTGCTTGAGTTATTACATTTATGTATATTTGATGAAGTCACATGACCATATATGGTCATCACATTAGTTAGTCACATCTCGTGTCTTATAGCTTCGATATTGCACAGGTTGCATGTCCCTATCTGTAACAGTGCTTGATATATTACATACATGCATATTTAATGAGATCACATGACCATATATGGTCATCTTGTTTGTTAGTAGAATTTCATGTACCATCACTTCAATATTGCACTGGTTGCATGTTCCTATCTGTAACAGTGCTTGAGATATTGCAATTATGTCTATAAAATGAGGTCACGTGACCATATAAAAGAACAAAAAAAAATGAAAAAACATTCTAAAATCTTCTTATAAAAAACGGCTTATCGCCTGGACTCCATATTTTGGAATTAAATACTATGTCATATGATCTTTCAAAGTTATTCAGGGTTAGTTGATTTGTCGAAAATTATGCAAATGAGATGCAAAACAAAATTTAAAAAAATTCTAAAAAAAAAAGTCACGTGATCGCTAAAGTTTTTTTTGATGAGATTTGTAGCCCTTGTCGCACTGCTACTATCATAAAAAAATTGGAGCACTCAGACCCTCAGAAAGGTGCGCAATTCGGCATTGAAAATTTCGCCTTTAATCCAAGATGGCGGCCTGGTCATGTGACCTATGTGTCTGAACTTAGGATATGCACCAGATCTCATATAGCTTTACCATTGTGGCAAGTATTGAATTGATCGGTCCAACGGCGTTGACATAAAGCGTGACCAAAAATTTAGGCGGAAGAATAATAATAATAATAATAATAATAATAATAAACGGAACAATTACAAAAGGGTTTCGACCAAATGGGCTCGAAACCCTAAATATAGCTGCATAGCAGCAATCACCGGTTTTCAAGACCATGGCACATGGCGAAGTCACATGCAATGCATGGCCATGTATGACTGTTTGCAATGGCCCTGAAAATTAACGTTGGTTCCATGTTTGTATATGTGATAGTGTCAGAGATATTATAGCCATGCATATTTAATGAGTTCTATTACCATATATAGTCATCAAATGTGTTGGTCAATCCTCTTGTCCAATGTCTTCAATATAACATTGGTTCCATGTTTGTGTTTGCAATAGTGCCTGAGATATTAGAGACATGCTTATTTAATGAGTTCTATGACCATATATGGTCATCGAATGTGTTGGTCAATTCTCTCGGCCAATGTCTTCAATATACCGTTGGTTCCATGTTTGTACTTGCAGTAGTGCCTGAGATATTAGAGACATGCATATTTAATGTGTTGCATGACCATATATAGTCATCGGGTATGTTTGTCAATTTTCTTGTCCAATGTCTTCAATATAGCATTGGTTCAATGTTCCTACTTGTAACAGTGCCTAATATATTAGAGACTTGCATATTTAATGATTTCTCTGACCATATATGGTCATTTAAAATGTCGGTCAATTCTTTTGTCCAATGCCTTCAGTATAGGTTTGGGTACATGTCTCTATCTTTAAAAGTGCTCGAGATATTATGGATATGCATATTCAATGAGTTCTATGACCATATATGGTCATCCAATGTGTTGGTCAATCCTTTTGTCCAATGTCTTCAATATAACATTGGTTCCATGTTTGTGTTTGCAATAGTGCCTGAGATATTAAAGAAATGCATATTTAATGAGTTCTATGTCCATATATGGTCATCAAATGTGTTGGTCAATTCTCTTGTCCAATGTCTTCACTATAGGTTTGGGTACATGTCTATATCTTTAAAAATGCTCGAGATATTATGGATATGCATATTTAATGAGTTCTATGACCATATATGGTCATCAACTATGTTGGTTAATTTTTTTGTCCAATGTCTTCAATATAGCATTGGTTTCATGTTTGTACTTGCAATAGTGCCTGAGATATTAGAGACATGCATATTTAATGAGTTGCATGACCATATATGGTCATCCAATATTTTGGTAAATTCTCTTGTCCAATGTCTTCAATATAGCGTTAGTTCCATTCTTGTATTTGCAATAGTTCTCAATATATGTCAATTCAATGTGTATCGTATATGGGCCCTCCCCCCTTTCCCATAATGCAACATTGCTGACTATTTTATATAAAATGTGAAAAATATTCATAAATCAACTGCTTGAAAACTACTGGTCGCACTTGCACGATTCTTTGATTAATCTGTAGTATGTATGATGTTCTTCAAAATTATGGCGTGGAGTTTTGATACGATCAAAATTATGCAAATGAGATGCAAAACAATATTTTAGAAAATTCTAGAAAAAAAAGTCACATGACCGTTCAACTTTTTTTTCATGAAATACGTAGCTCTAGGGCCAATGCTTCTTTTAAGCGAAAGTTTGAGACTCCTAGACCCTCAGAAAGGTGTTTAAATGAGCACTCCATTTTTCGCCTGAAATTCAAAATGGCCGCCGTACCACGTGACCAATATGCGTCATCTTAGGATATGCACTAGATCTCATCAAGCTTTACAAATATATGAAAACATTTTCCAGATATGTGCAACGGTGTTCGAATGGCGCTTAGCGAAAAATCTGGCGGAATAATAATAATAATAATAAAAAACATAACAATTACAAAAGGTTTCCAAGACATGTGTCTTGAAAACCTAATAAAAAACATAACAATTACAAAAGGTTTCCAAGACATGTGTCTTGAAAACCTAAATATAGCTGCATAGCAGCAATGACCGGTTTTCAAGACCATGGCACATGGCCAAGTCACATGCAATGCATGGCCATGTATAACTGTTTGCAATAGCCCTCAAAATTAACGTTGGTTTCATGTTTGTATATGTGATAGTGTCCAAGATATTATAGCCATGCATATTTAATGAGTTCTATGACCATATATAGTCATCAGGTATGTTTGTCAATTCTCTTGTTCAATGTCTTCAATGTAGCACTGGTTCCATGTTCCTACTTGCAACAGTGCCTAAGATATCAGAGACATGCATATTTAATACCATATATGGTCATCTACTATGTTGCTCAATTCTCTTGTCCAATGTCTTCAATATAGTGTTGGTTGCATATCTATACTTGCAATAGTGTCCGAGATTTTAGGGACAAGCATATTTAATGATTTCTATGACCATATATGGTCATTGATTGTGTTGGTCAATTGTCTTGTTCAATATCTACAATATAGTGTTGGTACTATGTTTGTACTTGCAATAGTGCATGAGATATTAGGGACTTGCATATTTAATGAGTTCTATGACCATATATGGTCATTTTATATGTTGGTCAATTTTTTTGTCCAATGCCTTCAATATAGGTTTGGGTACATGTTTATATCTCTAAAAGTGATCGAGATATTATGGATATGCATATTTAATGAGTTCTATGACCTTATATGGTCATCGAATATGTTGGTCAATTCTCTCGTCCAATGTCTTCAATATAGCATTTGTTGCATGTTTGTACTTGCAATAGCGCCTGAGATATTAAAAACATGCATATTTAATGAGTTCTATGACCATATATAGTCATCGATTGTGTTGGTCAATTCTCTTGTTCAATATCTACAATATAGCTTTTGTTCCATGATTGTATTTGCAATAGTGCATGAGATATTAGAGACATGCATATTTAATGAGTTCTATGACCATATATGGTTATCGAATATTTTGGTCAATTCTCTCGTCCTATGTCTTCAATATAGCATTAGTTCCATGTTTGTACTTGCAATACTGCCTGAGATATGAAAGACATGTATATTTAATGAGTTATATGACCATATATGGTCATCCAATGTTTTGGTACATTTTCTTGTCCAATGTCTTCAATACAACGTTAGTTCCATGTTTGTACTTGCAATAGTGCCTGAGATATTGAGACATGCATATTTAATGAGTTGCATGACCATATATGGTCATCCAATATTTTGGTAAATTCTCTTGTCCAATGTCTTCAATATAGCGTTAGTTCCATTCTTGTATTTGCAATAGTTCTCAATATATGTCAATTCAATGTGTATCGTATATGGGCCCTCCCCCCTTTCCCATAATGCAACATTGCTGACTATTTTATATAAAATGTGAAAAATATTCATAAATCAACTGCTTGAAAACTACTGGTCGCACTTGCACGATTCTTTGATTAATCTGTAGTATGTATGATGTTCTTCAAAATTATGGCATGGAATTTTGATACGATCAAAATTATGCAAATGAGATGCAAAACAATATTTTAGAAAATTCTAGAAAAAAAAGTCACATGACCGCTCAACTTTTTTTTCATGAAATACGTAGCTCTAGGACCAATGCTTCATTTAAGCGAAAGTTTGAGACTCCTAGACCCTCAGAAAGGTGTGTAAATGAGCATGCCATTTCTTGCCTTAAATTCAAAATGGCCGCCGTACCACGTGACCAATATGCGTCATCTTAGGATATGCACTAGATCTCATCAGACTTTACACACATGTGCAAACATTTTCAAGATATGTGCAATGGTGTTCGAATGGCGCTTAGCGAAAAATCTGGCGGAATAATAATGATAATAATAATAAATATAGCTGCATAGCAGCAATGACCGGTTTTCAAGACCATGGCACATGGCCAAGTCACATGCAATGCATGGCCAGGTATGACTGTTTGCAATAGCCCCCAAAATTAACGTTGGTCCCATGTTTGTATATGTGATAGTGTCCAAGATATTATTGCCATGCATATGTAATGAGTTATATGACCATATATAGTCATCAGGTATGTTTGTCAATTCTCTTGTCCAATGACTTCAATATAGCATTGGTTCCATGTTCCTACCTGCATCAGTGCCTAAGATATTAGAGGCATGCATATTTAATGAGTTCTATGACCATATATGGTCATCTCATATGTTGGACAATTCTCTTGTCCAATGTCTTCAGTATAGGTTTGGGTACATGTCTCTATCTTTAAAAGTGCTCGAGATATTATGGATATGCATACTTAATGTGTTCTATGACCATATATGGTAATCGAATATGTTGGTCAATCCTTTTGTCCAATGTCTTCAATATAGTATTGGTTCCATGTTTGTGCTTACAATAGTACTCGAGATATTAGAGACATGCATATTTAATGAGTTGTATGACCATATATGGTCATCGACTGTGTTGGTCAATTATCTTGTCCAAAGTCTTCAATATAGGTTTGGGTACATGTTTCTATCTTTAAAAGTGTTCGAGATATATGGATATGCATATTTAATCAGTTCTATGACCATATATGGTCATCGAATATGTTGGTCAATTCTCTCGTCCTATGTCTTCAATATAGCGTTGATTCCATGTTTGAACTTGCAATAATGCCCGAGATATTAGAGACACGCATATTTAATGAGTTATATGACCATATATGGTCATACACTATGTTGATCAATTCTTTTGTTCAATGTCTTCAATATAGCATTGGTTCCATGTTTGTACTTGCAATAGTGCCTGAGATATTAGAGACATGCATATTTAATGAGTTGCATGACCATTTATGGTCATCCAATATTTTGGTCAATTCTCTTGTCCAATGTCTTCAATATAGCGTTAGTTCCATGTTTGTATATGCAATAGTTCTCAATATATGTCAATTCAATGTGTATCGTATATGGGCCCTCCCCCCTTTCCCATAATGCAACATTGCTGACTATTTTATATAAAATGTGAAAAATATTCATAAATCAACTGCTCCAAAACTACTGGTCGCACTTCCATGATTCTTTGATTAATCTGTAGTATGTATGATGTTCTTCAAAATTATGGCGTGGAATTTCGATACGATCAAAATTATGCAAATGAGATGCAAAACAATATTTCAGAAAATTCTAGAAAAAAAAGTCACATGACCGTTCAACTTTTTTTTTCTGATATACGTAGCTCTAGGGCCAATGCTTCTTTTAGGCGAAAGTTTGAGACTCCTAGGCCCTCAGAAAGGTGTTCAAATGAGCATGCCATTTTTCGCCTTAAATTCAAAATGGCCGCCGTACCACGTGATCAATATGCGTCATCTTAGGATATGCACTAGATCTCATCAACCTTTACAAACATATGAAAATTTTTTACAGATATGTGCAACGGTGTCGAAATGGCGCTTAGCGAAAAAATCTGGCGGAATAATAAAAAACATAACGATTACAATAGGTTTCCAAGACATGTGTCTTGAAAACCTAAATATAGCTGCATAGCAGCAATGACCGGTTTTCAAGACCATGGCTCATGGCCAAGTCACATGCAATGCATGGCCATGTATGACTGTTTGCAATAGCCCTGAAAATTAACGTTGGTTCCATGTTTGTACTTACAATAATGCCTGAGATATTAGAGACACGCATATTTAATGAGTTTTATGACCATATATGGTAATCAACTATGTTGATCAATTCTCTTGTTCAATGTCTTCAATATAGCATTAGTTCCATGTTCCTACTTGCAACAGTGCCTAAGATATCAGAGACATGCATATTTAATACCATATATGGTCATCTACTATGTTGCTCAATTCTCTTGTCCAATGTCTTCAATATAGTGTTGGTTGCATGTCTATACTTGCAATAGTGTCCGAGATTTTAGGGACAAGCATATTTAATGATTTCTATGACCATATATGGTCATTGATTGTGTTGGTCAATTCTCTTGTTCAATATCTACAATATAGTGTTGGTACTATGTTTGTACTTGCAATAGTGCATGAGATATTAGGGACTTGCATATTTAATGAGTTCTATGACCATATATGGTCATTTTATATGTTGGTCAATTTTTTTGTCCAATGCCTTCAATATAGGTTTGCGTACATGTTTATATCTTTAAAAGTGATTGAGATATTTTGGATATGCATATTTATTGAGTTCTATGACCTTATATGGTCATCGAATATGTTGGTCAATTCTCTCGTCCAATGTCTTCAATATAGCATTGGTAGCATGTTTGTACTTGCAATAGTGCCCGAGATACTAAAAACATGCATATTTAATGAGTTCTATGACCATATATAGTCATCGATTGTGTTGGTCAATTCTCTTGTTCAATATCTACAATATAGCTTTTGTTCCATGTTTGTACTTGCAATAGTGCATGAGATATTAGAGACATGCATATTTAATGAGTTCTATGACCATATATGGTTATCGAATATTTTGGTCAATTCTCTCGTCCTTTGTCTTCAATATAGCGTTGGTTCCATGTTTGTACTTGCAATAATGCCTGAGATATTAGAGACACGCATATTTAATGAGTTCCATGACCATATATGGTCATCAACTATGTTGATCAATTCTTTTGTTCAATGTCTTCAATATAGCATTGGTTCCATGTTTGTACTTGCAATAGTGCCTGAGATATGAAAGACATGTATATTTAATGAGTTATATGACCATATATGGTCATCCAATGTTTTGGTACATTTTCTTGTCCAATGTCTTCAATACAACGTTAGTTCCATGTTTGTACTTGCAATAGTGCCTGAGATATTAGAGACATGCATATTTAATGAGTTGCATAACCATATATGGTCATCCAATATTTTGGTAAATTCTCTTGTCCAATGTCTTCAATATAGCCTTAGTTCCATTCTTGTATGTGCAATAGTTCTCAATATATGTCAATTCAATGTGTATCGTATATGGGCCCTCCCCCCTTTCCCATGATGCAACATTGCTGACTATTTTATATAAAATGTGAAAAATATTCATAAATCAACTGCTCCAAAACTACTGGTCGCACTTTCATGATGCTTTGATTAATCTGTAGTATGTATGATGTTCTTCAAAATTATGGCGTGGAATTTTGATAGGATCAAAATTATGCAAATTAGATGCAAAACAATATTTTAGATAATTCTAGAAAAAAAAGTCACATGACCGTTCAACTTTTTTTTCATGAAATACGTAGCTCTAGGGCCAATGCTTCTTTTAAGCGAAAGTTTGAGACTCCTAGACCCTCAGAAAGGTGTTTAAATGAGCATACCATTTTTCGCCTTAAATTCAAAATGGCCGCCGTACCACGTGACCAATATGCATCATCTTAGGATATGCACTAGATCTCATCATACTTAACAAACATGTGAAAAAATTTTCCAGATATGTGCAACAGTGTTCGAATGGCGCTTAGCGAAAAAATCTGGCGGAATAATAATAATAATAAATATAGCTGCGTTGCAGCAATGTCGGGTTTCGAGCCCTCTGACTTATTAGCAGCGTTCCAAAATCAGCACCATTGACAATAATATATTAAAGGAAATTGCATGGCCTTCATACTAAACATGTTACATGTTCCTGTCTGTTACAGTGCTTAAGGTATTACAATCTTGCATATTTAATGATGTCCCATGACCATATATGGTCATTACATTAGTTAGTCACATCTCTTGTTCCATAGATTCGATATTGCACAGGTTGCATGTTCCCGTCTGTAACAGTGCTTGAGTTATTACATTTATGAATATTTAATGATGTCACATGACTGTGTATGGTCATCAGATGTGTTAGTCATCTCTCTTGTGCAAGACCTTCAATATTGCACTAGTTGCATGTTCCTGTCTGTAACAGTGCTTGAGTTATTACATTTATGCATATTTGATGAGGTCACATGACCATATACGGTCATCGGATATGTTAGTTACCACTGTTGTGCAATAATTTCAATATTGCACTGGTTACATGTTCCTATCTGTAACAGTGCTTGAGTTATTACATTTATGCATATTTGATGAGGTCACATGACCATATATGGTCATCAGATGTGTTAGTCATCTCTCTTGTGCAAGACCTTCAATATTGCACAGGTTGCATGTTCCTGTCTGTAACAGTGCTTGACTTATTACATTTACGCATATTTGATGAGGTCACATGACCATATATGGTCATCACATTAGTTAGTCACATATCTTACCTCATAGCTTCGATCTTGCACAGGTTGCATGTTCGTATCTGTGTCAGTGCTTGATATATTATATTAATGCATATTTAATGAGGTCACATGACCATATATGGTCATCTTGTTTGTAAGTAAAATTTCTTGTACCATCACTTCAATATTGCACTAGTTGCATGTCCCTATCTGTAACAGTGCTTGAGATATTGCAATTATGTCTTCAAAATGAGGTCACGTGACCATATAAAAGAACAAAAAAAATATGAAAAAACATTCTAAAATCTTCTTCTAAAAAACGGCTTATTGCCTGGACTTCATATTTTGGAATTAAATAATATGTCATATGATCTTTCAAAGTTATTCAGGGATAGTTGATTAGTCGAAAATTATGCAAATGAGATGCAAAAGAAAATTAAAAAAATTCTAGAAAAAAATTAGTCACGTGACCGCTGAAGTTTTTTTTGATGAAATTTGTAGCCATTCTCCCACTGCTACTGCCATAAAAAATTTGGAGCACTCAGACCCTCAGAAAGGTGTGCAATTCGGCATTGAAAATTTCGTCTTTAATCCAAGATGGCGGCCTGGTCATGTGACCTATGTGTCTGAACTTAGGATATGCACCAGATCTCATCCAGCTTTACCATTGTGGCAAGTATGGAGCTGATCGGTCCAACAGCGTTGACATAAAGCGTGACCAAAAATTTAGGCGGAATCATAATAATAATAATAAACGGAACAATTTCAATAGGGTTTCGACCAAATGGGCTCGAAACCCTAAAAAACATAACGATTACAATAGGTTTCCAAGACATGTGTCTTGAAAACCTTATGACCTAATATGGTCATCGAATATGTTGGTCAATTCTCTCGTCCAATGTCTTCAATATAGCATTGGTAGCATGTTTGTACTTGCAATAGTGCCCGAGATACTAAAAACATGCATATTTAATGAGTTCTATGACCATATATAGTCATCGATTGTGTTGGTCAATTCTCTTGTTCAATATCTACAATATAGCTTTTGTTCCATGTTTGTACTTGCAATAGTGCATGAGATATTAGAGACATGCATATTTAATGAGTTCTATGACCATATATGGTTATCGAATATTTTGGTCAATTCTCTCGTCCTTTGTCTTCAATATAGCGTTGGTTCCATGTTTGTACTTGCAATAATGCCTGAGATATTAGAGACACGCATATTTAATGAGTTCCATGACCATATATGGTCATCAACTATGTTGATCAA
Source organism: Saccoglossus kowalevskii (assembly GCF_978046115.1). Classification (NCBI taxonomy): domain Eukaryota; kingdom Metazoa; phylum Hemichordata; class Enteropneusta; family Harrimaniidae; genus Saccoglossus; species Saccoglossus kowalevskii. Next base: position 325,633 of record NW_028188621.1, on the reverse strand, counting down.
TTCTTTTGTTCAATGTCTTCAATATAGCATTGGTTCCATGTTTGTACTTGCAATAGTGCCTGAGATATGAAAGACATGTATATTTAATGAGTTATATGACCATATATGGTCATCCAATGTTTTGGTACATTTTCTTGTCCAATGTCTTCAATACAACGTTAGTTCCATGTTTGTACTTGCAATAGTGCCTGAGATATTAGAGACATGCATATTTAATGAGTTGCATAACCATATATGGTCATCCAATATTTTGGTAAATTCTCTTGTCCAATGTCTTCAATATAGCCTTAGTTCCATTCTTGTATGTGCAATAGTTCTCAATATATGTCAATTCAATGTGTATCGTATATGGGCCCTCCCCCCTTTCCCATGATGCAACATTGCTGACTATTTTATATAAAATGTGAAAAATATTCATAAATCAACTGCTCCAAAACTACTGGTCGCACTTTCATGATGCTTTGATTAATCTGTAGTATGTATGATGTTCTTCAAAATTATGGCGTGGAATTTTGATAGGATCAAAATTATGCAAATTAGATGCAAAACAATATTTTAGAAAATTCTAGAAAAAAAAGTCACATGACCGTTCAACTTTTTTTTCATGAAATACGTAGCTCTAGGGCCAATGCTTCTTTTAAGCGAAAGTTTGAGACTCCTAGACCCTCAGAAAGGTGTTTAAATGAGCATACCATTTTTCGCCTTAAATTCAAAATGGCCGCCGTACCACGTGACCAATATGCATCATCTTAGGATATGCACTAGATCTCATCATACTTAACAAACATGTGAAAAAATTTTCCAGATATGTGCAACAGTGTTCGAATGGCGCTTAGCGAAAAAATCTGGCGGAATAATAATAATAATAAAAAACATACATAACGATTACAATAGGTTTCCAAGACATGTGTCTTGAAAACCTAATAATAATAATAATAATAATAATAAAAAACATAACAATTACAAAAGGTTTCCAAGACATGTGTCTTGAAAACCTAATAATAATAAACATAACAATTACAAAAGGTTTCCAAGACATGTGTCTTGAAAACCTAATAATAAAAAACATAACAATTACAAAAGGTTTCCAAGACATGTGTCTTGAAAACCTAAATATAGCTGCATAGCAGCAATCACCGGTTTTCAAGACCATGGCACATGGCCAAGTCACATGCAACGCATGGCCATGTATGACTGTTTGCAATAGCCCTGAAAATTGGACATTGGTTCCATGTTTGTATATGTGATAGTGTCCGAGATATTATAGCCATGCATATTTAATGAGTTCCATGACCATATATAGTCATCGGGTATGTTTGTCAATTCTCTTGTCCAATGTCTTCAATATAGCATTGGTTCAATGTTCCTACTTGCAACAGTGCCTAAGATATTAGAGACTTGCATATTTAATGAGTTCTATGACCATATATGGTCATTTAAAATGTTGGTCAATTCTTTTGTCCAATGCCTTCAGTATAGGTTTGGGTACATGTCTCTATCTTTAAAAGTGCATGAGATATTATGGATATGCATATTTAATGAGTACTATGACCGTATATAGTCATCAACTATATTGGTCAATTTTTTTGTCCAATGTCTTCAATATAGCATTGGTTCCATGTTTGTACTTGCAATAGTGCATAAGATATTAGAGACATGCATATTTAATGAGTTTTATGACCATATATGGTCATCAACTATGTTGGTCAATTCTGTTGTCCAATGTCTTCAATATAGGGTTGGTACCATGTTTGTACTTGCAATAGTGCATAAGATATTAGAGACAGCATATTTAATGAGTTCTATTACCATATATGGTCATCGAATGTGTTCATCAATTCTCTTGTCCAATGCTTTCAATATAGGTTTGGGTACATGTCTATATCTTTTAAAGTGCTAGAGATATTATGCATATTCATATTTAATGAGTTCTATGACCATATATGGCCATCAACTATGTTGGTCAATTCTTTTGTCCAATGTCTTCAACATAGCATTGGTTCCATGTTTGTGCTTGTAATAGTGCCTGAGCTATGAGAGACATGCATATTTAATGAGTTGCATGACCATATATGGACATTGAATGTGTTGGTCAATTCTCTTGTCCAATGCTTTCAATATAGGTTTGGGTACATGTCTCTATCTTTTAAAGTGCTAGAGATATTATGGATATGCATATTTAATGAGTTCTATGACTATATATGGTCATCAACTATGTTGGTCAATTCATTTGTTCAATATCTTCAATATAGCATTGGTTCCATGTTTGTACTTGCAATAGTGCATGAGATATTATAGACATGCATATTTAATGAGTTATATGACCATATATGGTCATTGAATATGTTGGTCAATTCTCTCGTCCAATGTCTTCAATATAGACATGGTTCCATGTTTGTGCTTGCAATAGTGTCTGAGCTATTAGAGACATGCATATTTAATGAGTTGCATGACCATATATGGTCATCGAATGTGTTGGTCAATCCTTTTGTCCAATGTCTTCAATATAACATTGGATTCATCTTTGTGTTTGCAGTAGTGCCTGAGATATTAGTGACATGCATATTTAATGAGTTGCATGACCATATATGGTCATTCAATATTTTGGTCAATTCTCTTGTCCAATGTCTTCAATATAGCGTTAGTTCCATGTTTGTATGTGCAATAGTTCTCAATACATGTCAATTCAATGTATATCGCATATGGGCCCTCCCCCCTTTCCCATAATGCAACATTGCTAACTATTTTATATAAAATGTGAAAAATATTCATAAATCAACTGCTCCAAAACTACTGGTCGCACTTCCATGATTCTTTGATTAATCTGTAGTATGTATGATGTTCTTCAAAATTATGGCGTGGAATTTTGATACGATCAAAATTATGCAAATGAGATGCAAAACAATATTTTAGAAAATTCTAGAAAAAAAAGTCACATGACCGTTCAACTTTTTTTTCATGAAATACGTGGCTCTAGGGCCAATGCTTCTTTTAAGCGAAAGTTTGAGACTCCTAGACCCTCAGAAAGGTGTTTAAATGAGCATGCTATTTTTTGCCTAAAATTCAAAATGGCCGCCGTACCACGTGACCAATATGCGTCATCTTAGGATATGCACTAGATCTCATCAAACTTAACAAACATGTGAAACAATTTTCAAGATATGTGCAACGATGTTCGAATGGCGCTTAGCGAAAAATCTGGCGGAATAATAATAATAATAATAATAATAATAATAATAATAAACATAACAATTACAAAAGGTTTCCAAGACATGTGTCTTGAAAACCTAATAAAAAACATAACAATTACAAAAGGTTTCCAAGACATGTGTCTTGAAAACCTAAATATAGCTGCGTTGCAGCAATGGCGTGTTTCGAGCCCACTGACTTATTAGCAGCGTTCCAAAATCAGCATCATTGACAATAATATATTTAAGGAAATTGCATGGCCTTCATACTAAACATGTTGCATGTTCCTGTCTGTAACAGTGCTTAGGGTATTACAATCTTGCATATTTAATGATGTCCCATGACCATATATGGTCATCGGATGTTTTTATCAGCTCTGTTGTGCAATAACTTCAATATTGCATTGGTTGCATTTTCCTATCTGTAACAGTGCTTGAGATATAACATTTATGCATATTTGATGAGGTCACATGACCGTATGTGGTCATCACATTAGTTAGTCACATCTCTTGTTCCATAGATTCGATATTGCACAGGTTGCATATTCCCGTCTGTAATAGTGCTTGAGTTATTACATTTATGCTTATTTGATGAGGTCACATGACCATATGCGGTCAACGGATATGTTAGTCACTTCTGTTGTGCAATAGCTTCAATATTGCACTGGTTGCATGTTCCTATGTGTAACAGTGCTTGAGATATAACATTTATGCATATTTGATGAGGTCACATGACCATATATGGTCATCGAATGTGTTAGTCACTTCTGTTGTGCAAAAGCTTCAATATTGCACTGGTTGCATGTTCCTATCTGTAACAGTGCTTGAGTTATTACATTTATGCATATTTGATGAAGTTACATGACCATATATGGTCATCACATTAGTTAGTCATATCTCTTGTCACATAGCTTCGATATTGCATAGGTTGCATGTCTCTATCTGTGATTCTGCTTGAGATATTACAATTATGCATATTTAATGACGGCACATGACCATATACGGTCATCACATTAGTTACTCACATCTCATGTCCCATAGCTTCGATTTTGCACAGGTTGCATGTTTCTATCTGTAACAGTGCTTGAGATAATTCAATTATGCATATTTAATGAAGTCACATGACCATATATGGTCATCACATTAGTTTATCAGCTCTGTTGTGCAATAACTTCAATATTGCATTGGTTGCATTTTCCTATCTGTAACAGTGCTTGAGATATAACATTTATGCATATTTGATGAGGTCACATGACCGTATGTGTTCATCACATTAGTTAGTCACATCTCTTGTTCCATAGATTCGATATTGCACAGGTTGCATATTCCCGTCTGTAATAGTGCTTGAGTTATTACATTTATGCTTATTTGATGAGGTCACATGACCATATACGGTCAACGGATATGTTAGTCACTTCTGTTGTGCAATAGCTTCAATATTGCACTGGTTGCATGTTCCTATGTGTAACAGTGCTTGAGATATAACATTTATGCATATTTGATGAGGTCACATGACCATATATGGTCATCGAATGTGTTAGTCACTTCTGTTGTGCAATAGCTTCAATATTGCACTGGTTGCATGTTCTTATCTGTAACAGTGCTTGAGTTATTACATTTATGCATATTTGATGAAGTTACATGACCATATATGGTCATCACATTAGTTAGTCATATCTCTTGTCACATAGCTTCGATATTGCATAGGTTGCATGTCTCTATCTGTGATTCTGCTTGAGATATTACAATTATGCATATTTAATGACGGCACATGACCATATACGGTCATCACATTAGTTACTCACATCTCATGTCCCATAGCTTCGATTTTGCACAGGTTGCATGTTTCTATCTGTAACAGTGCTTGAGATAATTCAATTATGCATATTTAATGAAGTCACATGACCATATATGGTCATCACATTAGTTTGTCACATCTCTTGTCCCATACCTCCGATATTGCACAGGTTGCATGTCCCTATCTGTAACAGTGCTTGATATATTACATTTATGCATATTTAATGAGATCACATGACCATATATGGTCATCTTGTTTGTTAGTAGAATTTCATGTACCATCACTTCAATATTGCACTGGTTGCATGTTCCTATTTGTAACAGTGCTTGAGATATTGCAATTATGTCTAAAAAATGAGGTCACGTGACCATGTAAAAGAACAAAAAAATATGGAAAAACATTCTAAAATCTTCTTATAAAAAACGGCTTATCGCCTGGACTCAATATTTTGGAATTAAATACTATGTCATATGATCTTTCAAAGTTATTCAGGGTTAGTTGATTTGTCGAAAATTATGCAAATGAGATGCAAAACAAAATTTAAAAAAATTCTAAAAAAAAAGTCACGTGACCGCTAAAGTTTTTTTTTATGAAATTTGTAGCCCTTGTCGCACTGCTACTATCATAAAAAAATTGGAGCACTCAGACCCTCAGAAAGGTGCGCAATTCGGCATTGAAAATTTCGCCTTTAATCCAAGGTGGCGGCCTGGTCATGTGACCTATGTGTCTGAACTTAGGATATGCACCAGATCTCATATAGCTTTACCATTGTGGCAAGTATTGAATTGATCGGTCCAACGGCGTTGACATAAAGCGTGACCAAAAATTTAGGCGGAATCATAATAATAATAAATATAGCTGCGTTGCAGCAATGTCGGGTTTCGAGCCCACTGACTTATTAGCAGCATTCCAAAATCAGCATCATTGACAATAATATATTAAAGGAAATTGCATGGCCTTCATACTAAACATGTTACATGTTCCTGTCTGTAACAGTGCTTAAGGTATTAGAATCTTGCATATATAATGATGTCACATGACCATATATGGTCATCACATTAGTTAGTCACATCTCTTGTTCCATAGATTCGATATTGCGATATTGCACAGGTTGCATGTTCCTGTCAGTAACAGTGCTTGAGTTATTACGTTTATGCATATTTGATGAGGTCACATGATCATATATAGTCATCGGATATGTCAGTCACCTCTGTAGTGCAATAACTTCAATATTGCACTGGTTGCGTGTTTCTATCTGTTACTGTGTTTCAAATATAACATTTATCCATATTTGATGAGGTCACATGATCATATATAGTCATCACATTAGTTAGTCACATCTCTTGACCCATAGCTTCGATATTGCACAGGTTGCATGTCCCTAACTCTTACAGTGCTTGATATATTACATTTATGCATATTGAATGAGGTCACATGACCATATATGGTCACCTTGTTTGTTAGTAAAATTTCATGTACCATCACTACAATATTGCACTGGTTGCATGTTCCTGTCTGTTACTGTGCTTGAGTTATTACATTTATGCATATTTGATGAAGTCACATGACCATATATGGTCATGACATTAGTTAGTCACATCTCGTGTCTTATAGCTTCGATATTGCACAGGTTGCATGTTCCTATCTGTAACAGTGCTTGATATATTACATTTATGCATATTTAATGAGATCACATGACCATATATGGTCATCTTGTTTGTTAGTAGAATTTCATGTACCATCACTTCAATATTGTACTGGTTGTATGTTCCTATCTGTAACAGTGCTTGAGATATTCCAATTATGTCTATAAAATGAGGTCACGTGACCATATAAAAGAACAAAAAAATATGAAAAAACATTCTAAAATCTTCTTATAAAAAACGGCTAATCGCCTGGACTCCATTTTTTGGAATTAAATACTATGTCCTATGATCTTTCAAAGTTATTCAGGGTTAGTTGATTTGTCGAAAATTATGCAAATGAGATGCAAAACAAAATTTAAAAAAATTCTAAAAAAAAAGTCACGTGACCGCTAAAGTTTTTTTTCATGAACTTTGTAGCCCTTGTCGCACTGCTACTATCATAAAAAAATTGGAGCACTCAGACCCTCAGAAAGATGCGCAATTTGGCATTGAAAATTTCGCTTTTAATCTAAGATGGCGGCCTGGTCATGTGACCTATGTGTCTGAACTTAGGATATGCACCAGATCTCATACAGCTTTACCATTGTGGCAAGTATGGAACTGATCGGTCCAACGGTGTTGATATAAAGCGTGACCAAAAATTTAGGCGGAATCTATCATGCATATTTAATGATGTCACATGACCATATATGGTCATCGGATATGTTAGTCACCTCTCTTGTGCAATAGCTTCAATATTGCACTGGTTGCTTGTTCCCATTTGTAACAGTACTTGAGTTATTACATTAATGCATATTTGATGTAACACATGACCATATATGGTCATCGGATAAGTTAGTCACATCTCTTATCCCATAGCTTCGATATTGCACAGGTTGCATGTCCCTATTCGTAACAGTGTTTGAGATATTACAATTATGCATATTTAATGATGGCACATGACCATATACGGTCATCACATTAGTTACTCACATCTCATGTCCCATAGCTTCGACTTTGCACAGGTTGCATGTCGCAATCTGTAACAGTGCTTGATATATTACATTTATGCATATTTAATGAGATCACATGACCATATATGGTCATCTTGTTTGTTAGTAGAATTTCATGTACCATCACTTCAGTATTGCACTGGTTGCATGTTCCTATCTGTAACAGTGCTTGAGATATTGCAATTATGTCTATAAAATGAGGTCACGTGACCATATAAAAGAACAAAAAAAATATGAAAAAACATTCTAAAATCTTCTTCTAAAAAACGGCTTATCGCCTGGATTTCATATTTTGGAATTAAATACTATGTCATATGATCTTTCAAAGTTATTCAGGGATAGTTGATTAGTCGAAAATTATGCAAATGAGATGCAAAAGAAAATTAAAAAAATTCTAGAAAAAAATTAGTCACGTGACCGCTAAAGTTTTTTTTGATGAAATTTGTAGCCCTTGTCGCACTGCTACTATCATAAAAAAATTGGAGCACTCAGACCCTCAGAAAGGTGCGCAATTCGGCATTGAAAATTTTGCCTTTAATCCAAGATGGCGGCCTGGTCATGTGACCTATGTGTCTGAACTTAGGATATGCACCAGATCTCATACAGCTTTACCATTGTGGCAAGTATGGAACTGATCGGTCCAACGGTGTTGACATAAAGCGTGACCAAAAATTTAGGCGGAAGAATAATAATAATAATAATAATAATAAACGGAACAATTACAATAGGGTTTCGACCAAATGGGCTCGAAACCCTAATAATAAAAAACATAACAATTACAAAAGGTTTCCAAGACATGTGTCTTGAAAACCTAATAAAAAACATAACAATTACAAAAGGTTTCCAAGACATGTGTCTTGAAAACCTAATAAACGGAACAATTTCAATAGGGTTTCGACCAAATGGGCTCGAAACCCTAAATATAGCTGCGTTGCAGCAATGTCGGGTTTCGAGCCCACTGACTTATTAGCAGCGTTCCAAAATCAGCATCATTGACAATAATATATTAAAGGAAATTGCATGGCCTTCATACTAAACATGTTGCATGTTCCTGTCTGTAACAGTGCTTAAGGTATTACAATCTTGCATATTTAATGATGTCCATGACCATATATGATCATTGGATGTTTTTGTCAGCTCTGTTGTGCAATAACTTCAATATTGCATTGGTTGCATTTTCCTATCTGTAACAGTGCTTGAGATATAACATTTATGCATATTTGATGAGGTCACATGACCATATGTGGTCATCACATTAGTTAGTCACATCTCTTGTTCCATAGATTCGATATTGTACAGGTTGCATGTTCCCCTCTGTAACAGTGCTTGAGTTATTACATTTATGCATATTTAATGATGTCACATGACCGTGTATGGGCATCAGATGTGTTAGTCACATATCTTGTCTCATAGCTTCGATATTGCACTGGTTGTGTGTTTCTATCTGTTACTGTGTTTCAAATATAACATTTATGCATATTTGATGAGGTAACATGACCATATATGGTCATCACATTAGTTAGTCACATCTCTTGTCCCATAACTTCGATGTTGCACAGGTTGCATGTTCCCGTCTGTAACAGTGCTTGAGTTATTACATTTATGCATATTTGATGAGGTCACATGATCATATATAGTCATCACATTAGTTAGTCACATCTCTTGACCCATAGCTTCGATATTGCACAGGTTGCATGTCCCTAACTCTCACAGTGCTTGATATATTACATTTATGCATATTCAATGAGATCACATGACCATATATGGTCATCTTGTTTGTTAGTAAAATTTCATGTACCATCACTTCAATATTGCACTGGTTGCATGTTCCTGTCTGTAACTGTGCTTGAGTTATTACATTTATGTATATTTGATGAAGTCACTTGACCATATATGGTCATGACATTAGTTAGTCACATCTCGTGTCTTATAGCTTCGATATTGCACAGGTTGCATGTCCCTATCTGTAACAGTGCTTGATATATTACATTCATGCATATTTAATGAGATCACATGACCATATATGGTCATCTTGTTTGTTAGTAGAATTTCATGTACCATCACTTCAAAATTGCACTGGTTGCTTGTTCCTATCTGTAACAGTGCTAGAGATATTGCAATTATGTCTATAAAATGAGGTCACGTGACCATATAAAAGAACAAAAAAATATGAAAAAACATTCTAAAATCTTCTTATAAAAAACGGCTTTTCGCATGGACTTCCATATTTTGTAATTAAATACTATGTCATATGATCTTTCAAAGTTATTCAGGATTAGTTGATTTGTCGAAAATTATGCAAATGAGATGCAAAACAAAATTTAAAAAAATTCTAAAAAAAAAAGTCACGTGACCGCTAAAGTTTTTTTTGATGAAATTTGTAGCCCTTGTCGCACTGCTACTATCATAAAAAAATTGGAGCACTCAGACCCTCAGAAAGGTGCGCAATTCGGCATTGAAAATTTCGCCTTTAATCCAAGATGGCGACCTGGTCATGTGACCTACGTGTCTGAACTTAGGATATGCACCAGATCTCATATAGCTTTACCATTGTGGCAAGTATTGAATTGATCGGTCCAACGGCGTTGACATAAAGCGTGACCAAAAATTTAGGCGGAAGAATAATAATAATAAATATAGCTGCGTTGCAGCAATGTCGGGTTTCGAGCCCAATGACTTATTAGCAGCGTTCCAAAATCAGCATCATTGACAATAATATATTAAAGGAAATTGCATGGCCTTCATACTAAACATGTTGCATGTTCCTGTCTGTAACAGTGCTTAAGGTATTACAATCTTGCATATTTAATGATGTCCCATGACCATATATGGTCATCGGATGTTTTTGTCGCTCTGTTGTGCAATAACTTCAATATTGCATTGGTTGCATTTTCCTATCTGTAACAGTGCTTGAGATATAACATTTATGCATATTTGATGAGGTCACATGACCATATGTGGTCATCACATTAGTTAGTCACATCTCTTGTTCCATAGATTCGATATTGCACAGGTTGCATGTTCCCGTCTGTAACAGTGCTTGAGTTATTACATTTATGCATATTTAATGATGTCACATGACCGTGTATGGGCATCAGATGTGTTAGTCACATATCTTGTCTCATAGCTTCGATATTGCACAGGTTGTGTGTTTCTATCTGTTACTGTGTTTCAAATATAACATTTATGCATATTTGATGAGGTCACATGACCATATATGGTCATCACATTAGTTAGTCACATCTCTTGTCCCATAGCTTCGATATTGCACAGGTTGCATGTCCCTAACTCTTACAGTGCTTGATATATTACATTTATGCATATTCAATGAGGTCACATGACCATATATGGTCATCTTGTTTGTTAGTAAAATTTCATGTACCATCACTTCAATATTGCACTGGTTGCATGTTCCTGTCTGTAACTGTGCTTGAGTTATTACATTTATGTATATTTGATGAAGTCACATGACCATATATGGTCATGACATTAGTTAGTCACATCTCGTGTCTTATAGCTTCGATATTGCACAGGTTGCATGTCCCTATCTGTAACAGTGCTTGATATATTACATTTATGCATATTTAATGAAGTCACATGACCATATATGGTCATCACAATAGTTAGTCACATCTCTTGACCCATACCTCCGATATTGCACAGGTTGCATGTAACTAACTCTTGCAGTGCTTGATATATTACATTTATGCATATTCAATGAGGTCACATGACCATATATAGTCATCTTGTTTGTTAGTAAAATTTCATGTACCATCACTTCAATATTGCACTGGTTGCATGTTCCTATCTGTAACAGTGCTTGAGATATTGCAATTATGTCCATAAAATGAGGTCACGTGACCATATAAAAGAACAACAAAATATGAAAAAAACATTCTAAAATCTTCTTATAAAAAACGGCTTTTCGCCTGGACTCGATATTTTGGAATTAAATACTATGTCATATGGTCTTTCAAAGTTATTCAGGGTTAGTTGATTTGTCGAAAATTATGCAAATGAGATGCAAAACAAAATTTAAAAAAATTCTAAAAAAAAAAGTCACGTGACCGCTAAAGTTTTTTTTGATGATGTTTGTAGCCCTTGTCGCACTGCTACTATCATAAAAAAATTGGAGCACTCAGACCCTCAGAAAGGTGCGCAATTCGGCATTGAAAATTTCGCCTTTAATCCAAGATGGCGGCCTGGTCATGTGACCTATGTGTCTGAACTTGGGATATGCACCAGATCTCATATAGCTTTACCATTGTGGCAAGTATTGAATTGATCGGTCCCACGGCGTTGACATAAAGCGTGACCAAAAATTTAGGCGGAAGAATAATAATAATAAATATAGCTGCATAGCAGCAATCACCGGTTTTCAAGACCATGGCACATGGCCAAGTCACATGCAATGCATGGCCATGTATGACTGTTTGCAATAGCCCTGAAAATTAACGTTGGTCCCATGTTTGTATATGTGATAGTGTCCGAGGTATTATAGCTATGCATATTTAATGAGTTCCATGACCATATATAGTCATCGGGTATGTTTGTCAATTCTCTTGTCCAATGTCTTCATTACAGCATTGGTTCAATGTTCCTACTTGTAACAGTGCCTAAGATATTAGAGACTTGCATATTTAATGAGTTCTATGACCATATATGGTCATTTAAAATGTTGGTCAATTCTTTTGTCCAATGCCTTCAGTAGAGGTTTGGGTACAAGTCTCTATCTTTAAAAGTGCTCGAGATATTATGGATATGCATATTTAATGAGTTATATGACCATATATGGTCATCGAATGTGTTGGTCAATCCTTTGTCCAATGTCTTCAATATAACATTGGTTCCATGTTTGTGTTTGCAATAGTGCCTGAGATATTAGAGACATGCATATTTGATGAGTTATATGACCTTATATGGTCATCGAATGTGTTGGTCAATTCTCTTGTCCAATGTCTTCAATATAGATTTGGGTACATGTCTATATCTTTAAAAGTAATCGAGATATTATGGATATGCATATTTAATGAGTTATATGACCATATATGGTCATCGAATATGTTGGTCAATTCTTTTGTCCAATGTCTTCAATATAGCATTGGTTTCATGTTTGTACTTGCAATAGTGCCTGAGATATTAGAGACATGCATATTTAATGAGTTGCATGACCATATATGGTCATCCAATATTTTGGTCAATTCTCTTGTCCAATGTCTTCAATATAGCGTTAGTTCCATGTTTGTATATACAGTAGTTCTCAATATATGTCAATTCAATGTGTATTGTATATGGGCCCTCCCCCCTTTCCCATAATGCAACATTGCTGACTATTTTATATAAAATGTGAAAAATATTCATAAATCAACTGCTCCAAAACTACTGGTCGCACTTTCATGATTCTTTGATTAATCTGTAGTATGTATGATGTTCTTCAAAATTATGGCGTGGAATTTTGATACGATCAAAATTATGCAAATGAGATGCAAAACAATATTTCAGAAAATTCTAAAAAAAAAAGTCACATGACCGTTCAACTTTTTTTTCATGAAATACGTAGCTCCAGGGCCAATGCTTCTTTTAAGCGAAAGTTTGAGACTCCTAGACCCTCAGAAAGGTGTTTAAATGAGCATGCCATTTTTTGCCTAAAATTCAAAATGGCCGCCGTACCACGTGACCAATATGCGTCATCTTAGGATATGCACTAGATCTCATCAAACTTAACAAACATGTGAAAAAAATTTCCAGATATGTGCAACGGTGTTCGAATGGCGCTTAGCGAAAAATCTGGCGGAATAATAATAATAATAATAATAATAATAAAAAACATAACAATTACAAAAGGTTTCCAAGACATGTGTCTTGAAAACCTAATAATAAACGGAACAATTACAATAGGGTTTCGACCAAATGGGCTCGAAACCCTAATAATAAACGGAACAATTTCAATAGGGTTTCGACCAAATGGGCTCGAAACCCTAAATATAGCTGCGTTGCAGCAATGTTGGGTTTCGAGCCCACTGACTTATTAGCAGCATTCCAAAATCAGCATCATTGAGAATAATCTATTAAAGGAAATTGCATGGCCTTCATACTAAACATGTTGCATGTTCCTGTCTGTAACAGTGCTTAATGTATTACAATCTTGCATATTTAATGATGTCCCATGACCATATATGGTCATCGGATGTTTTTGTCAGCTCTGTTGTGCAATAACTTCAATATTGCATTGGTTGCATTTTCCTATATGTAACAGTGCTTGAGATATAACATTTATGCATATTTGATGAGGTCACATGACCATATGTGGTCATCACATTAGTTAGTCACATCTCTTGTTCCATAGATTCGATATTGCACAGGTTGCATGTTCCCGTCTGTAACAGTGCTTGAGTTATTACATTTATGCATATTTAACGATGTCACATGACCGTGTATGGGCATCAGATGTGTTAGTCACATATCTTGTCTCATAGCTTCGATATTGCACAGGATGTGTGTTTCTATCTGTTACTGTGTTTCAAATATAACATTTATGCATATTTGATGAGGTCACATGACCATATATGGTCATCACATTAGTTAGTCACATCTCTTGTTCCACATGTTCCTATCTGTAACAGTGCTTGAGTTATTACATTTATGCATATTTGATGAAATTACATGACCATATATAGTCATCACATTAGTTAGCAACATCTCTTGTCTCATAGCTTCGATATTGCATAGGTTGCATGTCTCTATCTGTGATTCTGCTTGAGATATTACAATTATGCATATTTAATGACGTCACATGACCATATACGGTCATCACATTAGTTACTCACATCTCATGTCCCACAGCTTCGATTTTGCACAGGTTGCATGTTCATGTCTGTAACAGTGCTTGAGATAATTCAATTATGCATATTTAATGAAGTCACATGACCATATATGGTCATCACATTAGTTAGTCACATCTCTTGACCCATACCTTCGATATTGCACAGGTTGCATGTCCCTAACTCTTGCAGTGCTTGATATATTACATTTATGCATATTCAATGAGGTCACATGACCATATATGGTCATCTTGTTTGTTAGTAAAATTTCATGTACCATCACTTCAATATTGCACTGGTTGCATGTTCCCGTCTGTAACTGTGCTTGAGTTATTACATTTATGCATATTTGATGAAGTCACATGACCATATATGGTCATCACATTAGTTAGTAACATCTCGTGTCTTATAGCTTCGATATTGCACAGGTTGCATGTCCCTATCTGTAACAGTGCTTGATATATTACATTTATGCATATTTAATGAGATCACATGACCATATATGGTCATCTTGTTTGTTAGTAGAATTTCATGTACCATCACTTCAATATTGCACTAGTTGCATGTTCCTAACTGTAACAGTGCTTAAGATATTGCAATTATGTCTATAAAATGAGGTCACGTGACCATATAAAAGAACAAAAAAAATATGAAAAAACATTCTAAAATCTTCTTATAAAAAACGGCTTTTCGCCTGGACTTCCATATTTTGGAATTAAATACTATGTCATATGATCTTTCAAAGTTATTCAGGGTTAGTTGATTTGTCGAAAATTATGCAAATGAGATGCAAAACAAAATTTAAAAAAATTCTAAAAAAAAAAGTCACGTGACCGCTAAAGTTTTTTTTGATGAAATTTGTAGCCCTTGTCGCACTGCTACTATCATAAAAAAATTGGAGCACTCAGACCCTCAGAAAGGTGCGCAATTCGGCATTGAAAATTTCGCCTTTAATCCAAGATGGCGGCCTGGTCATGTGACCTATGTGTCTGAACTTAGGATATGCACCAGATCTCATACAGCTTTACCATTGTGGCAAGTATGGAACTGATCGGTCCAACGGTGTTGACATAAAGCGTGACCAAAAATTTAGGCGGAAGAATAATAATAATAAATATAGCTGCGTTGCAGCAATGGCGGGTTTCGAGCCCACTGACTTATTAGCAGCGTTCCAAAATCAGCATCATTGACAATAATATATTTAAGGAAATTGCATGGCCTTCATACTAAACATGTTGCATGTTCCTGTCTGTAACAGTGCTTAGGGTATTACAATCTTGCATATTTAATGATGTCCCATGACCATATATGGTCATCGGATGTTTTTATCAGCTCTGTTGTGCAATAACTTCAATATTGCATTGGTTGCATTTTCCTATCTGTAACAGTGCTTGAGATATAACATTTATGCATATTTGATGAGGTCACATGACCGTATGTGGTCATCACATTAGTTAGTCACATCTCTTGTTCCATAGATTCGATATTGCACAGGTTGCATATTCCCGTCTGTAATAGTGCTTGAGTTATTACATTTATGCTTATTTGATGAGGGCACATGACCATATATGGTCAACAGATATGTTAGTCACTTCTGTTGTGCAATAGCTTCAATATTGCACTGGTTGCATGTTCCTATCTGTAACAGTGCTTGAGTTATTACATTTATGCATATTTGATGAAGTTACATGACCATATATGGTCATCACATTAGTTAGTCATATCTCTTGTCACATAGCTTCGATATTGCATAGGTTGCACGTCTCTATCTGTGATTCTGCTTGAGATATTACAATTATGCATATTTAATGAAGGCACATGACCATATACGGTCATCACATTAGTTACTCACATCTCATGTCCCATAGCTTCGATTTTGCACAGGTTGCATGTTTCTATCTGTAACAGTGCTTGAGATAATTCAATTATGCATATTTAATGAAGTCACATGACCATATATGGTCATCACATTAGTTAGTCACCTCTCGTGTCTTATAGCTTCGATATTGCACAGGTTGCATGTCCCTATCTGTAACAGTGCTTGATATATTACATTTATGCATATTTAATGAGATCACATGACCATATATGGTCATCTTGTTTGTTAGTAGAATTTCATGTACCATCACTTCAATATTGCACTGGTTGCATGTTCCTATCTGTAACAGTGCTTGAGATATTGCAATTATGTCTAAAAAATGAGGTCACGTGACCATGTAAAAGAACAAAAAATATGGAAAAACATTCTAAAATCTTCTTATAAAAAACGGCTTATCGCCTGGACTCAATATTTTGGAATTAAATACTATGTCATATGATCTTTCAAAGTTATTCAGGGTTAGTTGATTTGTCGAAAATTATGCAAATGAGATGCAAAACAAAATTTAAAAAAATTCTAAAAAAAAAAGTCACGTGACCGGTAAAGTTTTTTTTGATGAAATTTGTAGCCCTTGTCGCACTGCTACTATCATAAAAAAATTGGAGCACTCAGACCCTCAGAAAGGTGCGCAATTCGGCATTGAAAATTTCGCCTTTAATCCAAGGTGGCGGCCTGGTCATGTGACCTATGTGTCTGAACTTAGGATATGCACCAGATCTCATATAGCTTTACCATTGTGGCAAGTATTGAATTGATTGGTCCAACGGCGTTGACATAAAGCGTGACCAAAAATTTAGGCGGAATCATAATAATAATAATAATAAACGGAACAATTTCAATAGGGTTTCGACCAAATGGGCTCGAAACCCTAAATATAGCTGCGTTGCAGCAATGTCGGGTTTCGAGCCCACTAACATATTAGCAGCGTTCCAAAATCAGTATTATTGACAATAATATATTAAAGGAAATTGCATGGCCTTCATACTAAACATGTTACATGTTCATGTCTGTAACAGTGCTTGAGTTATTACATGTATGCATATTTGATGAAGTTACATGACCATATATGGTCATCACATTCGTTAGTCACATCTCTTGTCCCATAGCTTCGATATTGCACAGGTTGCATGTTCCCGTCTGTAACAGTGCTTGATATATTACATTTATGCATATTCAATGAGGTCACATGACCATATATGGTCATCTTGTTTGTTAGTAAAATTTCATGTACCATCACTTCAATATTGCACTGGTTGCATGTTCCCGTCTGTAATAGTGCTTGAGTTATTACATTTATGCTTATTTGATGAGGTCACATGACCATATATGGTCATTGGATATGTTAGTCACTTCTGTTGTGCAATAGCTTCAATATTGCACTGGTTGCATGTTCCTATCTGTAACAGTGCTTGAGATATAACATTTATGCATATTTGATGAGGTCACATGACCATATATGGTCATCGGATGTGTTAGTCACTTCTGTTGCGCAATAGCTTCAATATTGCACTGGTTGCACGTTCCTATATGTAACAGTGCTTGAGTTACTACATTTATTCATATTTGATGAAGTTACATGACCATATATGGTCATCACATTAGTTAGTCACATCTCTTGTATCATAGCTTCGATATTGCATAGGTTGCATGTCTCTATCTGTGATTCTGCTTGAGATATTACAATTATGCATATTTAATGACGTCACATGACCATATACGGTCATCTCATTAGTTACTCACATCTCATGTCCCATAGCTTCGATTTTGCACAGGTTGCATTTTCATGTCTGTAACAGTGCTTGAGTTATTACATGTATGCATATTTGATGAAGTTACATGACCATATATGGTCATCACATTAGTTGGTCACATCTCTTGTCTCACAGCTTCGATATTGCACAGGTTGCATGTTTCTAACTGTAACAGTGCTTGAGTTATTACATTTATGTATATTTGATGAAGTCACATGACCATATGAGGTCATTACATTAGTTAGCCACATCTCTTGTTCCATAGATTCGATATTGCACAGGTTGCATGTTCCCGTCTGTAACAGTGCTTGAGTTATTACATTTATGCATATTTAATGATGTCGCATGACCGTGTATGGGCATCAGATGTGTTAGTCACATATCTTGTCTCATAGCTTCGATATTGCACAGGTTGTGTGTTTCTATCTGTTACTGTGTTTCAAATATAACATTTATGCATATTTGATGAGGTCACATGACCACATATGGTCATCACATTAGTTAGTCACATCTCTTGTCCCATAGCTTCGATATTGCACAGGTTGCATGTTCCCGTCTGTAACAGTGCTTGAGTTATTACATTTATGCATATTTGATGAGGTCACATGATCATATATAGTCATCACATTAGTTAGTCACATCTCTTGACCCATAGCTTCGATATTGCACAGATTGCATATCCCTAACTCTTACAGTCCTTGATATATTACATTTATGCATATTCAATGAGGTCACATGACCATATATGGTCATCTTGTTTGTTAGTAAAATTTCATGTACCATCACTTCAATATTGCACTGGTTGCATGTTCCTGTCTGTAACTGTGCTTGAGTTATTACATTTATGCATATTCAATGAGGTCACATGACCATATATGGTCATCTTGTTTGTTAGTAAAATTTCATGTACCATCACTTCAATATTGCACTGGTTGCATGTTCCTGTCTGTAACTGTGCTTGAGTTATTACATTTATGTATATTTGATGAAGTCACATGACCATATATGGTCATCACATTAGTTAGTCACATCTCGTGTCTTATAGCTTCGATATTGCACAGGTTGCATGTCCCTATCTGTAACAGTGCTTGATATATTACATTCATGCATATTTAATGAAGTCACATGACCATATATGGTCATCTTGTTTGTTAGTAAAATTTCTTGTAACATCACTTCAATATTGCATTGGTTGCATGTTCATATCTGTAACAGTGCTTGAGATATTGCAATTACGTCTGTAAATGAGGTCACGTGACCATATAAAAGAACAAAAAAATATGAAAAAACATTCTAAAATCTTCTTATAAAAAACGGCTTATCGCCTGGACTCCATATTTTGGAATTAAATACTATGTCATACGATCTTTCAAAGTTATGCAGGGTTAGTTGATTAGTCGAAAATTATGCAAATGAGATGCAAAACAAAATTTAAAAAAATTCTCAAAAAAAAGTCATGTGACTGCTAAAGTTTTTTTTTGATGAAATTTGTAGCCCATGTCCTACTGCTGCTATCATAAAAAAATTGGAGCACTCAGACCCTCAGAAAGGTGCGCAAATCAGCATTGAAAATTTCGCCTTTAATCCAAGATGGCGGCCTGGTCATGTGACCTATGTGTCTGAACTTAGGATATGCACCAGATCTCAACCAGCTTTACCATTGTGGCAAGTATGGAGCTGATCGGTCAAATAGCGTTGACATTAAGCGTGACCAAAAATTTAGGCGGAATCATAATAATAATAAATATAGCTGCATAGCAGCAATCACCGGTTTTCAAGACCATGGCACATGGCCAAGTCACATGCAATGCATGGCCATGTATGACTGTTTGCAATAGCCCTGAAAATTAACGTTGGTTCCATGTTTGTATATGTGATAGTGTCCGAGATATTATAGCCATGCATATTTAATGAGTTCTATGACCATATATAGTCATCAAATGTGTTGGTCAATCCTCTTGTCCAATATCTTCAATATAACATTGGTTCCATGTTTGTGTTTGCAATAGTGCCTGAGATATTAGAGACATGCTTATTAAATGAGTTCTATGACCATATATGGTCATCGAATGTGTTGGTCAATTCTCTTGTCCAATGTCTTCAATATAAGTTTGGGAACATGTCTCTATGTTCAAAAGTGCTCGACATATTATGGATATGCATATTTAATGAGTTTTATGACCATATATGGTCATAGAATATGTTAGTCAATTCTCTTGGCCAATGTCTTCAATATAGCGTTGGTTCCAAGTTTGTACTTGCAATAGTGCATAAGATATTAGAGACATGCATATTTAATGAGTTCTATGACCATATATGGTCATGAACTATGTTGGTCAATTTTGTTGTCCAATGTCTTCAATATAGGGTTGGTACCATGTTTGTAATTGCAATAGTGCATAATATATTAGAGACATGCATATATAATGAGTTCTACGACCATATATGGTCATCAAATATGTTGGTCAATTATTTTGTCCAATGTCTTCAATATAGCATTGGTTCCATGTTTGTGCTTGCAATAGTGCCTGAGACATTAGAGACATGCATATTTAATGAGTTGCATGACCATATATGGTCATCGAATGTGTTGGTCAATTCTCTTGTCCAATGCTTTCAATATAGTTTTGGGTACATGTCTCTATCTTTTAAAGTGCTAGAGATATTATGGATATGCATATTTAATGAGTTCTATGACCATATATGGTCATCAACTATGTTGGTCAATTCTTTTGTCCAATGTCTTCAATAAAGCATTGGTTCCATGTTTGTACTTGCAATAGTGCATGAGATATTAGAGACATGCATATTTAATGAGTTGTATGACCATATATGGTCATCCAATATTTTGGTCAATTCTCTTGTCCAATGTCTTCAATCTAGCGTTGGTTCGATGGTTGCATATGCAAAAGTTCTCAATATATGGCAATTCAATTTGTATCTATTAAGGGCCCTCCCCCTTTCCCATAATGCATCATTGCTGACTATTTTATAAAAAATGTGAAAAACATTCATAAATCAACTGCTCCAAAACTACTGGTCGCACTTGCATGATTCTTTGATTAATCTGTAGTATGTATGATGTTCTTCAAAATTATGGCGTGGAATTTTGATACGATCAAAATTATGCAAATGAGATGCAAAACAATATTTTAGAAAATTCTAGAAAAAAAAGTCACATGACCGTTCAACTTTTTTTTCATGAAATACGTAACACTAGGGCCAATGCTTCTTTTAAGCGAAAGTTTGAGACTCCTAGACCCTCAGAAAGGTGTTTAAATGAGCGTGCAATTTTTTGCCTAAAATTCAAAATGGCCGCCGTACCACGTGACCAATATGCGTCATCTTAGGATATGCACTACATCTCATCAAACTTAACAAACATGTGAAAAAATTTTCCATATATGTGCAACGGTGTTCGAATGGCGCTTAGCGAAAAATCTGGCGGAATAATAATAATAATAAATATAGCTGCATAGCAGCAATCACCGGTTTTCAAGACCATGGCACATGGCCAAGTCACATGCAATGCATGGCCATGTATGACTGTTTGCAATAGCCCTGAAAATTAACGTTGGTCCCATGTTTGTATATGTGATAGTGTCCGAGGTATTATAGCCATGCATATTTAATGAGTTCCATGACCATATATAGTCATCGGGTATGTTTGTCAATTCTCTTGTCCAATGTCTTCATTATAGCATTGGTTCAATGTTCCTACTTGTAACAGTGCCTAAGATATTAGAGACTTGCATATTTAATGAGTTCTATGACCATATATGGTCATTTAAAATGTTGGTCAATTCTTTTGTCCAATGCCTTCAGTATAGGTTTGGGTACAAGTCTCTATCTTTAAAAGTGCTCGAGATATTATGGATATGCATATTTAATGAGTTATATGACCATATATGGTCATCGAATGTGTTGGTCAATCCTTTTGTCCAATGTCTTCAATATAACATTGGTTCCATGTTTGTGTTTGCAATAGTGCCTGAGATATTAGAGACATGCATATTTAATGAGTTCTATGACCTTATATGGTCATCTCATATGTTGGACAATTCTCTTGTCCAATGTCTTCAGTATAGGTTTGGGTACATGTCCCTATCTTTAAAAGTGTTCGAGATATATGGATATGCATATTTAATCAGTTCTATGACCATATATGGTCATCGAATATGTTGGTCAATTCTCTCGTCCTATGTCTTCAATATAGCGTTGATTCCATGTTTGAACTTGCAATAATGCCCGAGATATTAGAGACACGCATATTTAATGAGTTATATGACCATATATGGTCATACACTATGTTGATCAATTCTTTTGTTCAATGTCTTCAATATAGCATTGGTTCCATGTTTATACTTGCAATAGTGCCTGAGATATTAAAGACATGCATATTTAATGAGTTACATGACCATATATGGTCATCCAATATCTTGGTCAATTATCTTGTCCAATGTCTTCAATATAGCGTTAGTTCCATGTTTGTACTTGCAATAGTGCCTGAGATATTAGAGACATGCATATTTAATGAGTTGCATGACCATTTATGGTCATCCAATATTTTGGTCAATTCTCTTGTCCAATGTCTTCAATATAGCATTAGTTCCATGTTTGTATATGCAATAGTTCTCAATATATGTCAATTCAATGTGTATCGTATATGGGCCCTCCCCCCTTTCCCATAATGCAACATTGCTGACTATTTTATATAAAATGTGAAAAATATTCATAAATCAACTGCTCCAAAACTACTGGTCGCACTTCCATGATTCTTTGATTAATCTGTAGTATGTATGATGTTCTTCAAAATTATGGCGTGGAATTTCGATACGATCAAAATTATGCAAATGAGATGCAAAACAATATTTCAGAAAATTCTAGAAAAAAAAGTCACATGACCGTTCAACTTTTTTTTTCTGATATACGTAGCTCTAGGGCCAATGCTTCTTTTAGGCGAAAGTTTGAGACTCCTAGGCCCTCAGAAAGGTGTTCAAATGAGCATGCCATTTTTCGCCTTAAATTCAAAATGGCCGCCGTACCACGTGATCAATATGCGTCATCTTAGGATATGCACTAGATCTCATCAACCTTTACAAACATATGAAAATTTTTTACAGATATGTGCAACGGTGTCGAAATGGCGCTTAGCGAAAAAATCTGGCGGAATAATAAAAAACATAACGATTACAATAGGTTTCCAAGACATGTGTCTTGAAAACCTAATAATAAAAAACATAACAATTACAAAAGGTTTCCAAGACATGTGTCTTGAAAACCTAATAATAATAAATATAGCTGCATAGCAGCAATCACCGGTTTTCAAGACCATGGCACATGGCGAAGTCACATGCAATGCATGGCCATGTATGACTGTTTGCAATAGCCCTGAAAATTAACGTTGGTTCCATGTTTGTATATGTGATAGTGTCCGAGATATTATAGCCATGCATATTTAATGAGTTGCATGACCATATATAGTCATCGGGTATGTTTGTCAAATCTCTTGTCCAATGTCTTCAATAGAGCATTGGTTCAATGTTCCTACTTGCAACAGTGCCTAAGATATTAGAGACTTGCACATTTAATGAGTTCTATGACCATATATGGTCATTTAAAATGTTGGTCAATTCTTTTTCCAATGCCTTCAGTATAGGTTTGGGTACATGTCTCTATCTTTAAAAGTGCTCGAGATATTATGGATATGCATATTTAATGAGTTCTATGACCATATATGGTCATCGAATATGTTGGTCAATCCTTTTGTCCAATGTCTTCAATATAGAATTGGTTCCATGTTTGTGTTTGCAATAGTGCCTGAGATATTAGAGACATGCATATTTAATGAGTTCTATGACCATATATGGTCATCGAATGTGTTGGTCAATTCTCTTGTCCAATGTCTTCAATATAGCATTGGTTCCATGTTTGTACTTGCAATAGTGCCTGAGATATTAGAGACATGCATATTTAATGAGTTCTATGACCAAATATGGTCATTTTATATGTTGGTCAATTTTTTTGTCCAATGCCTTCAATATAGATTTGGGTACATGTCTCTATCTTTAAAAGTGCTCGAGATATTATGGATATGCATATTTAATGAGTTCTATGATCATATATGGTCATCGAATATGTTGGTCAATTTTCTTGGCCAATGTCTTCAATATAGCGTTGGTTCCATGTTTGTACTTGCAGTAGTGCCTGAGATATTAGAGACATGCATATTTAATGAGTTGCATGACCATATATGGTCATCCAATATTTTGGTCAATTCTTTTGTTCAATGTCTTCAATATAGCATTGGTTCCATGTTTGTACTTGCAATAGTGCCTGAGATATTAAAGACATGTATATTTAATGAGTTCTATGACCATATATGGTCATCCAATGTTTTGGTCAATTTTCTTGTCCAATGTCTTCAATACAGCGTTGGTTCCATGTTTGTACTTGCAATAGTGCCTGAGATATTAGAGACATGCATATTTAATGAGTTGCATGACCATATATGGTCATCCAATATTTTGGTCAATTCTCTTGTCCAATGTCTTCAATATAGCGTTAGTGCCATGTTTGTATGTGCAGTAGTTCTCAATATATGTCAATTCAATGTGTATCGTATATGGGCCCTCCCCCCTTTCCCACAATGCAACATTGCTGACTATTTTATATAAAATGTGAAAAATATTCATAAATCAACTGCTCCAAAACTACTGGTCGCACTAGCATGATTCTTTGATTAATCTGTAGTATGTATGATGTTCTTCAAAATTATGGCGTGGAATTTTGATACGGTCAAAATTATGCAAATGAGATGCAAAACAATATTTCAGAAAATTCTAGAAAAAAAAGTCACATGACCGTTCAACTTTTTTTTTCTGATATACGTAGCTCTAGGGCCAATGCTTCTTTTAGGCGAAAGTTTGAGACTCCTAGACCCTCAGAAAGGTGTTTAAATGAGCATGCCATTTTTCGCCTTAAATTCAAAATGGCCACCATACCACGTGACCAATATGCGTCATCTTAGGATATGCATTAGATCTCATCAAACTTTACAAATATATGAAAAAATTTTCAAGATATGTGCAACGGTGTTCAAATGGCGCTTAGCGAAAAATCTGGCGGAATAATAATAAAAAACATAACAATTACAAAAGGTTTCCAAGACATGTGTCTTGAAAACCTAATAATAAACGGAACAATTACAAAAGGGTTTCGACCAAATGGGCTCGAAACCCTAATAATAATAAACGGAACAATTACAAAAGGGTTTCGACCAAATGGGCTCGAAACCCTAATAATAAACGGAACAATTTCAATAGGGTTTCGACCAAATGGGCTCGAAAGCCTAATAATAAATATAGCTGCGTTGCAGCAATGTCGGGTTTCGAGCCCACTGACTTATTAGCAGCGTTCCAAAATCAGCATCATTGACAATAATATATTAAAGGAAATTGCATGGCCTTCATACTAAACATGTTGCATGTTCCTGTCTGTAACAGTGCTTAATGTATTACAATCTTGCATATTTAATGGTGTCCCATGACCATATATGGTCATCGGATGTTTTTGTCAGCTCTGTTGTCAATATTGCATTGGTTGCATTTTCCTATCTGTAACAGTGCTTGAGATATAACATTTATGCATATTTGATGAGGTCACATGACCATATATGGTCATCGGATGTGTTAGTCACTTCTGTTGTGCAATAGCTTCAATATTGCACTGGTTGCATGTTCCTATCTGTAACAGTGCTTGAGTTATTACATTTATGCATATTTGATGAAATTACATGACCATATATGGTCATCACATTAGTTAGCCACATCTCTTGTCTCATAGCTTCGATATTGCATAGGTTGCATGTCTCTATCTGTGATTCTGCTTGAGATATTACAATTATGCATATTTAATGACGTCACATGACCATATATGATAATCACATTAGTTACTCACATCTCATGTCCCACAGCTTCGATTTTGCACAGGTTGCATGTTCATGTCTGTAACAGTGCTTGAGATAATTCAATTATGCATATTTAATGAAGTCACATGACCATATATGGTCATCACATTAGTTAGTCACATCTCTTGACCCATACCTTCGATATTGCACAGGTTGCATGTCCCTAACTCTTGCAGTGCTTGATATATTACATTTATGCATATTCAATGAGGTCACATGACCATATATGGTCATCTTGTTTGTTAGTAAAATTTCATGTACCATCACTTCAATATTGCACTGGTTGCATGTTCCCGTCTGTAACTGTGCTTGAGTTATTACATTTATGCATATTTGATGAAGTCACATGACCATATATGGTCATCACATTAGTTAGTAACATCTCGTGTCTTATAGCTTCGATATTGCACAGGTTGCATGTCCATATCTGTAACAGTGCTTGATATATTACATTTATGCATATTTAATGAGATCACATGACCATATATGGTCATCTTGTTTGTTAGTAAATTTCATGTACCATCACTTCAATATTGCACTGGTTGCATGTTCCTAACTGTAACAGTGCTTAAGATATTGCAATTATGTCTATAAAATGAGGTCACGTGACCATATAAAAGAACAAAAAAATATGAAAAAACATTCTAAAATCTTCTTATAAAAAACGGCTTTTCGCCTGGACTTCCATATTTTGGAATTAAATACTATGTCATATGATCTTTCAAAGTTATTCAGGGTTAGTTGATTTGTCGAAAATTATGCAAATGAGATGCAAAACAAAATTTCAAAAAATTCTAAAAAAAAAAGTCACGTGACCGCTAAAGTTTTTTTTGATGAAATTTGTAGCCCTTGTCGCACTGCTACTATCATAAAAAAATTGGAGCACTCAGACCCTCAGAAAGGTGCGCAATTCGGCATTGAAAATTTCGCCTTTAATCCAAGATGGCGGCCTGGTCATGTGACCTATGTGTCTGAACTTAGGATATGCACCAGATCTCATACAGCTTTACCATTGTGGCAAGTATGGAACTGATCGGTCCAACGGTGTTGACATAAAGTGTGACCAAAAATTTAGGCGGAAGAATAATAATAATAAATATAGCTGCGTTGCAGCAATGTCGGGTTTCGAGCCCACTGACTTATTAGCAGCGTTCCAAAATCAGCATCATTGACAATAATATATTAAAGGAAATTGCATGGCCTTCATACTAAACATGTTGCATGTTCCTGTCTGTAACAGTGCTTAAGGTATTACAATCTTGCATATTTAATGATGTCCCATGACCATATATGGTCATCGGATGTTTTTGTCAGCTCTGTTGTGCAATAACTTCAATATTGCATTGGTTGCATTTTCCTATCTGTAACAGTGCTTGAGATGTAACATTTATGCATATTTGATGAGGTCACATGACCATATGTGGTCATCACATTAGTTAGTCACATCTCTTGTTCCATAGATTCGATATTGCACAGGTTGCATGTTCCCGTCTGTAACAGTGCTTGAGTTATTACATTTATGCATATTTAATGATGTCACATGACCGTGTATGGGCATCAGATGTGTTAGTCACATATCTTGTCTCATAGCTTCGATATTGCACAGGTTGTGTGTTTCTTTCTGTTACTGTGTTTCAAATATAACATTTATGCATATTTGATGAGGTCACATGACCATATATGGTCATCACATTAGTTAGTCACATCTCTTGTTCCATAGATTCGATATTGCACAGGTTGCATGTTCCCGTCTGTAATAGTGCTTGAGTTATTACATTTATGCTGATTTGATGAGGTCACATGACCATATATGGTCATCGGATATGTTAGTGACTTCTGTTGTGCAATAGCTTCAATATTGCACTGGTTGCATGTTCCTATCTGTAACAGTGCTTGAGATATAACATTTATGCATATTTGATGAGGTCACATGACCATATATGGTCATCGGATGTGTTAGTCACTTCTGTTGTGCAATAGCTTCAATATTGCACTGGTTGCATGTTCCTATCTGTAACAGTGCTTGGGTTATTACATTTATGCATATTTGATGAAATTACATGACCATATATGGTCATCGCATTAGTTAGCCACATCTCTTGTCTCATAGCTTCGATATTGCATAGGTTGCATGTCTCTATCTGTGATTCTGCTTGAGATATTACAATTATGCATATTTAATGATGTCACATGACCATATACGGTCATCACATTAGTTACTCACATCTCATGTCCCACAGCTTCGATATTGCACAGGTTGCATGTCCCTAACTCTTGCAGTGCTTGATATATTACATTTATGTATATTCAATGAGGTCACATGACCATATATGGTCATCTTGTTTGTTAGTAAAATTTCATGTACCATCACTTCAATATTGCACTGGTTGCATGTTCCCGTCTGTAACTGTGCTTGAGTTTTTATATTTATGCATATTTGATGAAGTCACATGACCATATATGGTCATCACATTAGTTAGTCACATCTCGTGTCTTATAGCTTCGATATTGCACAGGTTGCATGTCCCTATCTGTAACAGTGCTTGATATATTACATTTATGCATATTTAATGAGATCACATGACCATATATGGTCATCTTGTTTGTTAGTAGAATTTCATGTATCAACACTTCAATATTGCACTGGTTGCATGTTCCTATCTGTAACAGTGCTTGAGATATTGCAATTATGTCTATAAAATGAGGTCACGTGACCATATAAAAGAACAAAAAAATATGAAAAAACATTCTAAAATCTTCTTATAAAAAACGGCTTGTCGCCTGGACTTCATATTTTGGAATTAAATACTATGTCATATGATCTTTCAAAGTTATTCAGGGTTAGTTGATTAGTCGAAAATTATGCAAATGAGATGCAAAATAAAATTAAAAAAATTCTAGAAAAAAATCAGTCACGTGACCGCTAAAGTTTTTTTTGATGAAATTTGTAGCCCTTCTCCCACTGCTACTGCCATAAAAAAATTGGAGCACTCAGACCCTCAGAAAGGTGTGCAATTCGGCATTGAAAATTTCGTCTTTAACCCACGATGGCGGCCTGGTCATGTGACATATGTGTCTGAACTTAGGATATGCACCAGATCTCATCCAGCTTTACCATTGTGGCCAGTATGGAGCTGATCGGTCCAACAGCGTTGACATAAAGCGTGACCAAAAATTTAGGCGGAATCATAATAATAATAAATATAGCTGCGTTGCAGCAATGTCGGGTTTCGAGCCCACTGACTTATTAGCAGCGTTCCAAAACCAGCATCATCGACAAGAATATATTAATGGATTTGCATTGCCTTCATACTAAACATGTTACATGTTCCTGTCTGTAACAGTGCTTAATGTTTTACAATCATACATATTTAATGATGTCACATGACCATATATGGACATCGGATGTGTCGGTCACTTCTGTTGTGCAATAACTTCAATATTGCACTGGTTGCATGTTCCTATCTGTATCAGTGCTTGACATATAATATTTATGCATATTTGATGAGGTCACATGACCATATATGGTCATCACATTTGTTAGTCACATCTATTGTTCCATAGATTCGATATTGCACAGGTTGCATGTTCCCGTCTGTAATAGTGCTTGAGTTATTACATTTATGCTTATTTGATGAGGTCACATGACCATATATGGTCATCGGATATGTTAGTCACTTCTGTTGTGCAATAGCTTCAATATTGCACTGGTTGCATGTTCCTATCTGTAACAGTGATTGAGATATAACATTTATGCATATTTGATGAGGTCACATGACCATATATGGTCATCAGATGTGTTAGTCACTTCTGTTGTGCAATAGCTTCAATATTGCACTGGTTGCATGTTCCTATCTGTAACAGTGCTTGAGTTACTACATTTATGCATATTTGATGAAGTTACATGACCATATATGGTCATCACATTAGTTAGTCACATCTCTTGTCTCATAGCTTCGATATTGCATATGTTGCATGTCTCTATTTGTGATTCTGCTTGAGATATTACAATTATGCATATTTAATGACGTCACATGACCATATACGGTCATCTCATTAGTTACTCACATCTCATGTCCCATAGCTTCGATTTTGCACAGGTTGCATGTTCATGTCTGTAACAGTGCTTGAGTTATTTCATGTATGCATATTTGATGAAGTTACATGACCATATATGGTCATCACATTAGTTAGTCACATCTCTTGTCTCACAGCTTCGATATTGCACAGGTTGCATGTTTCTAACTGTAACAGTGCTTGAGATAATTTAATTATGCATATTTAATGAAGTCACATGACCATATATGGTCATCACATTAGTTAGTTACATCTCTTGACCCATACCTTCGATATTGCACAGGATGCATGTCCCTAACTCTTACAGTGCTTGATATATTACATTTAATCATATTCAATGAGGTCACATGACCATATATGGTCATCTTGTTTGTTAGTAAAATTTCATGTACCATCACTTCAATATTGCACTGGTTGCATGTTCCCGTCTGTAACTGTGCTTGAGTTATTACATTTATGCATATTTGATGAAGTCACATGACCATATATGGTCATCACATTAGTTAGTCACATCTCGTGTCTTATAGCTTCGATATTGCACAGGTTGCATGTCGCTATCTGTAACAGTGCTTGATATATTACATTTATGCATATTTAATGAGATCACATGACCATATATGGTCATCTTGTTTGTTAGTAGAATTTCATGTACCATCACTTCAATATTGCACTGGTTGCATGTTCCTATCTGTAACAGTGCTTGAGATATTGCAATTATGTCTATAAAATGAGGTCACGTGACCATATAAAAGAACCAAAAAAATATGAAAAAACATTCTAAAATCTTCTTCTAAAAAACGGCTTATCGCCTGGACTTCATATTTTGGAATTAAATACTATGTCATATGATCATTCAAAGTTATTCAGGGATAGTTGATTAGTCGAAAATTATGCAAATGAGATGCAAAAGAAAATTAAAAAAATTCTAGAAAAAAATTAGTCACGTGACCGCTAAAGTTTTTTTTGATGAAATTTGTAGCCCTTGTCGCACTGCTACTATCATAAAAAAATTGGACCACTCAGACCCTCAGAAAGGTGCGCAATTCGGCATTGAAAATTTCGCCTTTAATCCAAGATGGCGGCCTGGTCATGTGACCTATGTGTCTGAACTTAGGATATCACCAGATCTCATACAGCTTTACCATTGTGGCAAGTATGGAACTGATCGGTCCAACGGTGTTGACATAAAGCGTGACCAACAATTTAGGCGGAAGAATAATAATAATAAATATAGCTGCGTTGCAGCAATGTCGGGTTTCGAGCCCACTGACATATTAGCAGCGTTCCAAAATCAGCATCATTGACAATAATATATTAAAGGAAATTGCATGGCCTTCATACTAAACATGTTACATGTTCCTGTCTGTAACAGTGCTTAAGGTATTACAATCTTGCATATTTAATGAGGTCCCATGACCATATACGGTCATCGGATGTTTTTTTTTCAGCTCTGTTGTGCAATAACTTCAATATTGCATTGGTTGCACGTTCCTATCTGTAACAGTGCTTGAGATATAACATTTATGCATATTTGATGAGGTCACATGACCATATATGGTCATCACATTAGTTAGTCACATCTCTTGTTCCATAGATTCGATATTGCACAGGTTGCATGTTCCCTTCTGTAATAGTGCTTGAGTTATTACATTTATGCTTATTTGATGAGGTCACATGACCATATATGGTCATCGGATATGTTAGTCACTTCTGTTGTGCAATAGCTTCAATATTGCATTGATTGCATGTTCCTATCTGTAACAGTGCTTGAGATATAACATTTATGCATATTTGATGAGGTCACATGACCATATATGGTCATCGGATGTGTTAGTCACTTCTGTTGTGCAATAGCTTCAATATTGCACTGGTTGCATGTTCCTATCTGTAACAGTGCTTGAGTTACTACATTTATTCATATTTGATGAAGTTACATGACCATATATGGTCATCACATTAGTTAGTCACATCTCTTGTATCATAGCTTTGATATTTCATAGGTTGCATGTCTCTATCTGTGATTCTGCTTGAGATATTACAATTATGCATATTTAATGACGTCACATGACCATATACGGTCATCTCATTAGTTACTCACATCTCATGTCCCATAGCTTCGATTTTGCACAGGTTGCATGTTCATGTCTGTAACAGTGCTTAATATATTACATTTAAGCATATTCAATGAGTTCACATGACCATGTATGGTCATCTTGTTTGTTAGTAAAATTTCATGTACCATCACTTCAATATTGCAATAGTTGCATGTTCCCATCTGTAACTGTGCTAGAGTTATTACATTTATGCATATTTGATGAAGTCACATGACCATATATGGTCATCACATTAGTTAGTCACATCTCGTGTCTTATAGCTTCGATATTGCACAGGTTGCATGCGCTATCTGTAACAGTGCTTGATATATTACATTTATGCATATTTAATGAGGTCACATGACCATATATGGTCATCTTGTTTGTTAGTAAAATTTCATGTACCATCACTTCAATATTGCACTGGTTGCATGTTCCCGTCTGTAACTGTGCTTGAGTTATTACATTTATGCATATTTGATGAGGTCACATGACCATATATGGTCATCGAATGTGTTAGTCACTTCTGTTGTGCAATAGCTTCAATATTGCACTTGTTGCATGTTCCTATCTGTAACAGTGCTTGAGTTACTACATTTATTCATATTTGATGAAGTTACATGACCATATATGGTCATCACATTAGTTAGTCACATCTCTTGTATCATAGCTTCGATATTGCATAGGTTGCGTGTCTCTATCTGTGATTCTGCTTGAGATATTACAATTATGCATATTTAATGACGTCACATGACCATATACGGTCATCTCATTAGTTACTCACATCTCATGTCCCATAGCTTCGATTTTGCACAGGTTGCATGTTCATGTCTGTAACAGTGCTTGAGTTATTACATGTATGCATATTTGATGAAGTTACATGACCATATATGGTCATCACATTAGTTGGTCACATCTCTTGACCCATACCTTCGATATTGCACAGGTTGCATGTCCCTAACTCTTACAGTGCTTGATATATTACATTTAAGCATATTCAATGAAGGTCACATGACCATATATGGTCATCTTCTTTGTTAGTAAAATTTCATGTACCATCACTTCAATATTGCACTGGTTGCATGTTCCCGTCTGTAACTGTGCTTGAGTTATTACATTTATGCATATTTGATGAAGTCACATGACCATATATGGTCATCACATTAGTTAGTCACATCTCGTGTCTTATAGCTTCGATATTGCACAGGTTGCATGTCGCTATCTGTAACAGTGCTTGATATATTACATTTATGCATATTTAATGAGATCACATGACCATATATGGTCATCTTGTTTGTTAGTAGAATTTCATGTGCCATCACTTCAATATTGCACTGGTTGCATGTTCCTATCTGTAACAGTGCTTGGGATATTGCAATTATGTCTAAAAAATGAGGTCACGTGACCATGTAAAAGAATAAAAAAATATGAAAAAACATTCTAAAATCTTCTTATAAAAAACGGCTTATCGCCTGGACTCCATATTTTTGAATTAAATACTATGTCATATGATCTTTCAAAGTTATTCAGGGTTAGTTGATTTGTCGAAAATTATGCAAATGAGATGCAAAACAAAATTTAAAAAAATTCTAAAAAAAAAAGTGACGTGACCGCTAATGATTTTTTTGATGAAATTTGTAGCACTTGACCCACTGCTGCTATCATAAAAAAATTGGAGCACTCAGACCCTCAGAAAGCTGCGCAATTTGGCATTGAAAATTTCGCCTTTATTTCAAGATGGCGGCCAGGCCATGTGACCTATGTGTCTGAACTTGGGCTATGCACTAGATCTCATCCAGCTTTACCAT
This sequence comes from Saccoglossus kowalevskii, assembly GCF_978046115.1. Lineage (NCBI taxonomy): Eukaryota > Metazoa > Hemichordata > Enteropneusta > Harrimaniidae > Saccoglossus > Saccoglossus kowalevskii. The sequence goes on along the minus strand of NW_028188621.1, from coordinate 291,611 downwards.
TGTGGCAAGTACTGAGCTGATCGGTCCAACGGCGTTGACATAAAGTGTGACCGAAAAACGGCGGAAGAATAATAATAATAAATATAGCTGCGTTGCAGCAATGTCGGGTTTCGAGCCCACTGACTTATTAGCAGCGTTCCAAAATCAGCATCATTGACAATAATTTATTAAAGAAAATTGCATGGCCTTCATACTAAACATGTTGCATGTTCCTGTCTGTAACAGTGCTTAAGGTATTACAATCTTGCATATTTAATGATGTCCCATGACCATATATGGTCATCGGATGTTTTTGTCAGCTCTGTTGTGCAATAACTTCAATATTGCATTGGTTGCATTTTCCTATCTGTAACAGTGCTTGAGATATAACATTTATGCATATTTGATGAGGTCACATGACCATATGTGGTAATCACATTAGTTAGTCACATCTCTTGTTCCATAGATTCGATATTGCACAGGTTGCATGTTCCCGTCTGTAATAGTGCTTGAGTTATTATATTTATGCTTATTTGATGAGGTCACATGACCATATATGGTCATCGGATATGTTAGTGACTTCTGTTGTGCAATAGCTTCAATATTGCACTGGTTGCATGTTCCTATCTGTAACAGTGCTTGAGATATAACATTTATGCATATTTGATGAGGTCACATGACCATATATGGTCATCGGATGTGTTAGTCACTTCTGTTGTGCAATAGCTTCAATATTGCACTGGTTGCATGTTCCTATCTGGAACAGTGCTTGAGTTATTACATTTATGCATATTTGATGAAATTACATGACCATATATGGTCATCACATTAGTTAGCCACATCTCTTGTTTCATAGCTTCGATATTGCATAGGTTGCATGTCTCTATCTGTGATTCTGCTTGATATATTACAATTATGCATATTTAATGACGTCACATGACCATATACGGTCATCACATTAGTTACTCACATCTCATGTCCCACAGCTTCGATTTTGCACAGGTTGCATGTTCATGTCTGTAACAGTGCTTGAGATAATTCAATTATGCATATTTAATGAAGTCACATGACCATATATGGTCATCACATTAGTTAGCCACATCTCTTGACCCATACCTTCGATATTGCACAGGTTGCATGTCCCTAACTCTTGCAGTGCTTGATATATTACATTTATGCATATTCAATGAGGTCACATGACCATATATGGTCATCTTGTTTGTTAGTAAAATTTCATGTACCATCACTTCAATATTGCACTGGTTGCATGTTCCCGTCTGTAACTGTGCTTGAGTTATTACATTTATGCATATTTGATGAAGTCACAAGACCATATATGGTCATGACATTAGTTAGTCACATCTCGTGTCGTATAGCTTCGATATTGCACAGGTTGCATGTCCCTATCTGTAACAGTGCTTGATATATTACATTCATGCATATTTAATGAGATCACATGACCGTATATGGTCATCTTGTTTGTTAGTAGAATTTCATGTACCATCACTTCAAAATTGCACTGGTTGCATGTTCCTATCTGTAACAGTGCTTGAGATATTGCAATTATGTCTATAAAATGAGGTCACGTGACCATATAAAAGAACAAAAAAATATGAAAAAACATTCTAAAATCTTCTTATAAAAAACGGCTTATCGCCTGGACTCGATATTTTGGAATTAAATACTATGTCATATGATCTTTCAAAGTTATTCAGGGTTAGTTGATTTGTCGAAAATTATGCAAATGAGATGCAAAACAAAATTTAAAAAAATTCTAAAAAAAAAAGTCACGTGACCGCTAAAGTTTTTTTTGATGAGATTTGTAGCCCTTATCACACTGCTACTATCATAAAAAAATTGGAGCACTCAGACCCTCAGAAAGGTGCGCAATTCGGCATTGAAAATTTCGCCTTTAATCCAAGATGGCGGCCTGGTCATGTGACCTACGTGTCTGAACTTAGGATATGCACCAGATCTCATATAGCTTTACCATTGTGGCAAGTATTGAATTGATCGGTCCAACGGCGTTGACATAAAGCGTGACCAAAAATTTAGGCGGAAGAATAATAATAATAATAATAAATATAGCTGCGTTGCAGCAATGTCGGGTTTCGAGCCCACTGGCTTATTAGCAGCGTTCCAAAATCAGCATCATTGACAATAATATATTAAAGGAAATTGCATGGCCTTCATACTAAACATGTTACATGTTCCAGTCTGTAACAGTGCTTAAGGTATTACAATCTTGCATATTTAATGATGTCACATGACCATATATGGTCATTACATTAGTTAGTCACATCACTTGTTCCATAGATTCGATATTGCACAGGTTGCATGTTCCTGTCTGTAACAGTGCTTGAGTTATTACATTTATGACCATATATGGTCATCGGATGTGTTAGTCACTTCTGTTGTGCAATAGCTTCAATATTGCACTGGTTGCATGTTCCTATCTGTAACAGTGCTTGAGTTATTACATTTATGCATATTTGATGAAGTTACATGACCATATATGGTCATCACATTAGTTAGTCACATCTCTTGTCACATAGCTTCGATATTGCATAGGTTGCATGTCTCTATCTGTGATTCTGCTTGAGATATTACAATTATGCATATTTAATGACGGCACATGACCATATACGGTCATCACATTAGTTACTCACATCTCATATCCCATAGCTTCGATTTTGCACAGGTTGCATGTTTCTATCTGTAACAGTGCTTGAGATAATTCAATTATGCATATTTAATGAAGTCACATGACCATATATGGTCATCACATTAGTTAGTCACATCTCTTGACCCATACCTCCGATATTGCACAGGTTGCATGTAACTAACTCTTGCAGTGCTTGACATATTACATTTATGCATATTCAATGAGGTCACATGACCATATATAGTCATCTTGTTTGTTAGTAAAATTTCATGTACCATCACTTCAATATTGCACTGGTTGCATGTTCTCATCTGTAACTGTGCTTGAGTTATTACATTTATGCATATTTGATGAAGTCACATGACCATATATGGTCATCACATTAGTTAGTCACATCTCGTGTCTTATAGCTTCGATATTGCACAGGTTGCATGTCCCTATCTGTAACAGTGCTTGATATATTACATTTATGCATATTTAATGAGATCACATGACCATATATGGTCATCTTGTTTGTTAGTAGAATTTCATGTACCATCACTTCAATATTGCACTGGTTGCATGTTCCTATCTGTAACAGTGCTTGAGATATTGCAATTATGTCTAAAAAATGAGGTCACGTGACCATGTAAAAGAACAAAAAAATATGGAAAAACATTCTAAAATCTTCTTATAAAAAACGGTTTATCGCCTGGACTCAATATTTTGGAATTAAATACTATGTCATATGATCTTTCAAAGTTATTCAGGGTTAGTTGATTTGTCGAAAATTATGCAAATGAGATGCAAAACAAAATTTAAAAAAATTCTAAAAAAAAAAGTCACGTGACCGCTAAAGTTTTTTTTGCTGAAATTTGTAGCCCTTGTCGCACTGCTACTATCGTAAAAAAATTGGAGCACTCAGACCCTCAGAAAGGTGCGCAATTCGGCATTGAAAATTTCGCCTTTAATCCAAGATGGCGGCCTGGCCATGTGACCTATGTGTCTGAACTTAGGATATGCACCAGATCTCATACAGCTTTACCATTGTGGCAAGTATGGAACTGATCGGTCCAACGGTGTTGACATAAAGCGTGACCAAAAATTTAGGCGGAAGAATAATAATAATAATAATAATAATAATAATAATAAACGGAACAATTACAAAAGGGTTTCGACCAAATGGGCTCGAAACCCTAATAATAATAATAATAAACGGAACAATTACAAAAGGGTTTCGACCAAATGGGCTCGAAACCCTAATAATAATAAACGGAACAATTTCAATAGGGTTTCGACCAAATGGGCTCGAAACCCTAAATATAGCTGCGTTGCAGCAATGTCGGGTTTCGAGCCCACTGACATATTAGCAGCGTTCCAAAATCAGCATCATTGACAATAATATATTAAAGGAAATTGCATGGCCTTCATACTAAACATGTTACATGTTCCTGTCTGTAACAGTGCTTAAGATATTACAATCATGCATATTTAATAATGTCCCATGACCATATACGGTCATCGGATGTTTTTTTCAGCTCTGTTGTGCAATAACTTCAATATTGCATTAGTTGCATGTTCCTATCTGTAACAGTGCTTGAGATATAACATTTGTGCATATTTGATGAGGTCACCTGACCATATGTGGTCATCACATTAGTTAGTCACATCTCTTGTTCCATAGATTCGATATTGCACAGGTTGCATATTCCCGTCTGTAATAGTGCTTGAGTTATTACATTTATGCTTATTTGATGAGGTCACATGACCATATATGGTCAACGGATATGTTAGTCACTTCTGTTGTGCAATAGCTTCAATATTGCACTGGTTGCATGTTCCTATCTGTAACAGTGCTTGAGATATAACATTTATGCATATTTGATGAGGTCACATGACCATATATGGTCATCGGATGTGTTAGTCACTTCTGTTGTGCAATAGCTTCAATATTGCACAGGTTACATGTTTCTATCTGTAACAGTGCTTGAGATAATTCAATTATGCATATTTAATGAAGTCACATGACCATATATGGTCATCACATTAGTTAGTCACATCTCTTGACCCATACCTCCGATATTGCACAGGTTGCATGTAACTAACTCTTGCAGTGCTTGATATATTACATTTATGCATATTTAATGAGGTCACATGACCATATATAGTCATCTTGTTTGTTAGTTAAATTTCATGTACCATCACTTCAATATTGCACTGGTTGCATGTTCCCGTCTGTAACTGTGCTTGAGTTATTACATTTATGCATATTTGATGAAGTCACATGACCATATATGGTCATCACATTAGTTAGTCACATCTCGTGTCTTATAGCTTCGATATTGCACAGGTTGCATGTCCCTATCTGTAACAGTGCTTGATATATTACATTTATGCATATTTAATGAGATCACATGACCATATATGGTCATCTTGTTTGTTAGTAGAATTTCATGTACCATCACTTCAATATTGCACTGGTTGCATGTTCCTATCTGTAATAGTGCTTGAGATATTGCAATTATGTCTAAAAAATGAGGTCACGTGACCATGTAAAAGAACAAAAAAATATGGAAAAATATTCTAAAATCTTCTTATAAAAAACGGCTTATCGCCTGGACTCAATATTTTGGAATTAAATACTATGTCATATGATCTTTCAAAGTTATTCAGGGTTAGTTGATTTGTCGAAAATTATGCAAATGAGATGCAAAACAAAATTTAAAAAAATTCTAAAAAAAAAAGTCACGTGACCGCTAAAGTTTTTTTTGATGAAATTTGTAGCCCTTGTCGCACTGCTACTATCATAAAAAAATTGGAGCACTCAGACCCTCAGAAAGGTGCGCAATTCGGCATTGAAAATTTCGCCTTTAATCCAAGATGGCGGCCTGGTCATGTGGCCTATGTGTCTGAACTTAGGATATGCACCAGATCTCATACAGCTTTACCATTGTGGCAAGTATGGAACTGATCGGTCCAACGGCGTTGACATAAAGCGTGACCAAAAATTTAGGCGGAAACCCTAAATATAGCTGCGTTGCAGCAATGTCGGGTTTCGAGCCCACTGACATATTAGCAGCGTTCCAAAATCAGCATCATTGACAATAATATATTAAAGGAAATTGCATGGCCTTCATACTAAACATGTTACATGTTCCTGTCTGTAACAGTGCTTAAGATATTACAATCATGCATATTTAATAATGTCCCATGACCATATACGGTCATCGGATGTTTTTTTCAGCTCTGTTGTGCAATAACTTCAATATTGCATTAGTTGCATGTTCCTATCTGTAACAGTGCTTGAGATATAACATTTGTGCATATTTGATGAGGTCACCTGACCATATGTGGTCATCACATTAGTTAGTCACATCTCTTGTTCCATAGATTCGATATTGCACAGGTTGCATATTCCCGTCTGTAATAGTGCTTGAGTTATTACATTTATGCTTATTTGATGAGGTCACATGACCATATATGGTCAACGGATATGTTAGTCACTTCTGTTGTGCAATAGCTTCAATATTGCACTGGTTGCATGTTCCTATCTGTAACAGTGCTTGAGATATAACATTTATGCATATTTGATGAGGTCACATGACCATATATGGTCATCGGATGTGTTAGTCACTTCTGTTGTGCAATAGCTTCAATATTGCACAGGTTACATGTTTCTATCTGTAACAGTGCTTGAGATAATTCAATTATGCATATTTAATGAAGTCACATGACCATATATGGTCATCACATTAGTTAGTCACATCTCTTGACCCATACCTCCGATATTGCACAGGTTGCATGTAACTAACTCTTGCAGTGCTTGATATATTACATTTATGCATATTTAATGAGGTCACATGACCATATATAGTCATCTTGTTTGTTAGTTAAATTTCATGTACCATCACTTCAATATTGCACTGGTTGCATGTTCCCGTCTGTAACTGTGCTTGAGTTATTACATTTATGCATATTTGATGAAGTCACATGACCATATATGGTCATCACATTAGTTAGTCACATCTCGTGTCTTATAGCTTCGATATTGCACAGGTTGCATGTCCCTATCTGTAACAGTGCTTGATATATTACATTTATGCATATTTAATGAGATCACATGACCATATATGGTCATCTTGTTTGTTAGTAGAATTTCATGTACCATCACTTCAATATTGCACTGGTTGCATGTTCCTATCTGTAATAGTGCTTGAGATATTGCAATTATGTCTAAAAAATGAGGTCACGTGACCATGTAAAAGAACAAAAAAATATGGAAAAATATTCTAAAATCTTCTTATAAAAAACGGCTTATCGCCTGGACTCAATATTTTGGAATTAAATACTATGTCATATGATCTTTCAAAGTTATTCAGGGTTAGTTGATTTGTCGAAAATTATGCAAATGAGATGCAAAACAAAATTTAAAAAAATTCTAAAAAAAAAAGTCACGTGACCGCTAAAGTTTTTTTTGATGAAATTTGTAGCCCTTGTCGCACTGCTACTATCATAAAAAAATTGGAGCACTCAGACCCTCAGAAAGGTGCGCAATTCGGCATTGAAAATTTCGCCTTTAATCCAAGATGGCGGCCTGGTCATGTGGCCTATGTGTCTGAACTTAGGATATGCACCAGATCTCATACAGCTTTACCATTGTGGCAAGTATGGAACTGATCGGTCCAACGGCGTTGACATAAAGCGTGACCAAAAATTTAGGCGGAAGAATAATAATAATAATAAATATAGCTGCGTTGCAGCAATGTCGGGTTTCGAGCCCACGGACTTATTAGCAGCGTTCCAAAATCAGCATCATTGACAATAATATATTAAAGGAAATTGCATGGCCTTCATACTAAACATGTTGCATGTTCCTGTCTGTAACAGTGCTTAATGTATTACAATCTTGCATATTTAATGATGTCCCATGACCATATATGGTCATCGGATGTTTTTGTCAGCTCTGTTGTGCAATAACTTCAATATTGCATTGGTTGCATTTTCCTATCTGTAACAGTGCTTGAGATATAACATTTATGCATATTTGATGAGGTCACATGACCATGTGTGGTCATCACATTAGTTAGTCACATCTCTTGTTCCATAGATTCGATATTGCACAGGTTGCATGTTCCCGTCTGTAACAGTGCTTGAGTTATTACATTTATGCATATTTAATGATGTCACATGACCGTGTATGGGCATCAGATGTGTTAGTCACATATCTTGTCTCATAGCTTCGATATTGCACAGGTTGTGTGTTTCTATCTGTTACTGTGTTTCAAATATAACATTTATGCATATTTGATGAGGTCACATGACCATATATGGTCATCACATTAGTTAGTCACATCTCTTGACCCATACCTCCGATATTGCACAGGTTGCATGTAACTAACTCTTGCAGTGCTTGATATATTACATTTATGCATATTTAATGAGGTCACATGACCATATATAGTCATCTTGTTTGTTAGTTAAATTTCATGTACCATCACTTCAATATTGCACTGGTTGCATGTTCCCGTCTGTAACTGTGCTTGAGTTATTACATTTATGCATATTTGATGAAGTCACATGACCATATATGGTCATCACATTAGTTAGTCACATCTCGTGTCTTATAGCTTCGATATTGCACAGGTTGCATGTCCCTATCTGTAACAGTGCTTGATATATTACATTTATGCATATTTAATGAGATCACATGACCATATATGGTCATCTTGTTTGTTAGTAGAATTTCATGTACCATCACTTCAATATTGCACTGGTTGCATGTTCCTATCTGTAATAGTGCTTGAGATATTGCAATTATGTCTAAAAAATGAGGTCACGTGACCATGTAAAAGAACAAAAAAATATGGAAAAATATTCTAAAATCTTCTTATAAAAAACGGCTTATCGCCTGGACTCAATATTTTGGAATTAAATACTATGTCATATGATCTTTCAAAGTTATTCAGGGTTAGTTGATTTGTCGAAAATTATGCAAATGAGATGCAAAACAAAATTTAAAAAAATTCTAAAAAAAAAAGTCACGTGACCGCTAAAGTTTTTTTTGATGAAATTTGTAGCCCTTGTCGCACTGCTACTATCATAAAAAAATTGGAGCACTCAGACCCTCAGAAAGGTGCGCAATTCGGCATTGAAAATTTCGCCTTTAATCCAAGATGGCGGCCTGGTCATGTGGCCTATGTGTCTGAACTTAGGATATGCACCAGATCTCATACAGCTTTACCATTGTGGCAAGTATGGAACTGATCGGTCCAACGGCGTTGACATAAAGCGTGACCAAAAATTTAGGCGGAAACCCTAAATATAGCTGCGTTGCAGCAATGTCGGGTTTCGAGCCCACTGACATATTAGCAGCGTTCCAAAATCAGCATCATTGACAATAATATATTAAAGGAAATTGCATGGCCTTCATACTAAACATGTTACATGTTCCTGTCTGTAACAGTGCTTAAGATATTACAATCATGCATATTTAATAATGTCCCATGACCATATACGGTCATCGGATGTTTTTTTCAGCTCTGTTGTGCAATAACTTCAATATTGCATTAGTTGCATGTTCCTATCTGTAACAGTGCTTGAGATATAACATTTGTGCATATTTGATGAGGTCACCTGACCATATGTGGTCATCACATTAGTTAGTCACATCTCTTGTTCCATAGATTCGATATTGCACAGGTTGCATATTCCCGTCTGTAATAGTGCTTGAGTTATTACATTTATGCTTATTTGATGAGGTCACATGACCATATATGGTCAACGGATATGTTAGTCACTTCTGTTGTGCAATAGCTTCAATATTGCACTGGTTGCATGTTCCTATCTGTAACAGTGCTTGAGATATAACATTTATGCATATTTGATGAGGTCACATGACCATATATGGTCATCGGATGTGTTAGTCACTTCTGTTGTGCAATAGCTTCAATATTGCACAGGTTACATGTTTCTATCTGTAACAGTGCTTGAGATAATTCAATTATGCATATTTAATGAAGTCACATGACCATATATGGTCATCACATTAGTTAGTCACATCTCTTGACCCATACCTCCGATATTGCACAGGTTGCATGTAACTAACTCTTGCAGTGCTTGATATATTACATTTATGCATATTTAATGAGGTCACATGACCATATATAGTCATCTTGTTTGTTAGTTAAATTTCATGTACCATCACTTCAATATTGCACTGGTTGCATGTTCCCGTCTGTAACTGTGCTTGAGTTATTACATTTATGCATATTTGATGAAGTCACATGACCATATATGGTCATCACATTAGTTAGTCACATCTCGTGTCTTATAGCTTCGATATTGCACAGGTTGCATGTCCCTATCTGTAACAGTGCTTGATATATTACATTTATGCATATTTAATGAGATCACATGACCATATATGGTCATCTTGTTTGTTAGTAGAATTTCATGTACCATCACTTCAATATTGCACTGGTTGCATGTTCCTATCTGTAATAGTGCTTGAGATATTGCAATTATGTCTAAAAAATGAGGTCACGTGACCATGTAAAAGAACAAAAAAATATGGAAAAATATTCTAAAATCTTCTTATAAAAAACGGCTTATCGCCTGGACTCAATATTTTGGAATTAAATACTATGTCATATGATCTTTCAAAGTTATTCAGGGTTAGTTGATTTGTCGAAAATTATGCAAATGAGATGCAAAACAAAATTTAAAAAAATTCTAAAAAAAAAAGTCACGTGACCGCTAAAGTTTTTTTTGATGAAATTTGTAGCCCTTGTCGCACTGCTACTATCATAAAAAAATTGGAGCACTCAGACCCTCAGAAAGGTGCGCAATTCGGCATTGAAAATTTCGCCTTTAATCCAAGATGGCGGCCTGGTCATGTGGCCTATGTGTCTGAACTTAGGATATGCACCAGATCTCATACAGCTTTACCATTGTGGCAAGTATGGAACTGATCGGTCCAACGGCGTTGACATAAAGCGTGACCAAAAATTTAGGCGGAAACCCTAAATATAGCTGCGTTGCAGCAATGTCGGGTTTCGAGCCCACTGACATATTAGCAGCGTTCCAAAATCAGCATCATTGACAATAATATATTAAAGGAAATTGCATGGCCTTCATACTAAACATGTTACATGTTCCTGTCTGTAACAGTGCTTAAGATATTACAATCATGCATATTTAATAATGTCCCATGACCATATACGGTCATCGGATGTTTTTTTCAGCTCTGTTGTGCAATAACTTCAATATTGCATTAGTTGCATGTTCCTATCTGTAACAGTGCTTGAGATATAACATTTGTGCATATTTGATGAGGTCACCTGACCATATGTGGTCATCACATTAGTTAGTCACATCTCTTGTTCCATAGATTCGATATTGCACAGGTTGCATATTCCCGTCTGTAACAGTGCTTGAGTTATTACATTTATGCATATTTAATGATGTCACATGACCGTGTATGGGCATCAGATGTGTTAGTCACATATCTTGTCTCATAGCTTCGATATTGCACAGGTTGTGTGTTTCTATCTGTTACTGTGTTTCAAATATAACATTTATGCATATTTGATGAGGTCACATGACCATATATGGTCATCACATTAGTTAGTCACATCTCTTGTTCCATAGATTCGATATTGCACAGGTTGCATGTTCCCGTCTGTAATAGTGCTTGAGTTATTACATTTATGCTTATTTGATGAGGTCACATGACCATATATGGTCATCGGATATGTTAGTGACTTCTGTTGTGCAATAGCTTCAATATTGCACTGGTTGCATGTTCCTATCTGTAACAGTGCTTGAGTTATTACATTTATGCATATTTGATGAAATTACATGACCATATATGGTCATCACATTAGTTAGCCACATCTCTTGTCTCATAGCTTCGATATTGCATAGGTTGCATGTCTCTATCTGTGATTCTGCTTGAGATATTACAATTATGCATATTTAATGACGTCACATGACCATATACGATAATCACATTAGTTACTCACATCTCATGTCCCACAGCTTCGATTTTGCACAGGTTGCATGTTCATGTCTGTAACAGTGCTTGAGATAATTCAATTATGCATATTTAATGAAGTCACATGACCATATATGGTCATCACATTAGTTAGTCACATCTCTTGACCCATACCTTCGATATTGCACAGGTTGCATGTCCCTAACTCTTGCAGTGCTTGATATATTACATTTATGCATATTCAATGAGGTCACATGACCATATATGGTCATCTTGTTTGTTAGTAAAATTTCATGTACCATCACTTCAATATTGCACTGGTTGCATGTTCCCGTCTGTAACTGTGCTTGAGTTATTACATTTATGCATATTTGATGAAGTCACATGACCATATATGGTCATCACATTAGTTAGTCACATCTTGTGTCTTATAGCTTCGATATTGCACAGGTTGCATGTTCCCATCTGTAACAGTGCTTGAGTTATTACATTTATGCATATTTAATGATGTCACATGACCGTGTATGGGCATCAGATGTGTTAGTCACATATCTTGTCTCATAGCTTCGATATTGCACAGGTTGTGTGTTTCTTTCTGTTACTGTGTTTCAAATATAACATTTATGCATATTTGATGAGGTCACATGACCATATATGGTAATCACATTAGTTAGTCACATCTCTTGTTCCATAGATTCGATATTGCACAGGTTGCATGTTCCCGTCTGTAATAGTGCTTGAGTTATTACATTTATGCTTATTTGATGAGATCACATGACCATTTGTGGTCATCACATTAGTTAGTCACATCTCTTGTTCCATTGATTCGATATTGCACAGGTTGCATGTTCCCATCTGTAACAGTGCTTGAGTTATTACATTTATGCATATTTAATGATGTCACATGACCGTGTATGGGCATCAGATGTGTTAGTCACATATCTTGTCTCATAGCTTGATATTGCACAGGTTGTGTGTTTCTATCTGTTACTGTGTTTCAAATATAACATTTATGCATATTTGATGAGGTCACATGACCATATATGGTAATCACATTAGTTAGTCACATCTCTTGTTCCATAGATTCGATATTGCACAGGTTGCATGTTCCCGTCTGTAATAGTGCTTGAGTTATTACATTTATGCTTATTTGATGAGATCACATGACCATATGTGGTCATCACATTAGTTAGTCACATCTCTTGTTCCATAGATTCGATATTGCACAGGTTGCATGTTCCCAACTGTAACAGTGCTTGAGTTATTACATTTATGCATATTTAATGATGTCACATGACCGTGTATGGGCATCAGATGTGTTAGTCACATATCTTGTCTCATAGCTTCGATATTGCACAGGTTGTGTGTTTCTATCTGTTACTGTGTTTCAATTATAACATTTATGCATATTTGATGAGGTCACATGACCATATATGGTCATCACATTAGTTAGTCACATCTCTTGTCCCATAGCTTCGATATTGCACAGGTTGCATGTTCCCGTCTGTAACAGTGCTTGAGTTATTACATTTATGTATATTTGATGAAGTCACATGACCATATATGGTCATGACATTAGTTCTTCACATCTCGTGTCTTATAGCTTCGATACTGCACAGGTTGCATGTCCCTATCTGTAACAGTGCTTGATATATTACATTCATGCATATTTAATGAGATCACATGACCATATATGGTCATCTTGTTTGTTAGTAGAATTTCATGTACCATCACTTCAATATTGCACTGGTTGCATGTTCCTATCTGTAACAGTGCTTGAGATATTGCAATTATGTCTATAAAATGAGGTCACGTGACCATATAAAAGAACAAAAAAATATGAAAAAACATTCTAAAATCTTCTTATAAAAAACGGCTTATCGCCTGGACTCGATATTTTGGAATTAAATACTACGTCATATGATCTTTCAAAGTTATTCAGGGTTAGTTGATTTGTCAAAAATTATGCAAATGAGATGCAAAACAAAATTTAAAAAAATTCTAAAAAAAAAAGTCACGTGACCGCTAAAGTTTTTTTTGATGAGATTTGTAGCCCTTGTCGCACTGCTACTATCATAAAAAAATTGGAGCACTCAGACCCTCAGAAAGGTGCGCAATTCGGCATTGAAAATTTCGCCTTTAATCCAAGATGGCGGCCTGGTCATGTGACCTACGTGTCTGAACTTAGGATATGCACCAGATCTCATATAGCTTTACTATTGTGGCAAGTATTGAATTGATCGGTCCAACGGCGTTGACATAAAGCGTGACCAAAAATTTAGGCGGAAGAATAATAATAATAATAATAATAATAATAATAATAAACGGAACAATTACAAAAGGGTTTCGACCAAATGGGCTCGAAACCCTAATAATAAATATAGCTGCGTTGCAGCAATGTCGGGTTTCGAGCCCACTGACTTATTAGCAGCGTTCCAAAATCAGCATCATTGACAATAATATATTAAAGGAAATTGCATGGTCTTCATACTAACCATGTTGCATGTTCCTGTCTGTAACAGTGCTTAAGGTATTATAATCTTGCATATTTAATGATGTCCCATGACCATATATGGTCATCGGATGTTTTTGTCAGCTCTGTTGTGCAATAACTTCAATATTGCATTGGTTGCATTTTCCTATCTGTAACAGTGCTTGAGATATAACATTTATGCATATTTGATGAGGTCACATGACCATATGTGGTCATCACATTAGTTAGTCACATCTCTTGTTCCATAGATTCGATATTGCACAGGTTGCATGTTCCCGTCTGTAACATTGCTTGAGTTATTACATTTATGCATATTTAATGAGATCACATGACCATATATGGTCATCGGATATGTTAGTCACTTCTGTTGTGCAATAGCTTCAATATTGCACTGGTTGCATGTTTCTATCTGTAACAGTGCTTGTGATATAACATTTATGCATATTTGATGAGGTCACATGACCATATATGGTCATCGGATGTTTTTGTCAGCTCTGTTGTGCAATAACTTCAATATTGCATTGGTTGCATTTTCCTATCTGTAACAGTGCTTGAGATATAACATTTATGCATATTTGATGAGGTCACATGACCATATGTGGTCATCACATTAGTTAGTCACATCTCTTGTTCCATAGATTCGATATTGCACAGGTTGCATGTTCCCGTCTGTAATAGTGCTTGAGTTATTACATTTATGCTTATTTGATGAGGTCACATGACCATATATGGTCATCGGATATGTTAGTCACTTCTGTTGTGCAATAGCTTCAATATTGCACTGGTTGCATGTTTCTATCTGTAACAGTGCTTGAGATATAACATTTATGCATATTTGATGAGGTCACATGACCATATATGGTCATCGGATGTGTTAGTCACTTCTGTTGTTCAATAGCTTCAATATTGCACTGGTTGCATGTTCCTATCTGTAACAGTGCTTGAGTTATTACATTTATGCATATTTGATGAAATTACATGACCATATATGGTCATCACAATAGTTAGCCACATCTCTTGTTTCATAGCTTCGATATTACATAGGTTACATGTCTCTATCTGTGATTCTGCTTGAGATATTACAATTATGCATATTTAATGACGTCACATGACCATATACGGTCATCACATTAGTTACTCACATCTCATGTCCCACAGCTTCGATTTTGCACAGGTTGCATGTTCATGTCTGTAACAGTGCTTGAGATAATTCAATTATGCATATTTAATGAAGTCACATGACCATATATGGTCATCACATTAGTTAGTCACATCTCTTGACCCATACCTTCGATATTGCACAAGTTGCATGTCCCTAACTCTTGCAGTGCTTGATATATTACATTTATGCATATTCAATGAGGTCACATGACCATATATGGTCATCTTGTTTGTTAGTAAAATTTCATGTACCATCCCTTCAATATTGCACTGGTTGCATGTTCCCGTCTGTAACTGTGCTTGAGTTATTACATTTATGCATATTTGATGAAGTCACATGACCATATATGGTCATCACATTAGTTAGTCACATCTCGTGTCTTATAGCTTCGATATTGCACAGGTTGCATGTCCCTATCTGTAACAGTGCTTGATATATTACATTTATGCATATTTAATGAGATCACATGACCATATATGGTCATCTTGTTTGTTAGTAGAATTTCATGTACCATCACTTCAATATTGCACTGGTTGCATGTTCCTATCTGTAACAGTGCTTGAGATATTGCAATTATGTCTATAAAATGAGGTCACGTGACCATATAAAAGAACAAAAAAATATGAAAAAACATTCTAAAATCTTCTTATAAAAAACGGCTTTTCGCCTGGACTTCCATATTTTGGAATTAAATACTATGTCATACGATTTTTCAAAGTTATTCAGGGTTAGTTGATTTGTCGAAAATTATGCAAATGAGATGCAAAACAAAATTTAAAAAAATTCTAAAAAAAAAAGTCACGTGACCGCTAAAGTTTTTTTTGATGAAATTTGTAGCCCTTGTCGCACTGCAACTATCATAAAAAAATTGGAGCACTCAGACCCTCAGAAAGGTGCGCAATTCGGCATTGAAAATTTCGCCTTTAATCCAAGATGGCGGCCTGGTCATGTGACCTATGTGTCTGAACTTAGGATATGCACTAGATCTCATCCAGCTTTACCAATGTGGCAAGTACTGAGCTGATCAGTCCAACGGCGTTGACATAAAGTGTGACCGAAAAACGGCGGAAGAATAATAATAATAAATATAGCTGCGTTGCAGCAATGTCGGGTTTCGAGCCCACTGACTTATTAGCAGCGTTCCAAAATCAGCATCATCGACAATAATATATTAAAGGAAATTGCATGGCCTTCATACTAAACATGTTGCATGTTCCTGTCTGTAACAGTGCTTAAGATATTACAATCATGCATATTTAATGATGTCACATGACCATATATGGTCATCGGATATGTTAGTCACTTCTGTTGTGCAATAGTTTCAATATTGCACTGGTTGCATTTTCCTATATGTAACAGTGCTTGAGATATAACATTTATGCATATTTGATGAAGTTACATGACCATATATGGTCATCACATTAGTTAGTCATATCTCTTGTCACATAGCTTCGATATTGCATAGGTTGCATGTCTCTATCTGTGATTCTGCTTGACATATTACAATTATGCATATTTAATGACGGCACATGACCATATACGGTCATCACATTAGTTACTCACATCTCATGTCCCATAGCTTCGATTTTGCACAGGTTGCATGTTTCTATCTGTAACAGTGCTTGAGATAATTCAATTATGCATATTTAATGAAGTCACATGACCATATATGGTCATCACATTAGTTAGTCACATCTCTTGTTCCATAGATTCGATATTGCACAGGTTGCATGGTCCCGTCTGTAATAGTGCTTGAGTTATTACATTTATGCTTATTTGATGAGGTCACATGACCATATATGGTCATCAGATATGTTAGTGACTTCTGTTGTGCAATAGCTTCAATATTGCACTGGTTGCATGTTCCTATCTGTAACAGTGCTTGAGATATAACATTTATGCATATTTGATGAGGTCACATGACCATATATGGTCATCGGATGTGTTAGTCACTTCTGTTGTGCAATAGCTTCAATATTGCACTGGTTGCATGTTCCTATCTGTAACAGTGCTTGAGTTATTACATTTATGCATATTTGATGAAATTACATGACCATATATGGTCATCACATTAGTTAGCCACATCTCTTGTCTCATAGCTTCGATATTGCATAGGTTGCATGTCTCTATCTGTTATTCTGCTTGAGATATTACAATTATGCATATTTAATGACGTCACATGACCATATACGGTCATCACATTAGTTACTCACATCTCATGTCCCACAGCTTCGATTTTGCACAGGTTGCATGTTCCCGTCTGTAACTGTGCTTGAGTTATTACATTTATGCATATTTGATGAAGTCACATGACCATATATGGTCATCACATTAGTTAGTCACATCTCGTGTCTTATAGCTTCGATATTGCACAGGTTACATGTCCCTATCTGTAACAGTGCTTGATATATTACATTTATGCATATTTAATGAGATCACATGACCATATATGGTCATCTTGTTTGTTAGTAGAATTTCATGTACCATCACTTCAATATTGCACTGGTTGCATGTTCCTATCTGTAACAGTGCTTGAGATATTGCAATTATGTCTATAAAATGAGGTCACGTGACCATATAAAAGAACAAAAAAATATGAAAAAAACATTCTAAAATCTTCTTATAAAAAACGGCTTTTCGCCTGGACTTCCATATTTTGGAATTAAATACTATGTCATATGATCTTTCAAAGTTATTCAGGGTTAGTTGATTTGCCGAAAATTATGCAAATGAGATGCAAAACAAAATTTCAAAAAATTCTTTAAAAAAAAGTCACGTGACCGCTAAAGTTTTTTTTGATGAAATTTGTAGCCCTTGTCCCACTGCTACTATCATAAAAAAATTGGAGCACTCAGACCCTCAGAAAGGTGCGCAATTCGGCATTGAAAATTTCGCCTTTAATCCAAGATGGCGGCCTGGTCATGTGACCTATGTGTCTGAACTTAGGATATGCACCAGATCTCATACAGCTTTACCATTGTGGCAAGTATGAAACTGATCGGTCCAACGGTGTTGACATAAAGCGTGACCAAAAATTTAGGCGGAAGAATAATAATAATAATAATAATAATAATAAACGGAACAATTACAAAAGGGTTTCGACCAAATGGGCTCGAAACCCTAAATATAGCTGCGTTGCAGCAATGTCGGGTTTCGAGCCCACTGACTTATTAGCAGCGTTCCAAAATCAGCATCATTGACAATAATATATTAAAGGAAATTGCATGGCCTTCATACTAAACATGTTACATGTTCCTGTCTGTAACAGTGCTTAAGGTATTATAATCTCGCATATTTAATGATGTCCCATGACCATATATGGTCATCTGATGTTTTTGTCAGCTCTGTTGTGCAATAACTTCAATATTGCATTGGTTGCATGTTCATATCTGTAACAGTGCTTGAGATATAACATTTATGCATATTTGATGAGGTCACATGACCATATATGGTCATCACAATAGTTAGTCACATCTCTTGTTCCATAGATTCGATATTGCACAGGTTGCATGTTCCCGTCTGTAATAGTGATTGAGTTATTACATTTATGCTTATTTGATGAGGTCACATGACCATATATGGTCATCGGATACATTAGTGACTTCTGTTGTGCAATAGCTTCAATATTGCACTGGTTGCATGTTCCTATCTGTAACAGTGCTTGAGATATAACATTTATGCATATTTGATGAGGTCACATTACCATATATGGTCATCGGATGTGTTAGTCACTTCTGTTGTGCAATAGCTTCAATATTGCACTGGTTGCATGTTCCTATCTGTAACAGTGCTTGAGTTATTACATTTATGCATATTTGATGAAATTACATGACCATATATGGTCATCACATTAGTTAGCCACATCTCTTGTCTCATAGCTTCGATATTGCATAGGTTGCATGTCTCTATCTGTGATTCTGCTTGAGATATTACAATTATGCATATTTAATGACGTCACATGACCATATACGGTCATCACATTAGTTACTCACATCTCATGTCCCACAGCTTCGATTTTGCACAGGTTGCATGTTCATGTCTGTAACAGTGCTTGAGATAATTCAATTATGCATATTTAATGAAGTCACATGACCATATATGGTCATCACATTAGTTAGCCACATCTCTTGACCATACCTTCGATATTGCACAGGTTGCATGTCCCTAACTCTTGCAGTGCTTGATATATTACATTTATGCATATTCAATGAGGTCACATGACCATATATGGTAATCTTGTTTGTTAGTAAAATTTCATGTACCATCACTTCAATATTGCACTGGTTGCATGTTCCCGTCTGTAACTGTGCTTGAGTTATTACATTTATGCATATTTGATGAAGTCACATGACCATATATGGTCATCACATTAGTTAGTCACATCTCGTGTCTTATAGCTTCGATATTGCACAGGTTGCATGTCCCTATCTGTAACAGTGCTTGATATATTACATTTATGCATATTTAATGAGATCACATGACCATATATGGTCATCTTGTTTGTTAGTAGAATTTCATGTACCATCACTTCAATATTGCACTGGTTGCATGTTCCTATCTGTAACAGTGCTTGAGATATTGCAATTATGTCTATAAAATGAGGTCACGTGACCATATAAAAGAACAAAAAAATATGAAAAAACATTCTAAAATCTTCTTATAAAAAACGGCTTTTCGCCTGGACATCCATATTTTGGAATTAAATATTATGTCATATGATCTTTCAAAGTTATTCAGGGTTAGTTGATTTGTCGAAAATTATGCAAATGAGATGCAAAACAAAATTTAAAAAAATTCTAAAAAAAAAAGTCACGTGACCGCTAAAGTTTTTTTTGATGAAATTTGTAGCCCTTGTCGCACTGCTACTATCATAAAAAAATTGGAGCACTCAGACCCTCAGAAAGGTGCGCAATTCGGCATTGAAAATTTCGCCTTTAATCCAAGATGGCGGCCTGGTCATGTGACCTATGTGTCTGAACTTAGGATATGCACCAGATCTCATACAGCTTTACCATTGTGGCAAGTATGAAACTGATCGGTCCAACGGTGTTGACATAAAGCGTGACCAAAAATTTAGGCGGAAGAATAATAATAATAATAATAATAATAATAATAATAAACGGAACAATTACAATAGGGTTTCGACCAAATGGGCTCGAAACCCTAATAATAATAAACGGAACAATTTCAATAGGGTTTCGACCAAATGGGCTCGAAACCCTAATAAACGGAACAATTACAATAGGGTTTCGACCAAATGGGCTCGAAACCCTAATAAATATAGCTGCGTTGCAGCAATGGCGGGTTTCGAGCCCACTGACTTATTAGCAGCGTTCCAAAATCAGCATCATTGACAATAATATATTTAAGGAAATTGCATGGCCTTCATACTAAACATGTTGCATGTTCCTGTCTGTAACAGTGCTTAGGGTATTACAATCTTGCATATTTAATGATGTCCCATGACCATATATGGTCATCGGATGTTTTTATCAGCTCTGTTGTGCAATAACTTCACTATTGCATTGGTTGCATTTTCCTATCTGTAACAGTGCTTGAGATATAACATTTATGCATATTTGATGAGGTCACATGACCGTATGTGGTCATCACATTAGTTAGTCACATCTCTTGTTCCATAGATTCGATATTGCACAGGTTGCATATTCCCGTCTGTAATAGTGCTTGAGTTATTACATTTATGCTTATTTGATGAGGTCACATGACCATATAAGATCAACGGATATGTTAGTCACTTCTGTTGTACAATAACTTCAATATTGCACTGGTTGCATGTTCCTATCTGTAACAGTGCTTGAGTTATTACATTTATGCATATTTGATGAAGTTACATGACCATATATTGTCATCACATTAGTTAGTCATATCTCTTGTCACATAGCTTCGATATTGCATAGGTTGCATGTCTCTATCTGTGATTCTGCTTGAGATATTACAATTATGCATATTTAATGACGGCACATGACCATATACGGTCATCACATTAGTTACTCACATCTCATGTCCCATAGCTTCGATTTTGCACAGGTTGCATGTTTCTATCTGTAACAGTGCTTGAGATAATTCAATTATGCATATTTAATGAAGTCACATGACCATATGTGGTCATCACATTAGTTTGTCATATCTCTTGACCCATACCTCCGATATTGCACAGGTTGCATGTAACTAACTCTTGCAGTGCTTGATATATTACATTTATGCATATTCAATGAGGTCACATGACCATATATAGTCATCTTGTTTGTTAGTAAAATTTCATGTACCATCACTTCAATATTGCACTGGTTGCATGTTCCCGTCTGTAACTGTGCTTGAGTTATTACATTTATGCATATTTGATGAAGTCACATGACCATATATGGTCATCACATTAGTTAGTCACATCTCGTGTCTTATAGCTTCGATATTGCACAGGTTGCATGTCCCTATCTGTAACAGTGCTTGATATATTACATTTATGCATATTTAATGAGATCACATGACCATATATGGTCATCTTGTTTGTTAGTAGAATTTCATGTACCATCACTTCAATATTGCACTGGTTGCATGTTCCTATCTGTAACAGTGCTTGAGATATTGCAATTATGTCTAAAAAATGAGGTCACGTGACCATGTAAAAGAACAAAAAAATATGGAAAAACATTCTAAAATCTTCTTATAAAAAACGGCTTATCGCCTGGACTCAATATTTTGGAATTAAATACTATGTCATATGATCTTTCAAAGTTATTCAGGGTTAGTTGATTTGTCGAAAATTATGCAAATGAGATGCAAAACAAAATTTAAAAAAATTCTAAAAAAAAAAGTCACGTGACCGCTAAAGTTTTTTTTGATGAAATTTGTAGCCCTTATCACGCTGCTGCTATCATAAAAAAATTGGAGCACTCAGACCCTCAGAAAGGTGCGCAATTCGGCATTGAAAATTTCGCCTTTAATCCAAGATGGCGGCCTGGTCATGTGACCTATGTGTCTGAACTTAGGATATGCACCAGATCTCATATAGCTTTACCATTGTGGCAAGTATTGAATTGATCGGTCCAACGGCGTTGACATAAAGCGTGACCAAAAATTTAGGCGGAATCATAATAATAATAATAATAAATATAGCTGCATAGCAGCAATGACCGGTTTTCAAGACCATGGCACATGGCCAAGTCACATGCAATGCATGGCCAGGTATGACTGTTTGCAATAGCCCCCAAAATTAACATTGGTCCCATGTTTGTATATGTGATAGTGTCCAAGATATTATTGCCATGCATATGTAATGAGTTATATGACCATATATAGTCATCAGGTATGTTTGTCAATTCTCTTGTCCAATGACTTCAATATAGCATTGGTTCCATGTTCCTACCTGCAACAGTGCCTAGGATATTAGAGGCATGCATATTTAATGAGTTCTATGACCATATACGGTCATCTCATATGTTGGACAATTCTCTTGTCCAATGTCTTCAATATAGGTTTGGGTACATGTCTCTATCTTTAAAAGTGCTCGAGATATTATGGATATGCATATTTAATGAGTTCTATAACCATATATGGTCATCGAATGTGTTGGTCAATCCTTTTGTCCAATGTCTTCAATATAACATTGGTTCCATGTTTGTGTTTGCAATAGTGCCTGAGATATTAGAGACATGCATATTTAATGAGTTCTATGACCATATATGGTCATCAAATATGTTGGTCAATTCTTTTGTACAATGTCTTCAATATAGCGTTGGTTCCATGTTTGTACTTGCAATAATGCCTGAGATATTAGAGACACGCATATTTAATGAGTTATATGACCATATATGGTCATACACTATGTTGATCAATTCTTTTGTTCAATGTTTTCAATATAGCATTGGTTCCATGTTTGTACTTGCAATAGTGCCTGAGATATTAAAGACATGCATATTTAATGAGTTCTATGACCATATGTGGTCATCGAATATGTTGGTCAATTCTCTTGGCCAATGTCTTCAATATAGCGTTGGTTCCATGTTTGTACTTGCAGTAGTGCCTGGGATATTAGATACATGCATATTTAATGAGTTGCATGACCATATATGGTCATCCAATATTTTGGTCAATTCTCTTGTCCAATGTCTTCAATATAGCGTTAGTTCCATGTTTGTATATACAATAGTTCTCAATTTATGTCAATTCAATGTGTATCATATATAGGCCCTCCCCCCTTTCCCATAATGCAACATTGCTGACTATTTTATATAAAATGTGAAAAATATTCATAAATCAACTGCTCCAAAACTACTGGTCGCACTTTCATGATTCTTTGATTAATCTGTAGTATGTATGATGTTCTTCAAAACTATGGCGTGGAATTTCGATACGATCAAAATTATGCAAATGAGATGCAAAACAATATTTCAGAAAATTCTAGAAAAAAAAGTCACATGACCGTTCAACTTTTTTTTCATGAAATACGTAGCTCTAGGGTCAATGCTTCTTTTAAGCGAAAGTTTGAGACTCCTAGACCCTCAGAAAGGTGTTTAAATGAGCATGCCATTTTTCGCCTTAAATTCAAAATGGCCGCCGTACCACGTGACCAATATGCGTCATCTTAGGATATGCACTAGATCTCATCAGGCTTGACAAACATGTGCAAACATTTTCAAGATATGTGCAACGGTGTTTGAATGGCGCTTAGCGAAAAATCTGGCGGAATAATAATAATAATAATAATAATAAAAAACATAACAATTACAAAAGGTTTCCAAGACATGTGTCTTGAAAACCTAATAAACGGAACAATTTCAATAGGGTTTCGACCAAATGGGCTCGAAACCCTAATAATAAATATAGCTGCATAGCAGCAATCACCGGTTTTCAAGACCATGGCACATGGCCAAGTCACATGCAATGCATGGCCATGTATGACTGTTTGCAATAGCCCCGAAAATTAACGTTGGTTCCATGTTTGTATATGTCATAGTGTCCGAGATATTATAGCCATGCATATTTAATGAGTTCCATGACCATATATAGTCATCGGGTATGTTTGTCAATTCTCTTGTCCAATGTCTTCAATATAGCATTGGTTCCATGTTTGTACTTGCAATAGTGCCTGGGATATTAGAGACATGCATATTTAAGGAGTTCTATGACCATAAATAGTCATTTTATATGTTGGTCAATTTTTTTGTCCAATGCCTTCAGTATAGGTTTGGGTACATGTCTCTATCTTTAAAAGTCCTCGAGATATTATGGATATGCATATTTAATGAGTTTTATGACCATATATGGTCATCGAATGTGTTGGTGAATCCTTTTGTCCAATGTCTTCAATATAACATTGGTTCCATGTTTGTGTTTGCAATAGTGCCTGAGATATTAGAGACATGCATATTTAATGAGTTCTATCACCATATATGGTCATCGGGTATGTTTGTCAATTCTCTTGTCCAATGTCTTCAATATAATATTGGTTCAATGTTCCTACTTGCAACAGCGCCTAAGATATTAGAGACTTGCATATTTAATGAGTTCTATGACCATATATGGTCATTTAAAATGTTGGTCAATTCTTTTGTCCAATGCCTTAAGTATAGGTTTGGGTACATGTCTCTATCTTTAAAAGTGCTTGACATACTATGGATATGCATATTTAATGAGATATATGACCATATATGGTCATCAACTATGTTTGTCAATTCTGTTGTCCAATGTCTTCAATATAGCGTTGGTACCGTGTTTGTACTTGCAATAGTGCATGAGATATAAGAGACATGCATATTTAATGAGTTCTATGACCATATATGGTCATTTTATATGTTGGTCAATGTTGTTGTCCAATGCCTTCAATATAGGTTTGGGTACATGTCTATATCTTTAAAAGTTCTCGAGATATTATGGATATGCATATTTAATGAGTTCTATGACCATATATGGTCATCGAATATGTTGGTCAATTCTCTCGGCCAATGTCTTCAATATAGCGTTGGTTCCATATTTGTACTTGCAATAGTGCCTGAGATATTAGAGATATGCATATTTAATGAGTTCTATGACCATATATGGTCATCCAATATTTTGGTCAATTCTCTTGTCCAATGTCTTCAATATAGCGTTAGTTCCATGTTTGTATGTGCAATAGTTCTCAATATATGTCAATTCAATGTATATCGTATATGGGTCCTCCCCCCATTCCCATAATGCAACATTGCTAACTATTTTATATAAAATGTGAAAAATATTCATAAATCAACTGCTCCAAAACTACTGGTCGCACTTGCATGATTCTTTGATTAATCTGTAGTATGTATGATGTTCTTCAAAATTATGGCGTGGAATTTTGATACGATCAAAATTATGCAAATGAGATGCAAAACAATATTTTAGAAAATTCTAGAAAAAAAAGTCACATGACCGTTCAACTTTTTTTTCATGAAATACGTAGCTCTAGGGCCAATGCTTCTTTTAAGCGAAAGTTTGAGACTCCTAGACCCTCAGAAAGGTATTTAAATGAGCATGCCATTTTTTGCCTAAAATTCAAAATGGCCGCCGTACCACGTGACCAATATGCGTCATCTTAGGATATGCACTAGATCTCATCAAACTTTACAAACATGTGAAAACATTTTCCAGATATGTGCAACGGTGTTCGAATGGCGCTTAGCGAAAAATCTGGCGGAATAATAATAACAATAAATATAGCTGCATAGCAGCAATCACCGGTTTTCAAGACCATGGCACATGGCCAAGTCACATGCAATGCATGGCCATGTATGACTGTTTGCAATAGCCCTCAAAATTAACGTTGGTTCCATGTTTGTATATGTGACAGTGTCCGAGATATTATAGCCATGCATATTTAATGAGTTCCATGACCATATATGGTCATCATCTATGTTGGTCAATTCTTTTGTCCAATGTCTTCAATATAACATTGGTTCCATGTTTGTGTTTGCAATATTGCCTGAGATATTAGAGACATGCATATTTAATGAGTTCTATGACCATATATAGTCATCAGGTATGTTTGTCAATTCTCTTGTCCAATGTCTTCAGTATAGCATTGGTTCAATGTTCCTACTTGTAACAGTGCCTAAGATATTAGAGACTTGAATATTTAATGAGTTCTATGACCATATATGGTCATCGAATGTGTTGGTCAATCCTTTTGTCCAATGTCTTCAATATAACATTGGTTCCATGTTTGTGTTTGCAATAGTGCCTGAGATATTAGAGACATGCATATTTAATGAGTTCTATGACCATATATGGTCATCGAATATGTTGGTCAATTCTTTTGTCCAATGTCTTCAATATAGCGTTGGTTCCATGTTTGTACTTGCAATAATGCCTGAGATATTAGAGACACGCATATTTAATGAGTTCTATGACCATATATGGTCATACACTATGTTGGTCAATTCTTTTGTTCAATGTTTTCAATATAGCATTGGTTCCATGTTTGTACTTGCAATAGTGCCTGAGATATTAAAGACATGCATATTTAATGAGTTCTATGACCATATATGGTCATCGAATATGTTGGTCAATTCTCTCGGCCAATGTCTTCAATATAGCGTTGGTTCCATGTTTGTACTTGCAGTAGTGCCTGAGATATTAGAGACATGCATATTTAATGAGTTGCATGACCATATATGGTCATCCAATATTTTGGTCAATTCTCTTGTCCAATGTCTTCAATATAGCGTTAGTTCCATGTTTGTATATACAATAGTTCTCAATATATGTCAATTCAATGTGTATCATATATAGGCCCTCCCCCCTTTCCCATAATGCAACATTGCTGACTATTTTATATAAAATGTGAAAAATATTCATAAATCAACTGCTCCAAAACTACTGGTCGCACTTTCATGATTCTTTGATTAATCTGTAGTATGTATGATGTTCTTCAAAATTATGGCGTGGAATTTTGATACGATCAAAATTATGCAAATGAGATGCAAAACAATATTTCAGAAAATTCTAGAAAAAAAAGTCACATGACCGTTCAACTTTTTTTTCATGAAATACGTAGCTCTAGGGTCAATGCTTCTTTTAAGCGAAAGTTTGAGACTCCTAGACCCTCAGAAAGGTGTTTAAATGAGCATGCCATTTTTCGCCTTAAATTCAAAATGGCCGCCGTACCACGTGACCAATATGCGTCATCTTAGGATATGCACTAGATCTCATCAGACTTTACAAACATGTGCAAACATTTTCAAGATATGTGCAACGGTGTTCGAATGGCGCTTAGCGAAAAATCTGGCGGAATAATAATAATAATAATAATAATAATAAATATAGCTGCATAGCAGCAATGACCGGTTTTCAAGACCATGGCTCATGGCCAAGTCACATGCAATGCATGGCCATGTATGACTGTTTGCAATAGCCCTGAAAATTAACGTTGGTTCCATGTTTGTACTTACAATAATGCCTGAGATATTAGAGACACGCATATTTAATGAGTTTTATGACCATATATGGTAATCAACTATGTTGATCAATTCTCTTGTTCAATGTCTTCAATATAGCATTGGTTCCATGTTCCTACTTGCAACAGTGCCTAAGATATCAGAGACATGCATATTTAATACCATATATGGTCATCTACTATGTTGCTCAATTCTCTTGTCCAATGTCTTCAATATAGTGTTGGTTGCATGTCTACACTTGCAATAGTGTACGAGATTTTAGGGACAAGCATATTTAATGATTTCTATGACCATATATGGTCATTGCTTGTGTTGGTCAATTCTCTTGTTCAATATCTACAATATAGTGTTGGTACTACGTTTGTACTTGCAATAGTGCATGAGATATTAGGGACTTGCATATTTAATGAGTTCTATGACCATATATGGTCATTTTATATGTTGGTCAATTTTTTTGTCCAATGCCTTCAATATAGGTTTGGGTACATGTTTATATCTTTAAAAGTGATTGAGATATTATGGATATGCATATTTATTGAGTTCTATGACCTTATATGGTCATCGAATATGTTGGTCAATTCTCTCGTCCAATGTCTTCAATATAGCATTGGTAGCATGTTTGTACTTGCAATAGTGCCCGAGATATTAAAAACATGCATATTTAATCAGTTCTATGACCATATATAGTCATCGATTGTGTTGGTCAATTCTCTTGTTCAATATCTACAATATAGCTTTTGTTCCATGTTTGTACTTGCAATAGTGCATGAGATATTAGAGACATGCATATTTAATGAGTTCTATGACCATATATGGTTATCGAATATTTTGGTCAATTCTCTCGTCCTTTGTCTTCAATATAGCGTTGGTTCCATGTTTGTACTTGCAATAATGCCTGAGATATTAGAGACACGCATATTTAATGAGTTCCCTGACCATATATGGTCATCAACTATGTTGATCAATTCTTTTGTTCAATGTCTTCAATATAGCATTGGTTCCATGTTTGTACTTGCAATAGTGCCTGAGATATGAAAGACATGTATATTTAATGAGTTATATGACCATATATGGTCATCCAATGTTTTGGTACATTTTCTTGTCCAATGTCTTCAATACAACGTTAGTTCCATGTTTGTACTTGCAATAGTGCCTGAGATATTAGAGACATGCATATTTGATGAGTTGCATAACCATATATGGTCATCCAATATTTTGGTAAATTCTCTTGTCCAGTGTCTTCAATATAGCCTTAGTTCCATTCTTGTATGTGCAATAGTTCTCAATATATGTCAATTCAATGTGTATCGTATATGGGCCCTCCCCCCTTTCCCATGATGCAACATTGCTGACTATTTTATATAAAATGTGAAAAATATTCATAAATCAACTGCTCCAAAACTACTGGTCGCACTTTCATGATGCTTTGATTAATCTGTAGTATGTATGATGTTCTTCAAAATTATGGCGTGGAATTTTGATACGATCAAAATTATGCAAATTAGATGCAAAACAATATTTTAGAAAATTCTAGAAAAAAAAGTCACATGACCGTTCAACTTTTTTTTCATGAAATACGTAGCTCTAGGGCCAATGCTTCTTTTAAGCGAAAGTTTGAGACTCCTAGACCCTCAGAATGGTGTTTAAATGAGCATACCATTTTTCGCCTTAAATTCAAAATGGCCGCCGTACCACGTGACCAATATGCATCATCTTAGGATATGCACTAGATCTCATCATACTTAACAAACATGTGAAAAAATTTTCCAGATATGTGCAACGGTGTTCGAATGGCGCTTAGCGAAAAAATCTGGCGGAATAATAATAATAATAAAAAACATAACGATTACAATAGGTTTCCAAGACATGTGTCTTGAAAACCTAATAATAATAAAAAACATAACAATTACAAAAGGTTTCCAAGACATGTGTCTTGAAAACCTAATAATAATAATAATAATAAAAAACATAACAATTACAAAAGGTTTCCAAGACATGTGTCTTGAAAACCTAATAATAATAAATATAGCTGCATAGCAGCAATCACCGGTTGTCAAGACCATGGCACATGGCCAAGTCACATGCAATGCATGGCCATGTATGACTGTTTGCAATAGCCCTGAAAATTAACGTTGGTTCCATGTTTGTATATGTTATAGTGTCCGAGATATTATAGCCATGTATATTTAATGAGTTCCATGACCATATATAGTCATAGGGTATGTTTGTCAATTCTCTTCTCCAATGTCTTCAATATAGCATTGGTTCAATGTTCGTAGTTGCAACAGTGCCTAAGATATTAGAGAGTTGCACATTTAATGAGTTATATGACCATATATGGTCATTAAAAATGTTGATCAATTTTTTTGTCCAATGTCTTCAGTATAGGTTTGGGTACATGTCTCTATCTTTAAAAGTGCTCGAGATATTATGGATATGCATATTTAATGAGTTCTATAACCATATATGGTCATCGAATGTGTTGGTCAATCCTTTTGTCCAATGTCTTCAATATAACATTGGTTTCATGTTTGTACTTGCAATAGTGCCAGAGATATTAGAGACATGCATATTTAATGAGTTCTATGACCATATATGGTCATCGAATGTGTTGGTCAATTCTCTTGTCCAATGTCTTCAATATAGGTTTGGGTACATGTCTATATCTTTTAAAGTGATCGAGATATTATGGATATGCATATTTAATGAGTTCTATTACCATATATGGTCATCTAATATGTTGGTCAATTCTTTTGTCCAATGTCTTCAATATAGCATTGGTTCCATGTTTGTACTTGCGAAAGTGCCTGAGATATTAGAGACATGCATATTTAATGAGTTCTATGACCATATATGGTCATCCAATTTTTTGGTCAATTCTCTTGTCCAATGTCTTCAATACAGCGTTAGTTTCATGTTTGTGCTTGCAATAGTGCCTGAGCTATTAGAGACATGCATATTTAATGAGTACTATGACCTTATATGGTCATCGAATGTGTTGGTCAATTCTCTTGTCCAATACCTTCAATATAGGTTTGGGTACATGTCTCTATCTTTAAAAGTGCTCGAGATATATGGACATGCATATTTAATTAGTTCTATGACCATATATGGTCATCGAATATGTTGGTCAAATCTCTCGTCCTATGTCTTTAATATAGCGTTGGTTCGATGTTTGTACTTGCAATAATGACTGAGATATTAGAGACACGCATATTTAATGAGTTCTATGACCATATATGGTCATCCAATGTTTTGGTCAATTTTCTTGTCCAATGTCTTCAATACAGCGTTGGTTCCATGTTTGTACTTGCAATAGTGCCTGAGATATTAGAGACACGCATATTTAATGAGTTGCATGACCATATATGGTCATCCAATATTTTGGTCAATTCTCTTGTCCAATGTCTTCAATATAGCATTAGTTCCATGTTTGTATGTGCAATAGTTCTCAATATATGTCAATTCAATGTGTATCGTATATGGGCCCTCCCCCCCTTTCCCACAATGCAACATTGCTGACTATTTTATATAAAATGTGAAAAATATTCATAAATCAACTGCTCCAAAACTACTGGTCGCACTAGCATGATTCTTTGATTAATCAGTAGTATGTATGATGTTCTTCAAAATTATGGCGTGGAATTTTGATACGATCAAAATTATGCAAATGAGATGCAAAACAATATTTTAGAAAATTCTAGAAAAAAAAGTCACATGACCGTTCAACTTTTTTTTCATGAAATACGTAGCTCTAGGGCCAATGCTTCTTTTAAGCGAAAGTTTGAGACTCCTAGACCCTCAGAAAGGTGTTTAAATGAGCATGCCATTTTTTGCCTTAAATTCAAAATGGCCGCCGTACCACGTGACCAATATGCGTCATCTTAGGATATGCACTAGATCTCATCAGACTTTACAAACATGTGAAAACATTTTCCAGATATGTGCAACGGTGTTTGAATGGCGCTTAGCGAAAAATCTGGCGGAATAATAATAATAATAAATATAGCTGCATAGCAGCAATCACCGGTTTTCAAGACCATGGCACATGGCCAAGTCACATGCAATGCATGGCCATGTATGACTGTTTGCAATAGCCCTGAAAATTAACGTTGGTTCCATGTTTGTATATGTGATAGTGTCCGAGATATTATAGCCATGCATATTTAATGAGTTCCAAGACCATATATAGTCATCGGGTATGTTTGTCAATTCTCTTGTCCAATGTCTTCAATATAGCATTGGTTCCATGTTCCTACTTGTAACAGTGCCTAAGATATTAGAGACTTGCATATTTAATGAGTTCTATGACCATATATGGTCATTTAAAATGTTGGTCAATTCTTTTGTCCAATGCCTTCAGTATAGGTTTGGGTACATGTCTCTATCTTTAAAAGTGCTCGAGATATTATGGATATGCATATTTAATGAGTTATATGACCATATATGGTCATCGAATGTGTTGGTCAATCCTTTTGTCCAATGTCTTCAATATAACATTGGTTCCATGTTTGTGTTTGCAATAGTGCCTGAGATATTAGAGACATGCATATTTAATGTGTTCTATGACCATATATGGTCATCGAATGTGTTAGTCAATTCTTTTGTCCAATGTCTTCAATATAGCGTTGGTTCCATGTTTGTACTTGCAATAATGCCTGAGATATTAGAGACACGCATATTTAATGAGTTCTATGACCATATATGGTCATACACTATGTTGATCAATTCTTTTGTCCAATGTCTTCAATATAGCTTTGGTTCCATGTTTGTACTTGCAATAATTCCTGAGATATTAGAGACATGCATATTTAATGAGTTGCATGACCATATATGGTCATCCAATATTTTGGTCAATTCTCTTGTCCAATGTCTTCAATATAGCGTTAGTTCCATGTTTGTATATGCAATAGTTCTCAATATATGTCAATTCAATGTTTATCGTATATGGGCCCTCCCCCCTTTCCCATAATGCAACATTGTTGACTATTTTATATAAAATGTGAAAAATATTCATAAATCAACTGCTCCAAAACTACTGGTCGTACTTCCATGATTCTTTGATTGACCTGTAGTATGTATGATGTTCTTCAAAATTATGGCGTGGAATTTTGATACGATCAAAATTATGCAAATGAGATGCAAAACAATATTTCAGAAAATTCTAGAAAAAAAAGTCACATGACCGTTCAACTTTTTTTTCATGAAATACGTAGCTCTAGGGTCAATGCTTCTTTTAAGCGAAATTTTGAGACTCGTAGACCCTCAGAAAGGTGTTTAAATGAGCATGCCATTTTTCGCCTTAAATTCAAAATGGCCGCCGTACCACGTGACCAATATGCGTCATCTTAGGATATGCACTAGATCTCATCAGACTTTACAAACATGTGCAAACATTTTCAAGATATGTGCAACGGTGTTCGAATGGCGCTTAGCGAAAAATCTGGCGGAATAATAATAATAATAATAATAATAATAAATATAGCTGCATAGCAGCAATGACCGGTTTTCAAGACCATGGCACATGGCCAAGTCACATGCAATGCATGGCCAGGTATGACTGTTTGCAATAGCCCCCAAAATTAACGTTGGTCCCATGTTTGTATATGTGATAGTGTCCAAGATATTATTGCCATGCATATGTAATGAGTTATATGACCATATATAGTCATCAGGTATGTTTGTCAATTCTCTTGTCCAATGACTTCAATATAGCATTGGTTCCATGTTCCTACCTGCATCAGTGCCTAAGATATTAGAGGCATGCATATTTAATGAGTTCTATGACCATATATGGTCATCTCATATGTTGGACAATTCTCTTGTCCAATGTCTTCAGTATAGGTTTGGGTACATGTCCCTATCTTTAAAAGTGCTCGAGATATTATGGATATGCATACTTAATGTGTTCTATGACCATATATGGTAATCGAATATGTTGGTCAATCCTTTTGTCCAATCTCTTCAATATAGTATTGGTTCCATGTTTGTGCTTCCAATAGTACTCGAGATATTAGAGACATGCATATTTAATGAGCTGTATGACCATATATGGTCATCGACTGTGTTGGTCAATTATCTTGTCCAAAGTCTTCAATATAGGTTTGGGTACATGTTTCTATCTTTAAAAGTGTTCGAGATATATGGATATGCATATTTAATCAGTTCTATGACCATATATGGTCATCGAATATGTTGGTCAATTCTCTCGTCCTATGTCTTCAATATAGCGTTGATTCCATGTTTGAACTTGCAATAATGCCCGAGATATTAGAGACACGCATATTTAATGAGTTATATGACCATATATGGTCATACACTATGTTGATCAATTCTTTTGTTCAATGTCTTCAATATAGCATTGGTTCCATGTTTATACTTGCAATAGTGCCTGAGATATTAAAGACATGCATATTTAATGAGTTACATGACCATATATGGTCATCCAATATCTTGGTCAATTATCTTGTCCAATGTCTTCAATATAGCGTTAGTTCCATGTTTGTACTTGCAATAGTGCCTGAGATATTAGAGACATGCATATTTAATGAGTTGCATGACCATTTATGGTCATCCAATATTTTGGTCAATTCTCTTGTCCAATGTCTTCAATATAGCGTTAGTTCCATGTTTGTATATGCAATAGTTCTCAATATATGTCAATTCAATGTGTATCGTATATGGGCCCTCCCCCCTTTCCCATAATGCAACATTGCTGACTATTTTATATAAAATGTGAAAAATATTCATAAATCAACTGCTCCAAATTAACGTATGTTCCATGTTTGTATATGTGGTAGTGTCCGAGATATTATATCCATGCATATTTAATGAGTTCCATGACCATATATAGTCATCGGGTATGTTTGTCAATTCTCTTGTCCAATGTTTTTAATACAGCATTGGTTCAATGGTCCTACTTGCAACAGTGCCTAAGATATTAGAGACTTGCATATTTAATGAGTTCTATGACCATATATGGTCATTTAAAATGTTGGTCAATTCTTTTGTCCAATGCCTTCAGTATAGGTTTGGGTACATGTCTCTATCATTAAAAGTGCTCGAGATATTATGGATATGCATTTTTAATGAGTTCTATGACCATATATGGTCATCGAATATGTTAGTCAATTCTCTCGGCCAATGTCTTCAATATAGCGTTGGTTCCATGTTTGTACTTGCAATAGTGCCTGAGATATTAGAGACATGCATATTTAATGAGTTCTCTGACCATATATGGTCATCGAATGTGTTGGTCAATTCTCTTGTCCAATGTCTTCAATATAGGTTTGGGTACATGTCTATATCTTTAAAAGTGATCGAGATATTATGGATATGCATATTTAATGAGTTTTATGACCATATATGGTCATCAAATATGTTGGTCAATTCTTTTGTCCAATGTCTTCAATATAGCATTGGTTCCATGTTTGTACTTGCAATAGTGCCTGAGATATTAGAGACATGCATATGTAATGAGTTGCATGACCATATATGGTCATCCAATATTTTGGTCAATTCTCTTGTCCAATGTCTTCAATATAGCGTTCGTTCCATGTTTGTATATACAATAGTTCTCAATATATGTTAATTCAATGTATATCGTATATGGGCCCTCCCCCCTTTCCCATAATGCAACATTGCTGACTATTTTATATAAAATGTGAAAAATATTCATAAATCAACTGCTCCAAAACTACTGGTCGCACTTTCATGATTCTTTGATTAATCTGTAGTATGTATGATGTTCTTCAAAACTATGGCGTGGAATTTTGATACGATCAAAATTATGCAAATGAGATGCAAAACAATATTTCAGAAAATTCTAGAAAAAAAAGTCACATGACCGTTCAACTTTTTTTTCATGAAAGACGTAGCTCTAGGGTCAATGCTTCTTTTAAGCGAAAGTTTGAGACTCCTAGACCCTCAGAAAGGTGTTTAAATGAGCATGCCATTTTTTGCCTAAAATTCAAAATGGCCGCCGTACCACGTGACCAATATGCGTCATCTTAGGATATGCACTAGATCTCATCAAGCTTAAGAAACATGTGAAAACAATTTCCAGATATGTGCAACGGTGTTCGAATGGCGCTTAGCGAAAAATCTGGCGGAATAATAATAATAAAAAACATAACGATTACAATAGGTTTCCAAGACATGTGTCTTGAAAACCTAATAATAAAAAACATAACAATTACAAAAGGTTTCCAAGACATGTGTCTTGAAAACCTAAATATAGCTGCATAGCAGCAATCACCGGTTTTCAAGACCATGGCACATTGCCAAGTCACATGCAATGCATGGCCATGTATGACTGTTTGCAATAGCCCTGAAAATTAACGTTGGTTCCATGTTTGTATATGTGATCGTGTCCGAGATATTATAGTCATGCATATTTAATGAGTTCCATGACCATATATAGTCACCGGGTATGTTTGTCAGTTCTCTTGTCCAATGTCTTCAATATAGCATTGGTTCAATGTTCCTACTTGCAACAGTGTCTAAGATATTAGAGACTTGCATATTTAATGAGTTCTATGACCATATATGGTCATTTAAAATATTGGTCAATTCTTTTGTCCAATGCCTTCAGTATAGGTTTGGGTACATGTCTCTATCTTTAAAAGTGCTCGAGATATTATGGATATGCATATTTAATGAGTTCTATGACCATATATGGTCATCAACTATGTTGGTCAATTCTTTTGTCCAATGTCTTCAATATAGCATTGGTTCCATGTTTGTACTTGCAATAATGCCTGAGATATTAGAGACATGCATATTTAATGAGTTATACGACCATATATGGTCATTTTATATGTTGTTCAATTTGTTTGTCCAATGCCTTCAATACAGGTATGGGTACATGTTTATATCTTTAAAAGTGCTCGAGATATTATGGATATGCATATTTAATGAGTTCTATGACCATATATGGTCATCAACTATGTTGGTCAATTCTTTTTTCCAATGTCTTCAATATAGCATTGGTTCCATGTTTGTACTTGCAATAGTGCCTGAGATATTAGAGACATGCATATTTAATGAGTTCTATGACCATATATAGTCATTTTATATGTTGGTCAATTTTTTTGTCCAATGCCTTCAATACAGGTTTGGGTACATGTCTATATCTTTAAAAGTGATCGAGATATTACGGATATGCATATTTAATGAGTTCTATGACCGTATATGGTCATCGAATATGTTGGTCAATTTTCTTGTCCAATGTCTTCAATACAGCATTAGTTCCATGTTTGTACTTGCAATAGTGCCTGAGATATTAGAGACATGCATATTTAATGAGTTGCATGACCATATATGGTCATCCAGTATTTTGGTCAATTCTCTTGTCCAATGTCTTCAATATAGCGTTAGTTCCATGTTTGTATGTGCAATAGTTCTCAATATATGTCAATTCAATGTGTATCGTATATGGGCCCTCCCCCCTTTCCCATAATGCAACATTGCTGACTATTTTATATAAAATGTGAAAAATATTCATAAATCAACTGCTTGAAAACTACTGGTCGCACTTGCACGATTCTTTGATTAATCTGTAGTATGTATGATGTTCTTCAAAATTATGGCATGGAATTTTGATACGATCAAAATTATGCAAATGAGATGCAAAACAATATTTTAGAAAATTCTAGAAAAAAAAGTCACATGACCGTTCAACTTTTTTTTCATGAAATACGTAGCTCTAGGACCAATGCTTCATTTAAGCGAAAGTTTGAGACTCCTAGACCCTCAGAAAGGTGTGTAAATGAGCATGCCATTTCTTGCCTTAAATTCAAAATGGCCGCCGTACCACGTGACCAATATGCGTCATCTTAGGATATGCACTAGATCTCATCAGACTTTACACACATGTGCAAACATTTTCAAGATATGTGCAACAGTGTTCGAATGGCGCTTAGCGAAAAATCTGGCGGAATAATAATAATAATAATAATAATAATAATAATAATAATAATAATAATAATAATAATAATAATAATAATAAAAAACATAACAATTACAAAAGGTTTCCAAGACATGTGTCTTGAAAACCTAATAATAAACATAACAATTACAAAAGGTTTCCAAGACATGTGTCTTGAAAACCTAAATATAGCTGCAGAGCAGCTATTAACGGCTTTCAAGAAAAAGAGGGCCATAACACCATTAAATTTGGAAAAAAAAAGTTTGAAGATTTGATTTGTGCAATGTATTTACTTGTAGGTTACACGACGTTCTGGCCCAATGCCTTCATTGTAGCGCTATTTCCATGTCTCTAACTTCAATAGTGCTCGAGATATTATATGCATATTAAATGAGTTCCATGACCATATATGGTCAACGGATATGTTGGCCAATTCTCTTTTCTATTGCCTTCAATATAGTATTTGTTCCATGTTTGTACATGGAATAGCGCTTGAGAAATTAGAGACATGCATATTAAATGAGTTCTATGACCATATATGGTCAACAGATATGTTGGCTAATTTTCTTGTCCATTGCCTTCAATATATCATTGGTACCATGTTTATACTTGCAATGGTGCTTGAGATATTGGAGACATGCATATTTAATGAGTTCTATGACCATATATGGTCAACGAATATGTTGGTCAATTTTCTTGTCAATTGCCTTCGGTATACCGTTAGTTCCATGTTTGTACATGCAATAGTGCTTGAGATATTGGAGACATGCATATTTAATGAGTTATATGACCATATATGGTCATTGAAGATGTTGACAATTTCTCTTGTCCAAAGCCTTCAATATAGCAATGGTTCCATGTCTGTATGTGCAATAGTGCCTGAGATATTATAGGTATGCATATTTAATGAGGTATATGACCTTATATGGTCAACGAATATGTTGGCTCATTCTCTTGACCATTTCCTTCAATATAGCGTCAGTTTCACGTTTGTACATGCAATAGTGCTTGAGATATAAGAGAAATGCATATTTAATGAGTTCTATGACCATATATGGTCAACGAATATTTTGGCCATTTCTCTTGTCCGTTGCCTTCAATATACCGTTAGTTCCATGTTTGTACATGCAATAGTTTTTGAGATACAAGAGACATGCATATTTAATGAGTTTCAAGATGGCGGCCGAACCACGTGACTAATCGAAAATCTGTTTCAGTCACTTTTAATGGCATGACATGTAGAAGGTATATACAAATTTTCAGGAAAAACGGTCCAGCCGTTTCAGAGAAGAAGTCGTTTGAAGTTGGCGGAAGAATAATAATAATAATAATAATAATAATAATAATAATAATAAACATAACAAAAACAATAGGCTTTCAAGCCTGAAGGGACTTGAAAGCCTAATAATAATAATAATAATAAACATAACAAAAACAATAGGCTTTCAAGCCTGAAGGGACTTGAAAGCCTAATAAATATAGCTGCGTTGCAGCAATGTCGGGATTCGAGCCCACTGACTTATTAGCAGCGTTCGAAACCCAGCATCATCGACAAGAATATATTAATGGATTTGCATGGCCTTCATACTAAACATGTTACATGTTCCTGTCTGTAACAGTGCTTAATGTTTTACAATCATACATATTTAATGATGTCACATGACCATATATGGACATCGGATGTGTCGGTCACTTCTGTTGTGCAATAACTTCAATATTGCACTGGTTGCATGTTCCTATCTGTATCAGTGCTTGACATATAACATTTATGCATATTTGATGAGGTCACATGACCATATATGGTCATCACATTAGTTAGTCACATCTATTGTTCCATAGATTCGATATTGCACAGGTTGCATGTTCCCGTCTGTAATAGTGCTTGAGTTATTACATTTATGCTTATTTGATGAGGTCACATGACCATATATGGTCATCGGATATGTTAGTCACTTCTGTTGTGCAATAGCTTCAATATTGCACTGGTTGCATGTTCCTATCTGTAACAGTGATTGAGATATAACATTTATGCATATTTGATGACGTCACATGACCATATATGGTCATCAGATGTGTTAGTCACTTCTGTTGTGCAATAGCTTCAATATTGCACTGGTTGCATGTTCCTATCTGTAACAGTGCTTGAGTTACTACATTTATGCATATTTGATGAAGTTACATGACCATATATGGTCATCACATTAGTTAGTCACATCTCTTGTCTCATAGCTTCGATATTGCATATGTTGCATGTCTCTATTTGTGATTCTGCTTGAGATATTACAATTATGCATATTTAATGACGTCACATGACCATATACGGTCATCTCATTAGTTACTCACATCTCATGTCCCATAGCTTCGATTTTGCACAGGTTGCATGTTCATGTCTGTAACAGTGCTTGAGTTATTTCATGTATGCATATTTGATGAAGTTACATGACCATATATGGTCATCAGATGTGTTAGTCACTTCTGTTGTGCAATAGCTTCAATATTGCACTGGTTGCATGTTCCTATCTGTAACAGTGCTTGAGTTACTACATTTATGCATATTTGATGAAGTTACATGACCATATATGGTCATCACATTAGTTAGTCACATCTCTTGTCTCACAGCTTCGATATTGCACAGGTTGCATGTTTCTAACTGTAACAGTGCTTGAGATAATTCAATTATGCATATTTAATGAAGTCACATGACCATATATGGTCATCACATTAGTTAGGCACATCTCTTGACCCATACCTTCGATATTGCACAGGATGCATGTCCCTAACTCTTACAGTGCTTGATATATTACATTTAATCATATTCAATGAGGTCACATGACCATATATGGTCATCTTGTTTGTTAGTAAAATTTCATGTACCATCACTTCAATATTGCACTGGTTGCATGTTCCCGTCTGTAACTGTGCTTGAGTTATTACATTTATGCATATTTGATGAAGTCACATGACCATATATGGTCATCACATTAGTTAGTCACATCTCGTGTCTTATAGCTTCGATATTGCACAGGTTGCATGTCGCTATCTGTAACAGTGCTTGATATATTACATTTATGCATATTTAATGAGATCACATGACCATATATGGTCATCTTGTTTGTTAGTAGAATTTCATGTACCATCACTTCAATATTGCACTGGTTGCATGTTCCTATCTGTAAAAGTGCTTGAGATATTGCAATTATGTCTATAAAATGAGGTCACGTGACCATATAAAAGAACAAAAAAAATATGAAAAAACATTCTAAAATCTTCTTCTAAAAAACGGCTTATCGCCTGGACTTCATATTTTGGAATTAAATACTATGTCATATGATCTTTCAAAGTTATTCAGGGATAGTTGATTAGTCGAAAATTATGCAAATGAGATGCAAAAGAAAATTAAAAAAATTCTAGAAAAAAATTAGTCACGTGACCGCTAAAGTTTTTTTTGATGAAATTTGTAGCCCTTGTCGCACTGCTACTATCATAAAAAATTGGAGCACTCAGACCCTCAGAAAGGTGCGCAATTCGGCATTGAAAATTTCGCCTTTAATCCTAGATGGCGGCCTGGTCATGTGACCTATGTGTCTGAACTTAGGATATGCACCAGATCTCATACAGCTTTACCATTGTGGCAAGTATGGAACTGATCGGTCCAACGGTGTTGACATAAAGCGTGACCAAAAATTTAGGCGGAAGAATAATAATAATAAATATAGCTGCGTTGCAGCAATGTCGGGTTTCGAGCCCACTGACATATTAGCAGCGTTCCAAAATCAGCATCATTGACAATAATATATTAAAGGAAATTGCATGGCCTTCATACTAAACATGTTACATGTTCCTGTCTGTAACAGTGCTTAAGGTATTACAATCTTGCATATTTAATAATGTCCCATGACCATATACGGTCATCGGATGTTTTTTTCAGCTCTGTTGTGCAATAACTTCAATATTGCATTGGTTGCATGTTCCTATCTGTAATAGTGCTTGAGATATAACATTTGTGCATATTTGATGAGGTCACCTGACCATATATGGTCATCACATTAGTTAGTCACATCTCTTGTTCCATAGATTCGATATTGCACAGGTTGCATATTCCCGTCTGTAATAGTGCTTGAGTTATTACATTTATGCTTATTTGATGAGTCACATGACCATATATGGTCAACGGATATGTTAGTCACTTCTGTTGTGCAATAGCTTCAATATTGCACTGGTTGCATGTTCCTATCTGTAACAGTGCTTGAGATATAACATTTATGCATATTTGATGAGGTCACATGACCATATATGGTCATCGGATGTGTTAGTCACTTCTGTTGTGCAATATCTTCAATATTGCACTGGTTGCTTGTTCCTATCTGTAACAGTGCTTGAGTTATTACATTTATGCATATTTGATGAAGTTACATGACCATATATGGTCATCACATTAGTTAGTCATATCTCTTGTCACATGGCTCCGATATTGCATAGGTTGCATGTCTCTATCTGTGATTCTGCGTGAGATATTACAATTATGCATATTTAATGACGGCACATGACCATATACGGTCATCACATTAGTTACTCACATCTCATGTCCCATAGCTTCGATTTTGCACAGGTTGCATGTTTCTATCTGTAACAGTGCTTGAGATAATTCAATTATGCATTTTTAATGAAGTCACATGACCATATATGGTCATCACATTAGTTAGTCACATCTCTTGACCCATACCTCCGATATTGCACAGGTTGCATGTAACTAACTCTTGCAGTGCTTGATATATTACATTTATGCATATTCAATGAGGTCACATGACCATATATAGTCATCTTGTTTGTTAGTAAAATTTCATGTACCATCACTTCAATATTGCACTGGTTGCATGTTCCCGTCTGTAACTGTGCTTGAGTTAGTACATTTATGCATATTTGATGAAGTCACATGACCA
This sequence comes from Saccoglossus kowalevskii, assembly GCF_978046115.1. Taxonomy (NCBI): domain Eukaryota; kingdom Metazoa; phylum Hemichordata; class Enteropneusta; family Harrimaniidae; genus Saccoglossus; species Saccoglossus kowalevskii. The sequence goes on along the minus strand of NW_028188621.1, from coordinate 249,038 downwards.
TATATGGTCATCACATTAGTTAGTCACATCTCGTGTCTTATAGCTTCGATATTGCACAGGTTGCATGTCCCTATCTGTAACAGTGCTTGATATATTACATTTATGCATATTTAATGAGATCACATGACCATATATGGTCATCTTGTTTGTTAGTAGAATTTCATGTACCATCACTTCAATATTGCACTGGTTGCATGTTCCTATCTGTAACAGTGCTTGAGATATTGCAATTATGTCTAAAAAATGAGGTCACGTGACCATGTAAAAGAACAAAAAAATATGGAAAAACATTCTAAAATCTTCTTATAAAAAACGGCTTATCGCCTGGACTCGATATTTTCGAATTAAATACTATGTCATATGATCTTTCAAAGTTATTCAGGGTTAGTTGATTTGTCGAAAATTATGCAAATGAGATGCAAAACAAAATTTAAAAAAATTCTAAAAAAAAAAGTCACGTGACCGCTAAAGTTTTTTTTGATGAGATTTGTAGCCCTTGTCGCACTGCTACTATCATAAAAAAATTGGAGCACTCAGACCCTCAGAAAGGTGCGCAATTCGGCATTGAAAATTTCGCCTTTAATCCAAGATGGCGGCCTGGTCATGTGACCTACGTGTCTGAACTTAGGATATGCACCAGATCTCATATAGCTTTCCCATTGTGGCAAGTACTGAATTGATCGGTCCAACGGCGTTGACATAAAGCGTGACCAAAAATTTAGGCGGAAGAATAATAATAATAATAATAATAATAATAATAATAAACGGAACAATTACAAAAGGGTTTCGACCAAATGGGCTCGAAACCCTAAATATAGCTGCGTTGCAGCAATGTCGGGTTTCGAGCCCACTGACATATTAGCAGCGTTCCAAAATCAGCATCATTGACAATAATATATTAAAGGAAATTGCATGGCCTTCATACTAAACATGTTACATGTTCCTGTCTGTAACAGTGCTTAAGGTATTACAATCTTGCATATTTAATGAGGTCCCATGACCATATACGGTCATCAGATGTTTTTTTCAGCTCTGTTGTGCAATAACTTCAATATTGCATTGGTTGCATGTTCCTATCTGTAACAGTGCTTGAGATATAACATTTATGCATATTTGATGAGATCACATGACCATATATGGTCATCACATTAGTTAGTCACACCTCTTGTTCCATAGATTCAATATTGCACAGGTTGCATGTTCCCGTCTGTAATAGTGCTTGAGTTATTACATTTATGCTTATTTGATGAGGTCACATGACCATACATGGTCATCGGATAATTTAGTCACTTCTGTTGTGCAATAGCTTCAATATTGCACTGGTTGCATGTTCCTATCTGTAACAGTGCTTGAGTTTCTACATTTATGCATATTTGATGAAGTTACATGACCATATATGGTCATCACATTAGTTAGTCACATTTCTTGCCTCATAGCTTCGATATTGCATAGGTTGCATGTCTCTATCTGTGATTCTGCTTGAGATATTACATTTATGCATATTTAATGAGATCACATGACCATATACGGTCATCTCATTAGTTACTCACATCTCATGTCCCATAGCTTCGATTTTGCACAGGTTGCATGTTCATGTCTGTAACAGTGCTTGAGTTATTTCATGTATGCATATTTGATGAAGTTACATGACCATATATGGTCATCACATTAGTTAGTCACATCTCTTGTCTCACAGCTTCGATATTGCACAGGTTGCATGTTTCTAACTGTAACAGTGCTTGAGATAATTCAATTATGCATATTTAATGAAGTCACATGACCATATATGGTCATCACATTAGTTAGTCACATCTCTTGACCCATACCTTCGATATTGCACAGGATGCATGTCCCTAACTCTTACAGTGCTTGATATATTACATTTAATCATATTCAATGAGGTCACATGACCATATATGGTCATCTTGTTTGTTAGTAAAATTTCATGTACCATCACTTCAATATTGCACTGGTTGCATGTTCCCGTCTGTAACTGTGCTTGAGTTATTACATTTATGCATATTTGATGAAGTCACATGACCATATATGGTCATCACATTAGTTAGTCACATCTCGTGTCTTATAGCTTCGATATTGCACAGGTTGCATGTCGCTATCTGTAACAGTGCTTGATATATTACATTTATGCATATTTAATGAGATCACATGACCATATATGGTCATCTTGTTTGTTAGTAGAATTTCATGTACCATCACTTCAATATTGCACTGGTTGCATGTTCCTATCTGTAACAGTGCTTGAGATATTGCAATTATGTCTATAAAATGAGGTCACGTGACCATATAAAAGAACAAAAAAAATATGAAAAAACATTCTAAAATCTTCTTCTAAAAAACGGCTTATCGCCTGGACTTCATATTTTGGAATTAAATACTATGTCATATGATCTTTCAAAGTTATTCAGGGATAGTTGATTAGTCGAAAATTATGCAAATGAGATGCAAAAGAAAATTAAAAAAATTCTAGAAAAAAATTAGTCACGTGACCGCTAAAGTTTTTTTTGATGAAATTTGTAGCCCTTGTCGCACTGCTACTATCATAAAAAAATTGGAGCACTCAGACCCTCAGAAAGGTGCGCAATTCGGCATTGAAAATTTCGCCTTTAATCCAAGATGGCGGCCTGGTCATGTGACCTATGTGTCTGAACTTAGGATATGCACCAGATCTCATACAGCTTTACCATTGTGGCAAGTATGGAACTGATCGGTCCAACGGTGTTGACATAAAGCGTGACCAAAAATTTAGGCGGAAGAATAATAATAATAATAATAATAAATATAGCTGCATAGCAGCAATGACCGGTTTTCAAGACCATGGCACATGGCCAAGTCACATGCAATGCATGGCCAGGTATGACTGTTTGCAATAGCCCCCAAAATTAACGTTGGTCCCATGTTTGTATATGTGATAGTGTCCAAGATATTATTGCCATGCATATGTAATGAGTTATATGACCATATATAGTCATCAGGTATGTTTGTCAATTCTCTTGTCCAATGACTTCAATATAGCATTGGTTCCATGTTCCTACCTGCATCAGTGCCTAAGATATTAGAGGCATGCATATTTAATGAGTTCTATGACCATATATGGTCATCTCATATGTTGGACAATTCTCTTGTCCAATGTCTTCAGTATAGGTTTGGGTACATGTCCCTATCTTTAAAAGTGCTCGAGATATTATGGATATGCATACTTAATGTGTTCTATGACCATATATGGTAATCGAATATGTTGGTCAATCCTTTTGTCCAATGTCTTCAATATAGTATTGGTTCCATGTTTGTGCTTACAATAGTACTCGAGATATTAGAGACATGCATATTTAATGAGTTGTATGACCATATATGGTCATCGACTGTGTTGGTCAATTATCTTGTCCAAAGTCTTCAATATAGGTTTGGGTACATGTTTCTATCTTTAAAAGTGTTCGAGATATATGGATATGCATATTTAATCAGTTCTATGACCATATATGGTCATCGAATATGTTGGTCAATTCTCTCGTCCCATGTCTTCAATATAGCGTTGATTCCATGTTTGAACTTGCAATAATGCCCGAGATATTAGAGACACGCATATTTAATGAGTTATATGACCATATATGGTCATACACTATGTTGATCAATTCTTTTGTTCAATGTCTTCAATATAGCATTGGTTCCATGTTTATACTTGCAATAGTGCCCGAGATATTAAAGACATGCATATTTAATGAGTTACATGACCATATATGGTCATCCAATATCTTGGTCAATTATCTTGTCCAATGTCTTCAATATAGCGTTAGTTCCATGTTTGTACTTGCAATAGTGCCTGAGATATTAGAGACATGCATATTTAATGAGTTGCATGACCATTTATGGTCATCCAATATTTTGGTCAATTCTCTTGTCCAATGTCTTCAATATAGCGTTAGTTCCATGTTTGTATATGCAATAGTTCTCAATATATGTCAATTCAATGTGTATCGTATATGGGCCCTCCCCCCTTTCCCATAATGCAACATTGCTGACTATTTTATATAAAATGTGAAAAATATTCATAAATCAACTGCTCCAAAACTACTGGTCGCACTTCCATGATTCTTTGATTAATCTGTAGTATGTATGATGTTCTTCAAAATTATGGCGTGGAATTTCGATACGATCAAAATTATGCAAATGAGATGCAAAACAATATTTCAGAAAATTCTAGAAAAAAAAGTCACATGACCGTTCAACTTTTTTTTTCTGATATACGTAGCTCTAGGGCCAATGCTTCTTTTAGGCGAAAGTTTGAGACTCCTAGGCCCTCAGAAAGGTGTTTAAATGAGCATGCCATTTTTTGCCTAAAATTCAAAATGGCCGCCGTACCACGTGATCAATATGCGTCATCTTAGGATATGCACTAGATCTCATCAACCTTTACAAACATATGAAAATTTTTTACAGATATGTGCAACGGTGTCGAAATGGCGCTTAGCGAAAAAATCTGGCGGAATAATAAAAAACATAACGATTACAATAGGTTTCCAAGACATGTGTCTTGAAAACCTAATAAACGGAACAATTACAATAGGGTTTCGACCAAATGGGCTCGAAACCCTAAATATAGCTGCGTTGCAGCAATGTCGGGTTTCGAGCCCACTGACTTATTAACAGCGTTCCAAAATCAGCCTCATTGACAATAATATATTAAAGGAAATTGCATGGCCTTCATACTAAACATGTTGCATGTTCCTGTCTGTAACAGTGCTTAAGGTATTACAATCTTGCATATTTAATGATGTCCCATGACCATATACGGTCATCGGATGTTTTTTTCAGCTCTGTTGTGCAATAACTTCAATATTGCATTGGTTGCATGTTCCTATCTGTAGCAGTGCTTGAGATATAACATTTGTGCATATTTGATGAGGTCACCTGACCATATATGATCATCACATTAGTTTGTCACATCTCTTGTTCCATAGATTCGATATTGCACAGGTTGCATATTCCCGTCTTTAATAGTGCTTGAGTTATTACATTTATGCTTATTTGATGAGGTCATATGACCATATATGGTCAACGGATATGTTAGTTACTTCTGTTGTGCAATAGCTTCAATATTGCTCTGGTTGCGTGTTCCTATCTGTAACAGTGCTTGAGATATAACATTTATGCATATTTGATGAGGTCACATGACCATATATGGTCATCGGATGTGTTAGTCACTTCTGTTGTGCAATAGCTTCAATATTCCACTGGTTGCATGTTCCTATCTGTAACAATGCTTGAGTTATTACATTTATGCATATTTGATGAAGTTACATGACCATATATGGTCATCACATTAGTTAGTCATATCTCTTGTCACATAGCTTCGATATTGCATAGGTTGCATGTCTCTATCTGTGATTCTGCTTGAGATATTACAATTATGCATATTTAATGACGGCACATGACCATATACGGTCATCACATTAGTTACTCACATCTCATGTCCCATAGCTTCGATTTTGCACAGGTTGCATGTTTCTATCTGTAACAGTGCTTGAGATAATTCAATTATGCATATTTAATGAAGTCACATGACCATATATGGTCATCACATTAGTTAGTCACATCTCTTGACCCATACCTCCGATATTGCACAGGTTGCATGTAACTAACTCTTGCAGTGCTTGATATATTACATTTATGCATATTCAATGAGGTCACATGACCATATATAGTCATCTTGTTTGTTAGTAAAATGTCATGTACCATCACTTCAATATTGCACTGGTTGCATGTTCCCGTCTGTAACTGTGCTTGAGTTATTACATTTATGCATATTTGATGAAGTCACATGACCATATATGGTCATCGCATTAGTTAGTCACATCTCGTGTCTTATAGCTTCGACATTGCACAGGTTGCATGTCCCTATCTGTAACAGTGCTTGATATATTACATTTATGCATATTTAATGAGATCACATGACCATATATGGTCATCTTGTTTGTTAGTAGAATTTCATGTACCATCACTTCAATATTGCACTGGTTGCATGTTCCTATCTGTAACAGTGCTTGAGATATTGCAATTATGTCTAAAAAATGAGGTCACGTGACCATGTAAAAGAACAAAAAAATATGGAAAAACATTCTAAAATCTTCTTATAAAAAACGGCTTATCGCCTGGACTCAATATTTTGGAATTAAATACTATGTCATATGATCTTTCAAAGTTATTCAGGGTTAGTTGATTTGTCGAAAATTATGCAAATGAGATGCAAAACAAAATTTAAAAAAATTCTAAAAAAAAAGTCACGTGACCGCTAAAGTTTTTTTTGATGAAATTTGTAGCCCTTGTCGCACTGCTACTATCATAAAAAAATTGGAGCACTCAGACCCTCAGAAAGGTGCGCAATTCGGCATTGAAAATTTCGCCTTTAATCCAAGATGGCGGCCTGGTCATATGACCTATGTGTCTGAACTTAGGATATGCACCAGATCTCATACAGCTTTACCATTGTGGCAAGTATGGAACTGATCGGTCCAACGGTGTTGACATAAAGCGTGACCAAAAATTTAGGCGGAAGAATAATAATAATAAATATAGCTGCATAGCAGCAATCACCGGTTTTCAAGACAATGGCACATGGCCAAGTCACATGCAATGCATGGCCATATATGACTGTTTGCAATAGCGCTGAAGATTAACGTTGGTTCCATGTTTGTATATGTTATAGTGTTCAAGATATTATAGCCATGCATATTTAACGAGTTCCATGACCATATATAGTCATAGGGTTTGTTTGTCAATTCTCTTCTCCAATGTCTTCAATATAGCATTGGTTCAATGTTCGTATTTGCAACAGTGCCTAAGATATTAGAGACTTGCATATTTAATGAGTTATATGATCATATATGGTCATTAAAAATGTTGATCAATTTTTTTGTCCAATGCTTTCAGTATAGGTTTGGGTACATGTCTCTATCTTCAAAAGTACTCGAGATATTATGGATATGCATATTTAATGAGTTCTATAACCATATATGGTCATCGAATGTGTTGGTCAATCCTTTTGTCCAATGTCTTCAATATAACATTGGTTCCATGTTTGTGTTTGCAATAGTGGCTGAGATATTAGAGACATGCATATTTAATGAGTTCTATGACCATATATGGTCATCGAATGTGTTGGTCAATTCTCTTGTCCAATACTTTCAATATAGGTTTGGGTACTTATCTCTATCTTTAAAAGTGCTCGAGATATATGGATATGCATATTTAATCAGTTCTATGACCATATATGGTCATCGAATATGTTGGTCAATTCTCTTGTCCTATGTCTTCAATATAGCGTTGGTTCCATGTGTGTACTTGCAATAATGCCTGAGATATTATAGACACGCATATTTAATGAGTTCTATGACCATATATGGTCATCGAATGTGCTGGTCAATTCTCTTGTCCAATACTTTCAATATAGGTTTGGGTACTTATCTCTATCTTTAAAAGTGCTCGAGATATATGGATATGCATATTTAATCAGTTCTATGACCATATATGGTCATCGAATATGTTGGTCAATTCTCTTGTCCAATGTCTTCAATATAGCATTGGTTCCATGTTTGTACTTGCAATAGTGCCTGAGATATTAGAGACATGCATATTTAATGAGTTGCATGACCATATATGGTCATCAACTATGTTGATCAATTCTTTTGTTCAATGTCTTCAATATAGCATTGGATCCATGTTTGTACTTGCAATAGTGCCTGAGATATTAAAGACATGCATATTTAATGAGTTGCATGACCATATATGGTCATCCAATATTTTGGTCAATTCTCTTGTCCAATGTCTTCAATATAGCGTTAGTTCCATGTTTGTATGTACAATAGTTCTCAATATATGTCAATTCAATGTGTATCGTATATGGGCCCTCCCCCTTTCCCATAATGCAACATTGCTGTCTATTTTATATAAAATGTGAAAAATATTCATAAATCAACTGCTCCAAAACTACTGGTCGCACTTTCATGATTCTTTGATTAATCTGTAGTATGTACGAAGTTCTTCAAAATTTTGGCGTGGAATTTTGATACGATCAAAATTATGCAAATGAGATGCAAAACAATATTTCAGAAAATTCTAGAAAAAAAAGTCACATGACCGTTCAACTTTTTTTTCATGAAATACGTAGCTCTAGGGTCAATGCTTCTTTTAAGCGAAAGTTTGAGATTCCTAGACCCTCAGAAAGGTGTTTAAATGAGCATGCCATTTTTTGCCTAAAATTCAAAATGGCCGCCGTACCACGTGACCAATATGCGTCATCTTAGGATATGCACTAGATCTCATCAAACTTTACAAACATGTGCAAACATTTTCAAGATATGTGCAAGGGTGTTCGAATGGCGCTTAGCGAAAAATCTGGCGGAATAATAATAATAATAAATATAGCTGCATAGCAGCAATCACCGGTTTTCAAGACCATGGTACATGGCCAAGTCACATGCAATGCATGGCCATGTATGACTGTTTGCAATAGCCCTCAAAATTAACGTTCGTGCCATGTTTGTATATGTGATAGTGTCCGAGATATTATAGCCATGCATATTTAATGAGTTCCATGACCATATATAGTCATCGGGCATGTTTGTCAATTCTCTTGTCCAATGTCTTCAATATAGCATTGGTTCAATGTTCCTACTTGCAACAGTGCCTAAGATATTAGAGACTTGCATATTTAATGAGTTCTATGACCATATATGGGCATTTAAAATGTTGGTCAATTCTTTTGTCCAATGCATTCAGTATAGGTTTGGGTACATGTCTCTATTTTTAAAAGTGCTCGAGATATTATGGATATGCATATTTAATGAGTTCTATGACCATATATGGTCATCGAATGTGTTGGTCAATCCTTTTGTCAAATGTCTTCAATATAACATTGGTTCCATGTTTGTGTTTGCAATAGTTCCTGAGATATTATGGATATGCATATTTAATGAGTTCTATGACCATATATGGTCATCAACTATGTTGGTCAATTCTTTTGTCCAATGTCTTCAATATAGCATTGGTTGCATGTTTGTACTTGCAATAGTGCCAGAGATATTAGAGACATGCATATTTAATGAGATGCATGACCATATATGGTCATCCAATATTTTGGTCAATTCTCTTGTCCAACGTCTTCAATACAGCGTTAGTTCCATGTTTGTATATACAATAGTTCTCAATATATGTCAATTCAATGTGTATCGTATATGGGCCCTCCCCCCTTTCCCATAATGCAACATTGCTGACTATTTTATATAAAATGTGAAAAATATTCATAAATCAACTGCTCGAAAACTACTGGTCGCACTTCCATGATTCTTTGATTAATCTATAGTATGTATGATGTTCTTCAAAATTATGGCGTGGAATCTTGATACGATCAAAATTATGCAAATGAGATGCAAAACAATATTTCAGAAAATTCTAGAAAAAAAAGTCACATGACCGTTCAACTTTTTTTTTCTGATATACGTAGCTCTAGGGCCAATGCTTCTTTTAGGCGAAAGTTTGAGACTCCTAGACCCTCGGAAAGGTGTTTAAATGAGCATGCCATTTTTCGCCTTAAATTCAAAATGGCCGCCGTACCACGTGACCATTATGCGTCATCTTAGGATATGCATTAGATCTCATCAAACTTTACAAATATATGAAAAAAATTTCAAGATATGTGCAACGGTGTTCAAATGGCGCTTAGCGAAAAATCTGGCGGAATAATAATAATAATAATAATAAAAAACATAACAATTACAAAAGGTTTCCAAGACATGTGTCTTGAAAACCTAATAATAATAATAAATATAGCTGCATAGCAGCGATGACGGGTTTCGAGCCTGCGTGGCTCATGGCAAATTGCACTTGCTCGATGTGATTATTTGACGAATGTTTCATGTCTAGAATGAAAGATAGCAGACAAACTACACAACATATGGATTTGATTTCACAGGAATATGATAAACTTAATGCAAGGACAAATAGTTCATGAGTTATAGAACTTTTTCTCTTTTACTAAATCCAAGATGGCTGCCAAAGGAAGCCATTTTTCGATAATCTACTTTAGTAACTTTGTAGAGCTATCAACAGAGATACTATATGCTAAATTGCTTTTCAAACAAGGAAGCAGTTTTTAACAAGATAATTTTTTGAGGTTTTTTGAATTTTTGTGATAAATTCAACATGGCCGCCAAAACCACTTGAATCATGGGAAATATTTTCATGAACACATAATCATCTCATTGAGCGGATGTTGTATGCCAAGTTTTGTTTAAATCTGGCAAATCGTTCATAAGTTATAGCGTACTTTCACTTTTTTACTAAATCCAAGATGGCTGCCAAAGGAAGCCATTTTTCGAAAATCGGCTTCAGTAACTTTGTAGAGCTATCAACAGAGATACTATATGCTAAATAGATAGTCAAACAAGCAAGCAGTTTTTAAGATAATAATTTCTTGAGGTTTTTGGCATTTTTGTGATAAATTGAAGATGGCCGCCAAAACCACTTGAGTCATGGGAAATATTTTTATGAACACATAATCATCTTATTGAGTGGATGTTGTATGCCAAGTTTTGTCGAAATCTGGAAAATTGTTCATAATTTATAGCGTAATTTCACTTTTCACTAAATCCAAGATGGCTGCCAAAGGAAGCCATTTTTCAAAAATCTGCTTCAGTACCTTTGTAGAGCTATCAACAGAGATACTATATGCTAAATTGATTGTCAACCAAGCAAGCAGTTTTTAAGAAGATAATTTTTTTGAGGTTTTTTGAATTTTTGTGATAAATTCAACATGGCCGCCAAAACCACTTGAATCATGGGAAATATTTCCATGAACACATAATCATCTCATTGAGCAGATGTTGTATGCCAAGTTTTGTTTAAATCTGGCAAATCGTTCATAAGTAATAGCGTGCTTTCACTTTTTACTAAATCCAAGATGGCTGCAAAAGGAAGCCATTTTTCGAAAATCTGCTTCAGTAACATTGTAGAGCTATCAACAGAGATACTATATGCTGAATTGCTTTTCAAACAAGAAAGCAGTTTTTAACAACATAATTTTTTGAGGTTTTTTGAATTTTTGTTATAAATTCAACATGGCCGCCAAAACCACTTGAATCATGGGAAATATTTCCATGAACACATAATCATCTCATTGAGCGGATGTTGTATGCCAAGTTTTGTTTAAATCTGGCAAATGTTCATAAGTTATAGTGTACTTTCACTTTTTACTAAATCCAAGATGTCTGCCAAAAGAAGCCATTTTTCGAAAATCTGCTACAGTAACTTTGTAGAGCTATCAACAGAGATACTATATGCTAAATTGATTGTCAAACAAACAAGCAGTTTTTAAGAAGATAATTTTTTGAGGTTTTTTGCAATTTTTTGATAAATTCAATATGGCCGCCAAAACCACTTGAATCATGGGAAATATTTTTATGAACACATATTCATCTTATTGAAGGGATGTTGTATGCCAACTTTGGTTTAAATCTGGCAAATTGTTCATGAGTTATAGCGCACTTTCACTTTTTACTAAATCCAAGATGGCTGCCAAAGGAAGCCATTTTTCAAAAATCTGCTTCAGTCACTTTGTGAAGCTATCAACAGAGATACTATATGCCGAATTGTTTTTCAAACAAGCAAGCAGTTTTTAAGAAGATAATTTTTTGAATTTTTTGGCATTTTTGTGATAAATTCAACATGGCCGCCAAAACCACTTGAATCATGGGAAATATTTTCATGAGCACATAATCATCTTATTGAACGGATGTTGTATGCCAAGTTCTGTTTAAATCTGGCAAATTGTTCATAAGTTATAGCGTAATTTCACTTTTCACTAAATCCAAGATGGCTGCCAAAGAAAGCCATTTTTCAAAAATCTGCTTCAGTAACTTTGTACAGCTATAAACAGAGATACTATATGCCAAATTGATTGTCAAACAAACAAGCAGTTTTTAAGAAGATAATTTTTTGAGGTTTTTTGCAATTTTTTGATAAATTCAATATCGCCGCCAAAAGCACTTGAATCATGGGAAATATTTTTATGAACACATAATCACCTTATTGAAGGGATGTTGTATGCCAACTTTGGTTTAAATCTGGCAAATTGTTCATGAGTTATAGCGTACTTTCACTTTTTATTAAATCCAAGATGGCTGCCAAAGGAAGCCATTTTTCAAAAATCTGCTTCAGTCACTTTGTAGAGCTATGGCCATAGGTGCTGCAAAGCAAATGTATAATCACATGAATGAGCCATTTTTGAGAAGAAGATTTTAAAATTTTTTTGTCAATTTTCGGAAAATCCAATATGGCGGCCAAGGTCACATGACCGCTAAAGATTTTATTACTGATGTTTGCTAGACATGAGCCAATGATGCCACACAAAAAAACCGGAAGTTCCTAGACCCTCAGAAAGTGGTGCAATTGAACACTTCCGGTTTGGGTTCTACCTAAGATGGCGGCCAGGTCATGTGACCTACATGGCTGGTTTTTGGATATGCACCACAACTCATGGCCCTTTATAAACATGTAAAATAGCAAATGAATTGCAGCATTATTTTTCAAGTTACAGTGCTTTAAAAAACGGTGGAAAAATAATAAGAATAATAATAATAATAAACATAGCAATTACAAAAGGGTTTCGCCCCATAGGGCTCGAAACCCTAATAATAAATATAGCTGCATAGCAGCAATCACCGGTTTTCAAGACCATGGCACATGGCCAAGTCACATGCAATGCATGGCCATGTATGACTGTTTGCAATAGCCCTCAAAATTAACGTTGGTTCCATGTTTGTATATGTGATAGTGTCCGAGATATTATAGCTATGCATATTTAATGAGTTCCATGACCATATATAGTCATCGGGTATGTTTGTCAATTCTCTTGTCCAATGTATTTAATATAGCATTGGTTCCATGTTTGTACTTGCAATCGTGCCTGAGATATTAGAGACATGCATATTAAATAAGTTCTATGACCATATATAGTCATTTTATATGTTGGTCATTTTTTTTGTCCAATGCCTTCAATATAGGTTTGGGTATATGTCTACATCATTAAAAGTGCTTGAGATATTATGGATATGCATATTTAATGAGTTCTATGACCATATATGGTCATTTAAAATGTTGGTCAATTCTTTTGTCCAATGCCTTCAGTATAGGTTTGGGTACATGTCTCTATCTTTAAAAGTGCTTGAGATATTATGGATATGCATATTTAATGAGTTCTATGACCATATATGGTCATCAACTATGTTGGTCAATTCTTTTCTCCAATGTCTTCAATATAGCATTGGTTCCATGTTTGTACTTGCAATCGTGCCTGAGATATTAGAGACATGCATATTAAATGAGTTCTATGACCATATATAGTCATTTTATATGTTGGTCATTCTTTTTGTCCAATGCCTTCAATATAGGTTTGGGTATATGTCTACATCTTTAAAAGTGCTTGAGATATTATGGATATGCATATTTAATGAGTTCTATGACGATATATGGTCATCTACTATGTTGGTCAATTCTTTTGTCCAATGACTTCAATATAGCATTGGTTCCATGTTCCTACCTGCAACAGTGCCTAAGATATTAGAGGCATGCATATTTAATGAGTTCTATGAGCATATATGGTCATCTTATATGTTGGACAATTCTCTTGTCCAATGTCTTCAGTATAGGTTTGGGTACATGTCCCTATCTTTAAAAGTGCTCGAGATATTATGGATATGCATACTTAATGAGTTCTATGACCATATATGGTAATCGAATATGTTGGTCAATCCTTTTGTCCAATGTCTTCAATATAGTATTGGTTCCATGTTTGTGCTTACAATAGTACTCGAGATATTAGAGACATGCATATTTAATGAGTTGTATGACCATATATGGTCATCGACTGTGTTGGTCAATTATCTTGTCCAATGTCTTCAACATAGGTTTGGGTACATGTCTCTATCTTTAAAAGTGTTCGAGATATATGGATATGCATATTTAATCAGTTCTATGACCATATATGGTCATCGAATATGTTGGTCAATTCTCTAGTCCGATGTCTTCAATATAGCGTTGATTCCATGTTTGAACTTGCAATAATGCCTGAGATATTAGAGACACGCATATTTAATGAGTTATATGACCATATATAGTCATACACTATGTTGATCAATTCTTTTGTTCAATGTCTTCAATATAGCATTGGTTCCATGTTTATACTTGCAATAGTGCCTGAGATATTAAAGACATGCATATTTAATGAGTTACATGACCATATATGGTCATCCAATATTTTGGTCAATTCTTTTCTCCAATGTCTTCAATATAGCGTTAGTTCCATGTTTGTACTTGCAATAGTGCCTGAGATATTAGAGACATGCATATTTAATGAGTTGCATGACCATTTATGGTCATCCAATATTTTGGTCAATTCTCTTGTCCAATGTCTTCAATATAGCGTTAGTTCCATGTTTCTATATGCAATAGTTCTCAATATATGTCAATTCAATGTGTATCGTATATGGGCCCTCCCCCCTTTCCCATAATGCAACATTGCTGACTATTTTATATAAAATGTGAAAAATATTCATAAATCAACTGCTCCAAAACTACTGGTCGCACTTCCATGATTCTTTGATTAATCTGTAGTATGTATGATGTTCTTCAAAATTATGGCGTGGAATTTTGATACGATCAAAATTATGCAAATGAGATGCAAAACAATATTTCAGAAAATTCTAGAAAAAAAAGTCACATGACCGTTCAACTTTTTTTTCATGAAATACGTAGCTCTAAGGCCAATGCTTCTTTTAACCGAAAGTTTGAGACTCCTAGACCCTCAGAAAGGTGTTTAAATGAGCATGCCATTTTTCGTCTTAAATTCAAAATGGTCGCCGTACCACGTGACCAATATGCGTCATCTTAGGATATGCACTAGATCTCATCAAACTTTACAAACATGTGCAAACATTTTCAAGATATGTGCAACGGTGTTCGAATGGCGCTTAGCGAAAAATCACCAGATCTCATACAGCTTTACCATTGTGGCAAGTATGAAACTGATCGGTCCAACTGTGTTGACATAAAGCGTGACCAAAAATTTAGGCGGAAGAATAATAATAATAATAATAATAATAATAATAATAAACGGAACAATTACAAAAGGGTTTCGACCAAATGGGCTCGAAACCCTAAATATAGCTGCGTTGCAGCAATGTCGGGTTTCGAGCCCACTGACTTATTAGCAGCGTTCCAAAATCAGCATCATTGACAATAATATATTAAAGGAAATTGCATGGCCTTCATACTAAACATGTTGCATATTCCTGTCTGTAACAGTGCTTAAGGTATTACATTTATGCATATTTAATGATGTCACATGACCGTGTATGGGCATCAGATGTGTTAGTCACATATCTTGTCTCATAGCTTCGATATTGCACAGGTTGTGTGTTTCTATCTGTTACTGTGTTTCAAATATAACATTTATGCATATTTGATGAGGTCACATGACCATATATGGTCATCACATTAGTTAGTCACATCTCTTGTTCCATAGATTCGATATTGCACAGGTTGCATGTTCCCGTCTGTAATAGTACTTGAGTTATTACATTTATGCTTATTTGATGAGGTCACATGACCATATATGGTCATCGGATATGTTAGTGACTTCTGTTGTGCAATAGCTTCAATATTGCACTGGTTGCATGTTCCTATCTGTAACCGTGCTTGAGATATAACATTTATGCATATTTGATGAGGTCACATGACCATATATGGTCATCGGATTTGTTAGTCACGTCTGTTGTGCAATAGGTTCAATATTGCACTGGTTGCATGTTCCTATCTGTAACAGTGCTTGAGTTATTACATTTATGCATATTTGATGAAATTACATGACCATATATGGTCATCACATTAGTTAGCCACATCTCTTGTCTCATAGCTTCGATAATGCATAGGTTGCATGTCTCTATCTGTGATTCTGCTTGAGATATTACAATTATGCATATTTAATGACGTCACATGACCATATACGATAATCACATTAGTTACTCACATCTCATGTCCCACAGCTTCGATTTTGCACAGGTTGCATGTTCATGTCTGTAACAGTGCTTGAGATAATTCAATTATGCATATTTAATGAAGTCACATGACCATATATGGTCATCACATTAGTTAGTCACATCTCTTGACCCATACCTTCGATATTGCACAGGTTGCATGTCCCTAACTCTTGCAGTGCTTGATATATTACATTTATGCATATTCAATGAGGTCACATGACCATATATGGTCATCTTGTTTGTTAGTAAAATTTCATGTACCATCACTTCAATATTGCACTGGTTGCATGTTCCCGTCTGTAACTGTGCTTGAGTTATTACATTTATGCATATTTGATGAAGTCACATGACCATATATGGTCATCGCATTAGTTAGTCACATCTCGTGTCTTATAGCTTCGATATTGCACAGGTTGCATGTCCCTATCTGTAACAGTGCTTGATATATTACATTTATGCATATTTAATGAGATCACATGACCATATATGGTCATCTTGTTTGTTAGTAGAATTTCATGTACCATCACTTCAATATTGCACTGGTTGCATGTTCCTAACTCTTGCAGTGCTTGATATATTACATTTATGCATATTCAATGAGGTCACATGACCATATATGGTCATCTTGTTTGTTAGTAAAATTTCATGTACCATCACTTCAATATTGCACTGGTTGCATGTTCCCGTCTGTAACTGTGCTTGAGTTATTACATTTATGCATATTTGATGAAGTCACATGACCATATATGGTCATCACATTAGTTAGTCACATCTTGTATCTTATAGCTTCGATATTGCACAGGTTGCATGTCCCTATCTGTAACAGTGCTTGATATATTACATTTATGCATATTTAATGAGATCACATGACCATATATGGTCATCTTGTTTGTTAATAGAATGTGATGTACCATCACTTCAATATTGCACTGGTTGCATGTTCCTATCTGTAACAGTGCTTGAGATATTACATTTATGCATATTTAATGAGATCACATGACCATATATGGTCATCTTGTTTGTTAGTAGAATTTCATGTACCATCACTTCAATATTGCACTGGTTGCATGTTCCTATCTGTAACAGTGCTTGAGATATTGCAATTATGTCTATAAAATGAGGTCACGTGACCTTATAAAAGAACAAAAAAAATATGAAAAAACATTCTAAAATCTTCTTCTAAAAAACGGCTTATCGCCTGGACTTCATATTTTGGAATTAAATACTATGTCAAATGATCTTTCAAAGTTATTCAGGGATAGTTGATTTGTCGAAAATTATGTAAATGAGATGCAAAACAAAATTTAAAAAAATTCTAAAAAAAAAAGTCACGTGACCGCTAAAGTTTTTTTTGATGAAATTTGTAGCCCTTGTCGCACTGCTACTATCATAAAAAAATTGGAGCACTCAGACCCGCAGAAAGGTGCGCAATTCGGCATTGAAAATTTCGCCTTTAATCCAAGATGGCGGCCTGGTCATGTGACCTATGTGTCTGAACTTAGGATATGCACTAGATCTCATCCAGCTTTACCTTTGTGGCAAGTACTGAGCTGATCGGTCCAACAGCGTTGACATAAAGTGTGACCGAAAAACGGCGGAAGAATAATAATAATAATAATAAACGGAACAATTTCAATAGGGTTTCGACCAAATGGGCTCGAAACCCTAATAATAAACGGAACAATTACAAAAGGGTTTCGACCAAATGGGCTCGAAACCCTAAATATAGCTGCGTTGCAGCAATGTCGGGTTTCGAGCCCACTGACTTATTAGCAGCGTTCCAAAATCAGCATCATTGACAATAATATCTTAAAGGAAATTGCATGGCCTTCATACTAAACATGTTGCATGTTCCTGTCTGTAACAGTGCTTAATGTATTACAATCTTGCATATTTAATGATGTCCCATGACCATATATGGTCATCGGATGTTTTTGTCAGCTCTGTTGTGCAATAACTTCAATATTGCATTGGTTGCATTTTCCTATCTGTAACAGTGCTTGAGATATAACATTTATGCATATTTGATGAGGTCACATGACCATATGTGGTCATCACATTAGTTAGTCACATCTCTTGTTCCATAGATTCGATATTGCACAGGTTGCATGTTCCCGTCTGTAACAGTGCTTGAGTTATTACATTTATGCTTATTTAATGATGTCACATGACCGTGTATGGGCATCAGATGTGTTAGTCACATATCTTGTCTCATAGCTTCGATATTGCACAGGTTGTGTGTTTCTATCTATCTGTTACTGTGTTTCAAATATAACATTTATGCATATTTGATGAGGTCACATGACCATATATGGTCATCACATTAGTTAGTCACATCTCTTGTTCCATAGATTCGATATTGCACAGGTTGCATATTCCCGTCTGTAATAGTGCTTGAGTTATTACATTTATGCTTATTTGATGAGGTCACATGACCATATATGGTCATTGGATATGTTAGTGACTTCTGTTGTGCAATAGCTTCAATATTGCACTGGTTGCATGTTCCTATCTGTAACAGTGCTTGAGATATAACATTTATGCATATTTGATGAGGTCACATGACCATATATGGTCATCGGATGTGTTAGTCACTTCTGTTGTGCAATAGCTTCAATATTGCACTGGTTGCATATTCCTATCTGTAACAGTGCTTGAGTTATTACATTTATGCATATTGATGAAATTACATGATCATATATGGTCATCACATTAGTTAGCCACATCTCTTGTCTCATAGCTTCGATATTGCATAGGTTGCATGACTCTATCTGTGATTCTGCTTCAGATATTACAATTATGCATATTTAATGACGTCACATGACCATATACGGTCATCACATTAGTTACTCACATCTCATGTCCCACAGCTTCGATTTTGCACAGGTTGCATGTTCATGTCTCTAACAGTGCTTGAGATAATTCAATTATGCATATTTAATGAAGTCACATGACCATATATGGTCATCACATTAGTTAGTCACATCTCGTGTCTTATAGCTTCGATATTGCACAGGTTGCATGTCCCTATCTGTAACAGTGCTTGATATATTACATGTATGCATATTTAATGAGATCACATGACCATATATGGTCATCTTGTTTGTTAGTAGAATTTCATGTACCATCACTTCAATATTGCACTGGTTGCATGTTCCTATCTGTAACAGTGCTTGAGATATTGCAATTATGTCTATAAAATGAGGTCACGTGACCATATAAAAGAACAAAAAAATATGAAAAAACATTCTAAAATCTTCTTATAAAAAACGGCTTTTCGCCTGGACTTCCATATTTTGGAATTAAATACTATGTCATATGATCTTTCAAAGTTATTCAGGGTTAGTTGATTTGTCGAAAATTATGCAAATGAGATGCAAAACAAAATTTCAAAAAATTCTAAAAAAAAAAGTCACGTGACCGCTAAAGTTTTTTTTGATGAAATTTGTAGCCCTTGTCGCACTGCTACTATCATAAAAAAATTGGAGCACTCAGACCCTCAGAAAGGTGCGCAATTCGGCATTGAAAATTTCGCCTTTAATCCAAGATGGCGGCCTGGTCATGTGACCTATGTGTCTGAACTTAGGATATGCACCAGATCTCATACAGCTTTACCATTGTGGCAAGTATGGAACTGATCGGTCCAACGGTGTTGACATAAAGCGTGACCAAAAATTTAGGCGGAAGAATAATAATAATAATAATAATAATAATAATAATAAACGGAACAATTACAATAGGGTTTCGACCAAATGGGCTCGAAACCCTAATAATAATAATAATAAACGGAACAATTACAAAAGGGTTTCGACCAAATGGGCTCGAAACCCTAATAATAATAATAATAATAATAATAAACGGAACAATTACAATAGGGTTTCGACCAAATGGGCTCGAAACCCTAAATATAGCTGCGTTGCAGCAATGTCGGGTTTCGAGCCCACTGACTTATTAGCAGCGTTCCAAAATTAGTATCATTGACAATAATATATTAAAGGAAATTGGATGGCCTTCATACTAAACATGTTACATGTTCCTGTCTGTAACAGTGCTTAAGGTATTACAATCTTGTATATATAATGATGTCACATGACCATATATGGTCATCGGATGTTTTTGTCAGCTCTGTTGTGCAATAACTTCAATATTGCATTGGTTGCATTTTCCTATCTGTAACAGTGCTTGAGATATAACATTTATGCATATTTGATGAGGTCACATGACCATATGTGGTCATCACATTAGTTAGTCACATCTCTTGTTCCATAGATTCGATATTGCACAGGTTGCATGTTCCCGTCTGTAACAGTGCTTGAGTTATTACATTTATGCATATTTAATGATGTCACATGACCGTGTATGGGCATCAGATGTGTTAGTCGCATATCTTGTCTCATAGCTTCGATATTGCACAGGTTGCATGTCCCTAACTCTTACAGTGCTTGATATATTACATTTATGCATATTCAATGAGGTCACATGACCATATATGGTCATCTTGTTTGTTAGTAAAATTTCATGTACCATCACTTCAATATTGCACTGGTTGCATGTCCCTATCTGTAACAGTGCTTGATATATTACATTCATGCATATTTAATGAGATCACATGACCATATATGGTCATCTTGTTTGTTAGTAGAATTTCATGTATCATCACTTCAATATTGCACTGGTTGCATGTTCCTATCTGTAACAGTGCTTGAGATATTGCAATTATGTTTATAAAATGAGGTCACGTGACCATATAAAAGAACAAAAAATATGAAAAAAACATTCTAAAATCTTCTTATAAAAAACGGCTTATCGCCTGGACTCAATATTATGGAATTAAATACTATGTCATATGATCTTTCAAAGTTATTCAGGTTTAGTTGATTTGTCGAAAATTATGCAAATGAGATGCAAAACAAAATTTAAAATAATTCTAAAAAAAAAAGTCACGTGACCGCTAAAGTTTTTTTTGATGAAATTTGTAGCCCTTGTCGCACTGCTACTATCGTAAAAAAATTGGAGCACTCAGACCCTCAGAAAGGTGAGCAATTCGGCATTGAAAATTTCGCATTCAATCCAAGATGGCGGCCTGGTCATGTGACCTATGTGTCTGAAGTTAGGATATGCACCAGATCTCATACAGCTTTACAATTGTGGCAAGTATGGAACTGATCGGTCCAACGGTGTTGACATAAAGCGTGACCAAAAATTTAGGCGGAATCATAATAATAAATATAGCTGCGTTGCAGCAATGTCGGGTTTCGAGCCCACTGACTTATTAGCAGCGTTCCAAAATCAGCATCATTGACAATAATATATTAAAGGAAATTGCATGGCCTTCATACTAAACATGTTGCATGTTCCTGTCTGTAACAGTGCTTAATGTATTACAATCTTGCATATTTAATGATGTCCCATGACCATATATGGTCATCAGATGTTTTTGTCAGCTCTGTTGTGCAATAACTTCAATATTGCATTGGTTGCATTTTCCTATCTGTAACAGTGCTTGAGATATAACATTTATGCATATTTGATGAGGTCACATGACCATATGTGGTCATCACATTAGTTAGTCACATCTCTTGTTCCATAGATTCGATATTGCACAGGTTGCATGTTCCCGTCTGTAACAGTGCTTGAGTTATTACATTTATGCATATTTAATGATGTCACATGACCGTGTATGGGCATCAGATGTGTTAGTCACATATCTTGTCTCATAGCTTCGATATTGCACAGGTTGTGTGTTTCTATCTGTTACTGTGTTTCAAATATAACATTTATGCATATTTGATGAGGTCACATGACCATATATGGTCATCACATTAGTTAGTCACATCTCTTGTCCCATAGCTTCGATATTGCACAGGTTACATGTTCCCGTCTGTAACAGTGCTTGAGTTATTACATTTATGCATATTTGATGAGGTCACATGATCATATATAGTCATCACATTAGTTAGTCACATCTCTTGACCCATAGCTTCGATATTGCACAGGTTACATGTTCCCGTCTGTAACAGTGCTTGAGTTATTACATTTATGCATATTTGATGAGGTCACATGATCATATATAGTCATCACATTAGTTAGTCACATCTCTTGACCCATAGCTTCGATATTGCACAGGTTGCATGTCCCTAACTCTTACAGTGCTTGATATATTACATTTATGCATATTCAAGGAGGTCACATGACCATATATGGTCATCTTGTTTGTTAGTAAAATTTCATGTACCATCACTTCAATATTGCACTGGTTGCATGTTCCTGTCTGTAACTGTGCTTGAGTTATTACATTTATGTATATTTGATGAAGTCACATGACCATATATGGTCATCACATTAGTTAGTCACATCTCGTGTCTTATAGCTTCGATATTGCACAGGTTGCATGTCCCTATCTGTAACAGTGCTTGATATATTACATTTATGCATATTTAATGAGATCACATGTCCATATGTGGTCATCTTGTTTGTTAGTAGAATTTCATGTACCATCACTTCAATATTGCACTGGTTGCATGTTCCTATCTGTAACAGTGCTTGAGATATTGCAATTATGTCTATAAAATGAGGTCACGTGACCATATAAAAGAACAAAAAAATATGAAAAAACATTCTAAAATCTTCTTATAAAAAACGGCTTATCGCCTGGAGTCCATATTTTGGAATTAAATACTATGTCATATGATCTTTCAAAGTTATTCAGGGTTAGTTGATTTGTCAAAAATTATGCAAATGAGATGCAAAACAAAATTTAAAAAAATTCTAAAAAAAAAAGTCACGTGACCGCTAAAGGTTTTTTTCATGAACTTTGTAGCCCTTGTCGCACTGCTACTATCATAAAAAAATTGGAGCACTCAGACCCTCAGAAAGCTGCGCAATTTGGCATTGAAAATTTCGCATTTAATCCAAGATGGCGGCCTGGCCATGTGACCTATGTGTCTGAACTTAGGCTGTGCACTAGATCTCATCCAGCTTTACCATTGTGGCAAGTACTGAGCTGATCGGTCCAACGGCGTTGACATAAAGTGTGACCGAAAAACGGCGGAAGAATAATAATAATAAATATAGCTGCGTTGCAGCAATGTCGGGTTTCGAGCCCACTGACTTATTAGCAACGTTCCAAAATCAGCATCATTGACAATAATATATTAAAGGAAATTGCATGGCCTTCATACTAAACATGTTACATGTCCCTGTCTGTAACAGTGCTTAAGGTATTATAATCTCGTATATTTAATTATGTCCCATGACCATATATGGTCATCTGATGTTTTTGTCAGCTCTGTTGTGCAATAACTTCAATATTGCATTGGTTGCATGTTCCTATCTGTAACAGTGCTTGAGATATAACATTTATGCATATTTGATGAGGTCACATGACAATATATGGTCATCACATTAGTTAGTCACATCTCTTGTTCCATAGATTCGATATTGCACAGGTTGCATGTTCCCGTCTGTAATAGTGATTGAGTTATTACATTTATGCTTATTTGATGAGGTCACATGACCATATATGGTCATCGGATATGTTAGTGACTTCTGTTATGCAATAGCTTCAATATTGCACTGGTTGCATGTTCCTATCTGTAACAGTGCTTGAGATATAACATTTATGCATATTTGATGAGGTCACATGACCATATATGGTCATCGGATGTGTTAGTCACTTCTGTTGTGCAATAGCTTCAATATTGCACTGGTTGCATGTTCCTATCTGTAACAGTGCTTGAGTTATTACATTTATGCATATTTGATGAAATTACATGACCATATATGGTCATCACATTAGTTAGCCACATCTCTTGTCTCATAGCTTCGATATTGCATAGGTTGCATGTCTCTATCTGTGATTCTGCTTGAGATATTACAATTATGCATATTTAATGACGTCACATGACCATATACGGTCATCACATTAGTTACTCACATCTCATGTCCCACAGCTTCGATTTTGCACAGGTTTCATGTTCATGTCTGTAACAGTGCTTGAGATAATTCAATTATGCATATTTAATGAAGTCACATGACCATATATGGTCATCAGATTAGTTAGCCACATCTCTTGACCCATACCTTCGATATTGCACAGGTTGCATGTCCCTAACTCTTGCAGTGCTTGATATATTACATTTATGCATATTCAATGAGGTCACATGACCATATATGGTCATCTTGTTTGTTAGTAAAATTTCATGTACGATCACTTCAATATTGCACTGGTTGCATGTTCCCGTCTGTAACTGTGCTTGAGTTATTACATTT
The DNA here is from genome assembly GCF_978046115.1 of Saccoglossus kowalevskii. NCBI lineage: Eukaryota > Metazoa > Hemichordata > Enteropneusta > Harrimaniidae > Saccoglossus > Saccoglossus kowalevskii. The sequence goes on along the minus strand of NW_028188621.1, from coordinate 224,661 downwards.
ATGCATATTTGATGAAGTCACATGACCATATATGGTCATCACATTAGTTAGTCACATCTTGTGTCTTATAGCTTCGATATTGCACAGGTTGCATGTCCCTATCTGTAACAGTGCTTGATATATTACATTTATGCATATTTGATGAGGTCACATGACCATATATGGTCATCGGATGTGTTAGTCACTTCTGTTGTGCAATAGCTTCAATATTGCACTGGTTGCATGTTCCTATCTGTAACAGTGCTTGAGTTACTACATTTATTCATATTTGATGAAGTTACATGACCATATATGGTCATCACATTAGTTAGTCACATCTCTTGTATCATAGCTTTGATATTTCATAGGTTGCATGTCTCTATCTGTGATTCTGCTTGAGATATTACAATTATGCATATTTAATGACGTCACATGACCATATACGGTCATTTCATTAGTTACTCACATCTCATGTCCCATAGCTTCGATTTTGCACAGGTTGCATGTTCATGTCTGTAACAGTGCTCAATATATTACATTTAAGCATATTCAATGAGGTCACATGACCATATATGGTCATCTTGTTTGTTAGTAAAATTTCATGTACCATCACTTCAATATTGCACTGGTTGCATGTTCCCGTCTGTAACTGTGCTTGAGTTATTACAATTATGCATATTTAATGACGTCACATGACCATATACGGTCATCTCATTAGTTACTCACATCTCATGTCCCATAGCTTCGATTTTGCACAGGTTGCATGTTCATGTCTGTAACAGTGCTTGAGTTATTTCATGTATGCATATTTGATGAAGTTACATGACCATATATGGTCATCACATTAGTTAGTCACATCTCTTGTCTCACAGCTTCGATATTGCACAGGTTGCATGTTTCTAACTGTAACAGTGCTTGAGATAATTCAATTATGCATATTTAATGAAGTCACATGACCATATATGGTCATCACATTAGTTAGTCACATCTCCTGACCCATACCTTCGATATAGCACAGGATGCATGTCCCTAACTCTTACAGTGCTTGATATATTACATTTAATCATATTCAATGAGGTCACATGACCATATATGGTCATCTTGTTTGTTAGTAAAATTTCATGTACCATCACTTCAATATTGCACTGGTTGCATGTTCCCGTCTGTAACTGTGCTTGAGTTATTACATTTATGCATATTTGATGAAGTCACATGACCATATATGGTCATCACATTAGTTAGTCACATCTCGTGTCTTATAGCTTCGATATTGCACAGGTTGCATGTCGCTATCTGTAACAGTGCTTGATATATTACATTTATGCATATTTAATGAGATCACATGACCATATATGGTCATCTTGTTTGTTAGTAGAATTTCATGTACCATCACTTCAATATTGCACTGGTTGCATGTTCCTATCTGTAACAGTGCTTGAGATATTGCAATTATGTCTATAAAATGAGGTCACGTGACCATATAAAAGAACAAAAAAAATATGAAAAAACATTCTAAAATCTTCTTCTAAAAAACGGCTTATCGCCTGGACTTCATATTTTGGAATTAAATACTATGTCATATGATCTTTCAAAGTTATTCAGGGATAGTTGATTAGTCGAAAATTATGCAAATGAGATGCAAAAGAAAATTAAAAAAATTCTAGAAAAAAATTAGTCACGTGACCGCTAAAGTTTTTTTTGATGACATTTGTAGCCCTTGTCGCACTGCTACTATCATAAAAAAATTGGAGCACTCAGACCCTCAGAAAGGTGCGCAATTCGGCATTGAAAATTTCGCCTTTAATCCAAGATGGCGGCCTGGTCATGTGACCTATGTGTCTGAACTTAGGATATGCACCAGATCTCATACAGCTTTACCATTGTGGCAAGTATGGAACTGATCGGTCCAACGGTGTTGACATAAAGCGTGACCAAAAATTTAGGCGGAAGAATAATAATAATAATAATAATAATAAATATAGCTGCGTTGCAGCAATGTCGGGTTTCGAGCCCACTGACTTATTAGCAGCGTTCCAAAATCAGCATCATTGACAATAATATATTAAAGGAAATTGCATGGCCTTCATACTAAACATGTTGCATGTTCCTGTCTGTAACAGTGCTTAAGGTATTACAATCTTGCATATTTAATGATGTTCCATGACCATATATGGTCATCGGATTTTTTGTCAGCTCTCTTGTGCAATAACTTCAATATTGCATTCGTTGCATTTTCCTATCTGTAACAGTGCTTGAGATATAACATTTATGCATATTTGATGAGGTCACATGACCATATGTGGTCATCACATTAGTTAGTCACATCTCTTGTCCCATAGCTTCGATATTGCACAGGTTGCATGTTCCCGTCTGTAACAGTGCTTGAGTTATTACATTTATGCATATTTGATGAGGTCACATGACCGTGTATGGGTATCAGATGTGTTAGTCACATCTCTTGTCCCATAGCTTCGATATTGCACAGGTTGCATGTTCCCGTCTGTAACAGTGCTTGAGTTATTACATTTATGCATATTTGATGAGGTCACATGATCATATATAGTCATCACATTAGTTAGTCACATCTCTTGACCCATAGCTTCGATATTGCACAGGTTGCATGTCCCTAACTCTTACAGTGATTGATATATTACATTTATGCATATTCAATGAGGTCACATGATCATATATGGTCATCTTGTTTGTTAGTAAAATTTCATGTACCATCACTTCAATATTGCACTGGTTGCATGTTCCTGTCTGTAACAGTGCTTGAGTTATTACATTTATGCATATTTAATGATGTCACATGACCGTGTATGGGCATCAGATGTGTTAGTCACATATCTTGTCTCATAGCTTCGATATTGCACAGGTTGTGTGTTTCTATCTGTTACTGTGTTTCAAATATAACATTTATGCATATTTGATGAGGTCACATGACCATATATGGTCATCACATTAGTTAGTCACATCTCTTGTTCCATAGATTCGATATTGCACAGGTTGCATGTTCCCGTCTGTAATAGTGCTTGAGTTATTACATTTATGCTTATTTGATGAGGTCACATGACCATATATGGTCATCGGATATGTTAGTGACTTCTGTTGTGCAATAGCTTCAATATTGCACTGGTTGCATGTTCCTATCTGTAACAGTGCTTGAGATATAACATTTATGCATATTTGATTAGGTCACATGACCATATATGGTCATCGGATGTGTTAGTCATTTCTGTTGTGCAATAGCTTCAATATTGCACTGGTTGCATGTTCCTATCTGTAACAGTGCTTGAGTTATTACATTTATGCATATTTGATGAAATTACATGACCATATATGGTCATCACATTAGTTAGCCACATCTCTTGTCTCATAGCTTCGATATTGCATAGGTTGCATGTCTCTATCTGTGATTCTGCTTGAGATATTACAATTATGCATATTTAATGACATCACATGACCATATACGGTCATCACATTAGTTACTCACATCTCATGTCCCACAGCTTCGATTTTGCACAGGTTGCATGTTCATGTCTGTAACAGTGCTTGAGATAATTCAATTATGCATATTTAATGAAGTCACATGACCATATATGGTCATCACATTAGTTAGTCACATCTCTTGACCCATACCTTCGATATTGCACAGGTTGCATGTCCCTAACTCTTGCAGTGCTTGATATATTACATTTATGCATATTCAATGAGGTCACATGACCATATATGGTCATCTTGTTTGTTAGTAAAATTTCATGTACCATCACTTCAATATTGCACTGGTTGCATGTTCCCGTCTGTAACTGTGCTTGAGTTATTACATTTATGCATATTTTATGAAGTCACATGACCATATATGGTCATCACATTAGTTAGTAACATCTCGTGTCTTATAGCTTCGATATTGCACAGGTTGCATGTCCCTATCTGTAACAGTGCTTGATATATTACATTTATGCATATTTAATGAGATCACATGACCATATATGGTCATCTTGTTTGTTAGTAGAATTCCATGTATCATCACTTCAATATTGCACTGGTTGCATGTTCCTAACTGTAACAGTGCTTAAGATATTGCAATTATGTCTATAAAATGAGGTCACGTGACCATATAAAAGAACAAACAAATATGAAAAAACATTCTAAAATCTTCTTATAAAAAACGGCTTTTCGCCTGGACTTCCATATTTTGGAATTAAATACTATGTCATATGATCTTTCAAAGTTATTCAGGGTTAGTTGATTTGTCGAAAATTATGCAAATGAGATGCAAAACAAAATTTCAAAAAATTCTAAAAAAAAAAGTCACGTGACCGCTAAAGTTTTTTTTGATGAAATTTGTAGCCCTTGTCGCACTGCTACTATCATAAAAAAATTGGAGCACTCAGACCCTCAGAAAGGTGCGCAATTCGGCATTGAAAATTTCGCCTTTAATCCAAGATGGCGGCCTGGTCATGTGACCTATGTGTCTGAACTTAGGATATGCACCAGATCTCATACAGCTTTACCATTGTGGCAAGTATGGAACTGATCGGTCTAACGGTGTTGACATAAAGCGTGACCAAAAATTTAGGCGGAAGAATAATAATAATAATAATAATAATAATAATAATAAACGGAACAATTACAATAGGGTTTCGACCAAATGGGCTCGAAACCCTAATAATAATAAACGGAACAATTACAATAGGGTTTCGACCAAATGGGCTCGAAACCCTAAATATAGCTGCGTTGCAGCAATGTCGGGTTTCGAGCCCACTGACTTATTCGCAGCGTTCCAAAATCAGCATCATTGACAATAATATATTAATGGAAATTGCATGGCCTTCATACTAAACATGTTGCATGTTCCTGTCTGTAACAGTGCTTAAGGTATTACAATATTGCATATTTAATGATGTCCCATGACCATATATGGTCATCGGATGTTTTTGTCAGCTCTGTTGTGCAATAACTTCAATATTGCATTGGTTGCATTTTCCTATCTGTAACAGTGCTTGAGATATTGCAATTTTTATGCATATTTGATGAGGTCACATGACCATATGTGGTCATCACATTAGTTAGTCACATCTCTTGTTCCATAGATTCGATATTGCACAGGTTGCATGTTCCCGTCTGTAACAGTGCTTGAGTTATTGCATTTATGCATATTTAATGATGTCACATGACTGTGTATGGGCATCAGATGTGTTAGTCACATATCTTGTCTCATAGCTTCGATATTGCACAGGTTGTGTGTTTCTATCTGTTACTGTGTTTCAAATATAACATTTATGCATATTTGATGAGGTCACATGACCATATATGGTCATCACATTAGTTAGTCACATCTCTTGTTCCATAGATTCGATATTGCACAGGTTGCATGTTCCCGTCTGTAATAGTGCTTGAGTTATTACATTTATGCTTATTTGATGAGGTCACATGACCATATATGGTCATCGGATATGTTAGTGACTTCTGTTGTGCAATAGCTTCAATATTGCACTGGTTGCATGTTCCTATCTGTAACAGTGCTTGAGTTATTACATTTATGCATATTTGATGAAATTACATGACCATATATGGTCATCACATTAGTTAGCCACATCTCTTGTCTCATAGCTTCGATATTGCATAGGTTGCATGTCTCTATCTGTGATTCTGCTTGAGATATTACAATTATGCATATTTAATGACGTCACATGACCATATACGGTCATCACATTAGTTACTCACATCTCATGTCCCACAGCTTCGATTTTGCACAGGTTGCATGTTCATGTCTGTAACAGTGCTTGAGATAATTCAATTATGCATATTTAATGAAGTCACATGACCATATATGGTCATCACATTAGTTAGCCACATCTCTTGACCCATACCTTCGATAGTGCACAGGTTGCATGTCCCTAACTCTTGCAGTGCTTGATATATTACATTTATGCATATTCAATGAGGTCACATGACCATATATGGTCATCTTGTTTGTTAGTAAAATTTCATGTACCATCACTTCAATATTGCACTGGTTGCATGTTCCCGTCTGTAACTGTGCTTGAGTTATTACATTTATGCATATTTGATGAAGTCACATGACCATATATGGTCATCACATTAGTTAGTCACATCTCGTGTCTTATAGCTTCGATATTGCACAGGTTGCATGTCCTTATCTGTAACAGTGCTTGATATATTACATTTATGCATATTTAATGAGATCACATGACCATATATGGTCATCTTGTTTGTTAGTAGAATTTCATGTACCATCACTTCAATATTGCACTGGTTGCATGTTCCTATCTGTAACAGTGCTTGAGATATTGCAATTATGTCTATAAAATGAGGTCACGTGACCATATAAAAGAACAAAAAAATATGAAAAAAACATTCTAAAATCTTCTTATAAAAAACGGCTTTTCGCATGGACTTCCATATTTTGGAATTAAATACTATGTCATATGATCTTTCAAAGTTATTCAGGGTTAGTTGATTTGTCGAAAATTATGCAAATGAGATGCAAAACAAAATTTAAAAAAATTCTAAAAAAAAAGTCACGTGACCGCTAAAGTTTTTTTTGATGAAATTTGTAGCCCTTGTCGCACTGCTACTATCATAAAAAAATTGGAGCACTCAGACCCTCAGAAAGGTGCGCAATTCGGCATTGGAAATTTCGCCTTTAATCCAAGATGGCGGCCTGGTCATGTGACCTATGTGTCTGAACTTAGGATATGCACCAGATCTCATACAGCTTTACCATTGTGGCAAGTATGGAACTGATCGGTCCAACGGTGTTGACATAAAGCGTGACCAAAAATTTAGGCGGAAGAATAATAATAATAATAATAATAATAATAATAATAATAATAATAATAAACGGAACAATTACAAAAGGGTTTCGACCAAATGGGCTCGAAACCCTAATAATAATAATAATAAACGGAACAATTACAAAAGGGTTTCGACCAAATGGGCTCGAAACCCTAATAATAATAATAATAATAATAATAAACGGAACAATTACAATAGGGTTTCGACCAAATGGGCTCGAAACCCTAATAATAATAAACGGAACAATTTCAATAGGGTTTCGACCAAATGGGCTCGAAACCCTAATAAATATAGCTGCATTGCAGCAATGTCGGGTTTCGAGCCCACTGCCTTATTAGCAGCATTCCAAAATCAGCATCATTGACAATAATATATTAAAGGAAATTGCATGGCCTTCATACTAAACATGTTACATGTTTCTCTCTGTAACAGTGCTTAAGGTATTACAATCTTGCATATTTAATGATTTCACATGACCATATATGATCATTACATTAGTTAGTCACATCTCTTGTTCCATAGATTCGATATTGCACAGGTTGCATGTTCCCGTCTGTAACAGTGCTTGAGTTATTACATTTATGAATATTTAATGATGTCCATGACCGTGTATGGTCATCAGATGTGTTAGTCATCTCTCTTGTGCAAGACCTTCAATATTGCACTAGTTGCATGTTCCCGTCTGTAACAGTGCTTGAGTTATTACATTTATGCATATTTGATGAGGTCACATGACCATATACGGTCATCGGATATGTTAGTTACCTCTGTTGTGCAATAATTTCAATATTGCACTGGTTACATGTTCCTATCTGCAACAGTGCTTGAGTTATTACATTTATGCATATTTGATGAGGTCACAGGACCATATATGGTCATCAGATTTGTTAGTCATCTCTCTTGTGCAAGACATTCAATATTGCACTAGTTGCATGTTCCTGTCTGTAACAGTGCTTGAGTTATTACATTTATCCATATTTGATGAGCTCACATGTCCATATATGGTCATCACATTAGTTAGTCACATCTCTTGTCTCATAGCTTCAATATTGCACAGGTTGCATGTTCCCGTCTGTAACAGTGCTTGACTTATTACATTTACGCATATTTGATGAGGTCACATGACCATATATGGTCATCACATTAGTTAGTCACATATCTTACCTCATAGCTTCGATATTGCACAGGTTGCATATTCCCGTCTGTAATAGTGCTTGAGTTATTACATTTATGCTTATTTGATGAGGTCACATGACCATATATGGTCAACGGATATGTTAGTCACTTCTGTTGTGCAATAGCTTCAATATTGCATAGGTTGCATGTCTCTGTCTGTGATTCTGCTTGAGATATTACAATTATGTCTATAAAATGAGGTCACGTGACCATATATGGTCATCACATTAGTTAGTCACATCTCATGTCCCATAGCTTCGATTTTGCACAGGTTGTATGTTTCTATCTGTAACAGTGCTTGAGATAATTCAATTATGCATATTTAATGAAGTCACATGACCATATATGGTCATCACATTAGTTAGTCACATCTCTTGACCCATACCTCCGATATTGCACAGGTTGCATGTAACTAACTCTTGCAGTGCTTGATACATTACATTTATGCATATTCAATGTGGTCACATGACCATATATAGTCATCTTGTTTGTTAGTAGAATTTCATGTACCATCACTTCAATATTGCACTGGTTGCATGTTCCCGTCTGTAACTGTGCTTGAGTTATTACATTTATGCATATTTGATGAAGTCACATGACCATATATGGTCATCACATTAGTTAGTCACATCTCGTGTCTTATAGCTTTGATATTGCACAGGTTGCATGTCCCTATCTGTAACAGTGCTTGATATATTACATTTATGCATATTTAATGAGATCACATGACCATATATGGTCATCTTGTTTGTTAGTAGAATTTCATGTACCATCACTTCAATATTGCACTGGTTGCATGTTCCTATCTGTAACAGTGCTTGAGATATTGCAATTATGTCTAAAAAATGAGGTCACGTGACCATGTAAAAAAAACTAAAAAATATGGAAAAACATTCTAAAATCTTCTTATAAAAAACGGCTTATCGCCTGGACTCAATATTTTGGAATTAAATACTATGTCATATGATCTTTCAAAGTTATTCAGGGTTAGTTGATTTGTCGAAAATTATGCAAATGAGATGCAAAACAAAATTTAAAAAAATTCTAAAAAAAAAAGTCACGTGACCGCTAAAGTTTTTTTTGATGAAATTTGTAGCCCGTGTCGCACTGCTACTATCATAAAAAAATTGGAGCACTCAGACCCTCAGAAAGGTGCGCAATTCGGCATTGAAAATTTCGCCTTTAATCCAAGATGGCGGCCTGGTCATGTGACCTATGTGTCTGAACTTAGGATATGCACCAGATCTCATACAGCTTTACCATTGTGGCAAGTATGGAACTGATCGGTCCAACGGTGTTGACATAAAGCGTGACCAAAAATTTAGGCGGAAGAATAATAATAATAAATATAGCTGCGTTGCAGCAATGTCGGGTTTCGAGCCCACTGACTTATTAGCAGCGTTCCAAAATCAGCAACACTGACAATAATATATTAAAGGAATTGCATGGTCTTCATACTAAACATGTTACATGTTCCTGTCTGTAACAGTGTTTAAGGTATTACAGTCTTGCATATTTAATGATGTCCCATGACCACATATGGTCATCGGATGTTTTTGTCAGCTCTGTTGTGCAATAACTTCAATATTGCATTGGTTGCATGTTCCTATCTGTAACAGTGCTTGAGATATAACATTTACGCATATTTGACGAGGTCACATGACCATATATGGTCATCACATTAGTTAGTCACATCTCTTGTTCCATAGATTCAATATTGCACAGGTTGCATGTTCCCGTCTGTAACAGTGCTTGAGTTATTACATTTATGAATATTTAATGATGTCACATGACCGTGTATGGGCATCAGATATGTTAGTCATCTCTCTTGTGCAAGACTTTCAATATTGCACTAGTTGCATGTTCCTGTCTGTAACAGTGCTTGCGTTATTACATTTATGCATATTTGTTGAGGTCACATGACCATATATGGTCATCACATTAGTTATTCACATCTCTTGTCCCATAGTTTCGATATTGCACATGTTGCATGTGACAGTGCTTGAGTTATTATATTTATGCATGTTTGATGAGGTCACATGACAATATATGGTCATCAGATATGGCTGTCATCTCTGTTGTGCAGTAACTTCAATATGGCATTGGTTGCATGTTCCTATCTGTAACAGTGCTGGAGTTATTACATTTATGCATATTTGATGAGGTCATATGACCATATATGGTCATCGGATATGTTAGTCACCTCTGTTGTGCAATAACTTCAATATTGCACTGGTTGTATGTTTCTATCTGTAACAGTGCTAGAGATGCATATTTGATGATGTCACATGACCATATATGGTCATCACATTAGTTAGTCACATCTCTTGTCTCATAGCTTCGATATTGCACAGGTTGCATGTTCCCGTCTGTTTACTGTGCTTGAGTTATTACATTTATGCATGTTCAATGAGGTCACATGACCATATATGGTCATCTTGTTTGTTAGTAAAATTTCATGTACCATCACTACAATATTGCACTGGTTGCATGTTCCCGTCTGTAACTGTGCTTGAGTTATTACATTTATGCATATTTGTTGAAGTCACATGACCATATATGGTCATCACATTAGTTACTCACATCTCATATCCCATAGCTTCGATTTTGCACAGGTTGCATGTTCATGTCTGTAACAGTGCTTGAGTTATTTCATGTATGCATATTTAATGAAGTCACATGACCATATATGGTCATCACATTAGTTAGTCACATCTCTTGACCCATACCTTCGATATTGCACAGGATGCATGTCCCTAACTCTTACAGTGCTTGATATATTACATTTAATCATATTCAATGAGGTCACATGACCATATATGGTCATCTTGTTTGTTAGTAAAATTTCATGTACCATCACTTCAATATTGCACTGGTTGCATGTTCCCGTCTGTAACTGTTCTTGAGTTATTACATTTATGCATATTTGATGAAGTCACATGACCATATATGGTCATCACATTAGTTAGTCACATCTCGTGTCTTATAGCTTCGATATTGCACAGGTTGCATGTCGCTATCTGTAACAGTGCTTGATATATTACATTTATGCATATTTAATGAGATCACATGACCATATATGGTCATCTTGTTTGTTAGTAGAATTTCATGTACCATCACTTCAATATTGCACTGGTTGCATGTTCCTATCTGTAACAGTGCTTGAGATATTGCAATTATGTCTATAAAATGAGGTCACGTGACCATATAAAAGAACAAAAAAAATATGAAAAAACATTCTAAAATCTTCTTCTAAAAAACGGCTTATCGCCTGGACTTCATATTTTGGAATTAAATACTATGTCATATGATCTTTCAAAGTTATTCAGGGATAGTTGATTAGTCGAAAATTATGCAAATGAGATGCAAAAGAAAATTAAAAAAATTCTAGAAAAAAATTAGTCACGTGACCGCTAAAGTTTTTTTTGATGAAATTTGTAGCCCTTGTCGCACTGCTACTATCATAAAAAAATTGGAGCACTCAGACCCTCAGAAAGGTGCGCAATTCGGCATTGAAAATTTCGCCTTTAATCCAAGATGGCGGCCTGGTCATGTGACCTATGTGTCTGAACTTAGGATATGCACCAGATCTCATACAGCTTTACCATTGTGGCAAGTATGGAACTGATCGGTCCAACGGTGTTGACATAAAGCGTGACCAAAAATTTTGGCGGAAGAATAATAATAATAAATATAGCTGCGTTGCAGCAATGTCGGGTTTCGAGCCCACTGACTTATTAGCAGCGTTCCAAAACCAGCATCATCGACAAGAATATATTAATGGATTTGCATGGCCTTCACACTAAACATGTTACATGTTCCTGTCTGTAACAGTGCTTAATGTTTTACAATCATACATATTTAATGATGTCACATGACCATACATGGTCATCAGATGTGTTAGTCACTTCTGTTGTGCAATAGCTTCAATATTGCACTGGTTGCATGTTCCTATCTGTAACAGTGCTTAAGTTACTACATTTATGCATATTTGATGAAGTTACATGACCATATATGGTCATCACATTTGTTAGTCACATCTCTTGTCTCATAGCTTCGATATTGCATATGTTGCATGTCTCTATTTGTGATTCTGCTTGAGATATTACAATTATGCATATTTAATGACGTCACATGACCATATACGGTCATCTCATTAGTTACTCACATCTCATGTCCCATAGCTTCGATTTTGCACAGGTTGCATGTTCATGTCTGTAACAGTGCGTGAGATATAACATTTATGCATATTTGATGAGGTCACATGACCATATATGGTCATCGGATGTGTTAGTCACTTCTGTTGTGCAATAGCTTCAATATTGCACTGGTTGCATGTTCCTATCTGTAACAGTGCTTGAGATAATTCAATTATGCATATTTAATGAAGTCACATGACCATATATGGTCATCACATTAGTTAGTCATATCTCTTGTCACATAGCTTCGATATTGCATAGGTTGCATGTCTCTATCTGTGATTCTGCTTGAGATATTACAATTATGCATATTTAATGACGGCACATGACCATATACGATCATCACATTAGTTACTCACATCTCATGTCACATAGCTTCACTTTTGCACAGGTTGCATGTTTCTATCTGTAACAGTGCTTGAGATAATTCAATTATGCATATTTAATGAAGTCACATGACCATATATGGTCATCACATTAGTTAGTCACATCTCTTGACCCATACCTCCGATATTGCACAGGTTGCATGTAACTAACTCTTGCAGTGCTTGATATATTACATTTATGCATATTCAATGAGGTCACATGACCATATATAGTCATCTTGTTTGTTAGTAAAATTTCATGTACCATCACTTCAATATTGCACTGGTTACATGTTCCCGTCTGTAACTGTGCTTGAGTTATTACATTTATGCATATTTGATGAAGTCACATGACCATATATGGTCATCACATTAGTTAGTCACATCTCGTGTCTTATAGCTTCGATATTGCACAGGTTGCATGTCCCTATCTGTAACAGTGCTTGATATATTACATTTATGCATATTTAATGAGATCACATGACCATATATGGTCATCTTGTTTGTTAGTAGAATTTCATGTACCATCACTTCAATATTGCACTGGTTGCATGTTCCTATCTGTAACAGTGCTTGAGATATTGCAATTATGTCTAAAAAATGAGGTCACGTGACCATGTAAAAGAACAAAACAATATGGAAAAACATTCTAAAATCTTCTTATAAAAAACGGCTTATCGCCTGGACTCAATATTTTGGAATTAAATACTATGTCATATGATCTTTCAAAGTTATTCAGGGTTAGTTGATTTGTCGAAAATTATGCAAATGAGATGCAAAACAAAATTTAAAAAAATTCTAAAAAAAAAAGTCACGTGACCGCTAAAGTTTTTTTTGATGAAATTTGTAGCCCTTGTCGCACTGCTACTATCATAAAAAAATTGGAGCACTCAGACCCTCAGAAAGGTGCGCAATTCGGCATTGAAAATTTCGCCTTTAATCCAAGATGGCGGCCTGGTCATGTGACATATGTGTCTGAACTTAGGATATGCACCAGATCTCATACACTTTTACCAATGTGGCAAGTATGAAACTGATCGGTCCAACGGTGTTGACATAAAGTGTGACCAAAAATTTAGGCGGAATCATAATAATAATAATAAACGGAACAATTTCAATAGGGTTTCGACCAAATGGGCTCGAAACCCTAAATATAGCTGCGTTGCAGCAATGTCGGGTTTCGAGCCCACTGACTTATTAGCAGCGTTCCAAAATCAGCATCATTGACAATAATATATTATAGGAACTTGCATGGCCTTCATACTAAACATGTTGCATGTTCCTGTCTGTAACAGTGCTTAATGTATTACAATCTTGCATATTTAATGATGTCCCATGACCATATATGATCATCGGATGTTTTTGTCAGCTCTGTGGTGCATTAACTTCAATATTGCATTGGTTGCATTTTCCTATCTGCAACAGTGCTTGAGATATAACATTTATGCATATTTGATGAGGTCACATGACCATATGTGGTCATCACATTAGTTAGTCACATCTCTTGTTCCATAGATTCGATATTACACAGGTTGCATGTTCCCGTCTGTAACAGTGCTTGAGTTATTACATTTATGCATATTTAATGATGTCACATGACCGTGTATGGGCATCAGATGTGTTAGTCACATATCTTGTCTCATAGCTTCGATATTGCACAGGTTGTGTGTTTCTATCTGTTACTGTGTTTCAAATATAACATTTATGCATATTTGATGAGGTCACATGACCATATATGGTCATCACATTAGTTAGTCACATCTCTTGTCCCATAGCTTCGATATTGCACAGGTTGCATGTTCCCGTCTGTAACAGTGCTTGAGTTATTACATTTATGCATATTTGATGAGGTCACATGATCATATATAGTCATCACATTAGTTAATCACATCTCTTGACCCATAGCTTCGATATTGCACAGGTTGCATGTCCCTAACTCTTACAGTGCTTGATATATTACATTTATGCATATTCAATGAGGTCACATGACCATATATGGTCATCTTGTTTGTTAGTAAAATTTCATGTACCATCACTTCAATATTGCACTGGTTGCATGTTCCTGTCTGTAACTGTGCTTGAGTTATTACATTTATGTATATTTGATGAAGTCACATGACCATATATGGTCATGACATTAGATAGTCACATCTCGTGTCTTATAGCTTCGATATTGCACAGGTTGCATGTCCCTATCTGTAACAGTGCTTGATATATTACATTCATGCATATTTAATGAGATCACATGACCATATATGGTCATCTTGTTTGTTAGTAGAATTTCATGTACCATCACTTCAAAATTGCACTGATTGCATGTTCCTATCTGTAACAGTGCTTGAGATATTGCAATTATGTCTATAAAATGAGGTCACGTGACCATATAAAAGAACAAAAAAATATGAAAAAACATTCTAAAATCTTCTTATAAAAAACGGCTTATCGCCTGGACTCGATATTTTGGAATTAAATACTATGTCATATGATCTTTCAAAGTTATTCAGGGTTAGTTGATTTGTCGAAAATTATGCAAATGAGATGCAAAACAAAATTTAAAAAAATTCTAAAAAAAAAAGTCACGTGACCGCTAAAGTTTTTTTTGATGAGATTTGTAGCCCTTGTCGCACTGCTACTATCATAAAAAAATTGGAGCACTCAGACCCTCAGAAAGGTGCGCAATTCGGCATTGAAAATTTCGCCTTTAATCCAAGATGGCGGCCTGGTCATGTGACCTACGTGTCTGAACTTAGGATATGCACCAGATCTCATATAGCTTTACCATTGTGGCAAGTATTGAATTGATCGGTCCAACGGCGTTGACATAAAGCGTGACCAAAAATTTAGGCGGAATCATAATAATAATAATAAACGGAACAATTACAATAGGGTTTCGACCAAATGGGCTCGAAACCCTAAATATAGCTGCGTTGCAGCAATGTCGGGTTTCGAGCCCACTGACATATTAGCAGCGTTCCAAAATCAGCATCATTGACAATAATATATTAAAGGAAATTGCATGGCCTTCATACTAAACATGTTACATGTTCCTGTCTGTAACAGTGCTTAAGGTATTACAATCTTGCATATTTAATAATGTCCCATGACCATATACGGTCATCGGATGTTTTTTCAGCTCTGTTGTGCAATAACTTCAATATTGCATTGGTTGCATGTTCCTATCTGTAACAGTGCTTGAGATATAACATTTGTGCATATTTGATGAGGTCACCTGACCATATATGGTCATCACATTAGTTAGTCACATCTCTTGTTCCATAGATTCGATATTGCACAGGTTGCATATTCCCGTCTGTAATAGTGCTTGAGTTATTACATTTATGCTTATTTGATGAGGTCACATGACCATATATGGTCAACGGATATGTTAGTCACTTCTGTTGTGCAATAGCTTCAATATTGCACTGGTTGCATGTTCCTATCTGTAACAGTGCTTGAGTTATTACATTTATGCATATTTGATGAAATTACATGACCATATATGGTCATCACATTAGTTAGCCACATCTCTTGTCTCATAGCTTCGATATTGCATAGGTTGCATGTCTCTATCTGTGATTCTGCTTGATATATTACAATTATGCATATTTAATGACGTCACATGACCATATACGGTCATCACATTAGTTACTCACATCTCATGTCCCACAGCTTCGATTTTGCACAGGTTGCATGTTCATGTCTGTAACAGTGCTTGAGATAATTCAATTATGCATATTTAATGAAGTCACATGACCATATATGGTCATCACATTAGTTAGCCACATCTCTTGACCCATACCTTCGATATTGCACAGGTTGCATGTCCCTAACTCTTGCAGTGCTTGATATATTACATTTATGCATATTCAATGAGGTCACATGACCATATATGGTCATCTTGTTTGTTAGTAAAATTTCATGTACCATCACTTCAATATTGCACTGGTTGCATGTTCCCGTCTGTAACTGTGCTTGAGTTATTACATTTATGCATATTTGATGAAGTCACATGACCATATATGGTCATCACATTAGTTAGTCACATCTCGTGTCTTATAGCTTCGATATTGCACAGGTTGCATGTCCCTATCTGTAACAGTGCTTGATATATTACATTTATGCATATTTAATGAGATCACATGACCATATATGATCATCTTGTTTGTTAGTAGAATTTCATGTACCATCACTTCAATATTGCAATGGTTGCATGTTCCTATCTGTAACAGTGCTTGAGGTATTGCAATTATGTCTATAAAATGAGGTCACGTGACCATATAAAAGAACAAAAAAATATGAAAAAACATTCTAAAATCTTCTTATAAAAAACGGCTTTTCGCCTGGACTTCCATATTTTGGAATTAAATACTATGTCATATGATCTTTCAAAGTTATTCAGGGTTAGTTGATTTGTCGAAAATTATGCAAATGAGATGCAAAACAAAATTTTAAAAAATTCTTAAAAAAAAGTCACGTGACCGCTAAAGTTTTTTTTGATGAAATTTGTAGCCCTTGTCGCACTGCTACTATCATAAAAAAATTGGAGCACTCAGACCCTCAGAAAGGTGTGCAATTCGGCATTGAAAAATTCGCCTTTAATCCAAGATGGCGGCCTGGTCATGTGACCTATGTGTCTGAACTTAGGATATGCACCAGATCTCATACAACTTTACCATTGTGGCAAGTATGGAACTGATCGATCCAACGGTGTTGACATAAAGCGTGACCAAAAATTTAGGCGGAAGAATAATAATAATAAATATAGCTGCGTTGCAGCAATGTCGGGTTTCGAGCCCACTGACTTATTAGCAGCGTTCCAAAACCAGCATCATCGACAAGAATATATTAATGGATTTGCATGGCCTTCATACTAAACATGTTACATGTTCCTGTCTGTAACAGTGCTTAATGTTTTACAATCATACATATTTAATGATGTCACATGACCATATATGGACATCGGATGTGTCGGTCACTTCTGTTGTGCAATAACTTCAATATTGCACTGGTTGCATGTTCCTATCTGTATCAGTGCTTGACATATAACATTTATGCATATTTGATGAGGTCACATGACCATATATGGTCATCACATTAGTTAGTCACATCTATTGTTCCATAGATTCGATATTGCACAGGTTGCATGTTCCCGTCTGTAATAGTGCTTGAGTTATTACATTTATGCTTATTTGATGAGGTCACATGACCATATATGGTCATCGGATATGTTAGTCACTTCTGTTGTGCAATAGCTTCAATATTGCACTGGTTG
Source organism: Saccoglossus kowalevskii (assembly GCF_978046115.1). Classification (NCBI taxonomy): domain Eukaryota; kingdom Metazoa; phylum Hemichordata; class Enteropneusta; family Harrimaniidae; genus Saccoglossus; species Saccoglossus kowalevskii. Next base: position 206,848 of record NW_028188621.1, on the reverse strand, counting down.
CATGTTCCTATCTGTAACAGTGATTGAGATATAACATTTATGCATATTTGATGAGGTCACATGACCATATATGGTCATCACATTAGTTAGTCACATCTCTTGTCTCATAGCTTCGATATTGCATATGTTGCATGTCTCTATTTGTGATTCTGCTTGAGATATTACAATTATGCATATTTAATGACGTCACATGACCATATACGGTCATCTCATTAGTTACTCACATCTCATGTCCCATAGCTTCGATTTTGCACAGGTTGCATGTTCATGTCTGTAACAGTGCTTGAGTTATTTCATGTATGCATATTTGATGAAGTTACATGACCATATATGGTCATCACATTAGTTAGTCACATCTCTTGTCTCACAGCTTCGATATTGCACAGGTTGCATGTTTCTAACTGTAACAATGCTTGAGATAATTCAATTATGCATATTTAATGAAGTCACATGACCATATATGGTCATCACATTAGTTAGTCACATCTCTTGACCCATACCTTCGATATTGCACAGGATGCATGTCCCTAACTCTTGCAGTGCTTAATATATTACATTTATGCATATTCAATGAGGTCACATGCCCATATATGGTCATCTTGTTTGTTAGTAAAATTTCATGTACCATCACTTCAATATTGCACTGGTTGCATGTTCCCATCTGTAACTGTGCTTGAGTTATTACATTTATGCATATTTGATGAAGTCACATGACCATATATGGTCATCACATTAGTTAGTCACATCTCGTGTCTTATAGCTTCTATATTGCACAGGTTGCATGTCCCTATCTGTAACAGTGCTTGATATATTACATTTATGCATATTTAATGAGATCACATGACCATATATGGGCATCTTGTTTGTTAGTAGAATTTCATATACCATCACTTCAATATTGCACTAGTTGCATGTTCCTAACTGTAACAGTGCTTAAGATATTGCAATTATGTCTATAAAATGAGGTCACGTGACCATATAAAAGAACAAAAAAATATGAAAAAACATTCTAAAATCTTCTTATAAAAAACGGCTTTTCGCCTGGACTTCCATCTTTTGGAATTAAATACTATGTCATATGATCTTTCAAAGTTATTCAGGGTTAGTTGATTTGTCGAAAATTATGCAAATGAGATGCAAAACAAAATTTAAAAAAATTCTAAAAAAAAAAGTCACGTGACCGCTAAAGTTTTTTTTGATGAAATTTGTAGCCCTTGTCGCACTGCTACTATCATAAAAAAATTGGAGCACTCAGACCCTCAGAAAGATGCGCAATTCGGCATTGAAAATTTCGCCTTTAATCCAAGATGGCGGCCTGGTCATGTGACCTATGTGTCTGAACTTAGGATATGCACCAGATCTCATAGAGCTTTACCTTTGTGGCAAGTATGGAACTGATCGGTCCAACGGTGTTGACATAAAGCGTGACCAAAAATTTAGGCGGAAGAATAATAATAATAATAATAATAATAATAATAATAAACGGAACAATTACAAAAGGGTTTCGACCAAATGGGCTCGAAACCCTAAATATAGCTGCGTTGCAGCAATGTCGGGTTTCGAGCCCACTGACTTATTAGCAGCGTTCCAAAATCAGGAACACTGACAATAATATATTAAAGGAATTGCATGGTCTTCATACTAAACATGTTACATGTTCCTGTCTGTAACAGTGTTTAAGGTATTACAGTCTTGCATATTTAATGATGTCCCATGACCATATATGGTCATCGGATGTTTTTGTCAGCTCTGTTGTGCAATAACTTCAATATTGCATTGGTTGCATGTTCCTATCTGTAACAGTGCTTGAGATATAACATTTACGCATATTTGACGAGGTCACATGACCATATATGGTCATCACATTAGTTAGTCACATCTCTTGTTCCATAGATTCAATATTGCACAGGTTGCATGTTCCCGTCTGTAACAGTGCTTGAGTTATTACATTTATGCATATTTAATGATGTCACATGACCGTGTATGGGCATCAGATATGTTAGTCATCTCTCTTGTGCAAGACTTTTAATATTGCACTAGTTGCATGTTCCTGTCTGTAACAGTGCTTGAGTTATTACATTTATGCATATTTGTTGAGGTCACATGACCATATATGGTCATCACATTAGTTATTCACATCTCTTGTCCCATAGTTTCGATATTGCACAGGTTGCATGTGACAGTGATTGAGTTATTATATTTATGCATGTTTGATGAGGTCACATGACCATATATGGTCATCAGATATTGCTGTCATCTCTGTTGTGCAGTAACTTCAATATGGCATTGGTTGCATGTTCCTATCTGTAACAGTGCTGGAGTTATTACATTTATGCATATTTGATGAGGTCATATGACCATATATGGTCATCGGATATGTTAGTCACCTTTGTTGTGCAATAACTTCAATATTGCACTGGTTGTATGTTTCTATCAGTAACAGTGCTAGAGATGCATATTTGATGATGTCACATGACCATATATGGTCATCACATTAGTTAGTCACATCTCTTGTCTCATAGCTTCGATATTGCACAGGTTGCATGTTCCCGTCTGTTTACTGTGCTTGAGTTATTACATTTATGCATGTTCAATGAGGTCACATGACCATATATGGTCATCTTGTTTGTTAGTAAAATTTCATGTACCATCACTACAATATTGCACTGGTTGCATGTTCCTGTCTGTAACTGTGCTTGAGTTATTACATTTATGCATATTTGTTGAAGTCACATGACCATATATGGTCATCACATTAGTTACTCACATCTCATGTCCCATAGCTTCGATTTTGCACAGGTTGCATGTTCATGTCTGTAACAGTGCTTGAGTTATTTCATGTATGCATATTTGATGAAGTTACATAACCATATATGGTCATCACATTAGTTAGTCACATCTCTTGTCTCACAGCTTCGATATTGCACAGGTTGCATGTTTCTAACTGAAACAGTGCTTGAGATAATTCAATTATGCATATTTAATGAAGTCACATGACCATATATGGTCATCACATTAGTTAGTCACATCTCTTGACCCATACCTTCGATATTGCACAGGATGCATGTCCCTAACTCTTACAGTGCTTGATATATTACATTTAATCATATTCAATGAGGTCACATGACCATATATGTCATCTTGTTTGTTAGTAAAATTTCATGTACCATCACTTCAATATTGCACTGGTTGCATGTTCCCGTCTGTAACTGTTCTTGAGTTATTACATTTATGCATATTTGATGAAGTCACATGACCATATATGGTCATCACATTAGTTAGTCACATCTCGTGTCTTATAGCTTCGATATTGCACAGGTTGCATGTCGCTATCTGTAACAGTGCTTGATATATTACATTTATGCATATTTAATGAGATCACATGACCATATATGGTCATCTTGTTTGTTAGTAGAATTTCATGTACCATCACTTCAATATTGCACTGGTTGCATGTTCCTATCTGTAACAGTGCTTGAGATATTGCAATTATGTCTATAAAATGAGGTCACGTGACCATATAAAAGAACAAAAAAAATATGAAAAAACATTCTAAAATCTTCTTCTAAAAAACGGCTTATCGCCTGGACTTCATATTTTGGAATTAAATACTATGTCATATGATCTTTCAAAGTTATTCAGGGATAGTTGATTAGTCGAAAATTATGCAAATGAGATGCAAAAGAAAATTAAAAAAATTCTAGAAAAAAATTAGTCACGTGACCGCTAAAGTTTTTTTGATGAAATTTGTAGCCCTTGTCGCACTGCTACTATCATAAAAAAAATTGGAGCACTCAGACCCTCAGAAAGGTGCGCAATTCGGCATTGAAAATTTCGCCTTTAATCCAAGATGGCGGCCTGGTCATGTGACCTATGTGTCTGAACTTAGGATATGCACCAGATCTCATACAGCTTTACCATTGTGGCAAGTATGGAACTGATCGGTCCAACGGTGTTGACATAAAGCGTGACCAAAAATTTAGGCGGAAGAATAATAATAATAAATATAGCTGCGTTGCAGCAATGTCGGGTTTCGAGCCCACTGACTTATTAGCAGCGTTCCAAAACCAGCATCATTGACAAGAATATATTAATGGATTTGCATGGCCTTCATACTAAACATGTTACATGTTCCTGTCTGTAACAGTGCTTAATGTTTTACAATCATACATATTTAATGATGTCACATGACCATATATGGACATCGGATGTGTCGGTCACTTCTGTTGTGCAATAACTTTAATATTGCACTGGTTGCATGTTCCTATCTGTATCAGTGCTTGAGTTACTACATTTATGCATATTTGATGAGGTCACATGACCATATATGGTCATCAGATGTGTTAGTCACTTCTGTTGTTCCATAGATTCGATATTGCACAGGTTGCATGTTCCCGTCTGTAATAGTGCTTGAGTTATTACATTTATGCTTATTTGATGAGGTCACATGACCATATATGGTCATCGGATATGTTAGTCACTTCTGTTGTGCAATAGCTTCAATATTGCACTGGTTGCATGTTCCTATCTGTAACAGTGATTGAGATATAACATTTATGCATATTTGATGAGGTCACATGACCATATATGGTCATCAGATGTGTTAGTCACTTCTGTTGTGCAATAGCTTCAATATTGCACTGGTTGCATGTTCCTATCTGTAACAGTGCTTGAGTTACTACATTTATGCATATTTGATGAAGTTACATGACCATATATGGTCATCACATTAGTTAGTCACATCTCTTGTCTCATAGCTTCGATATTGCATATGTTGCATGTCTCTATTTGTGATTCTGCTTGAGATATTACAATTATGCATATTTAATGACGTCACATGACCATATACGGTCATCTCATTAGTTACTCACATCTCATGTCCCATAGCTTCGATTTTGCACAGGTTGCATGTTCATGTCTGTAACAGTGCTTGAGTTATTTCATGTATGCATATTTGATGAAGTTACATGACCATATATGGTCATCACATTAGTTAGTCACATCTCTTGTCTCACAGCTTCGATATTGCACAGGTTGCATGTTTCTAACTGTAACAGTGCTTGAGATAATTCAATTATGCATATTTAATGAAGTCACATGACCATATATGGTCATCACATTAGTTAGTCACATCTCTTGACCCATACCTTCGATATTGCACAGGATGCATGTCCCTAACTCTTACAGTGCTTGATATATTACATTTAATCATATTCAATGAGGTCACATGACCATATATGGTCATCTTGTTTGTTAGTAAAATTTCATGTACCATCACTTCAATATTGCACTGGTTGCATGTTCCCGTCTGTAACTGTGCTTGAGTTATTACATTTATGCATATTTGATGACGTCACATGACCATATATGGTCATCACATTAGTTAGTCACATCTCGTGTCTTATAGCTTCGATATTGCACAGGTTGCATGTCGCTATCTGTAACAGTGCTTGATATATTACATTTATGCATATTTAATGAGATCACATGACCATATATGGTCATCTTGTTTGTTAGTAGAATTTCATGTACCATCACTTCAATATTGCACTGGTTGCATGTTCCTATCTGTAACAGTACTTGAGATATTGCAATTATGTCTATAAAATGAGGTCACGTGACCATATAAAAGAACAAAAAAAAATATGAAAAAACATTCTAAAATCTTCTTCTAAAAAACGGCTTATCGCCTGGACTTCATATTTTGGAATTAAATACTATGTCATATGATCTTTCAAAGTTATTCAGGGATAGTTGATTAGTCGAAAATTATGCAAATGAGATGCAAAAGAAAATTAAAAAAATTCTAGAAAAAAATTAGTCACGTGACCGCTAAAGTTTTTTTTGATGAAATTTGTAGCCCTTGTCGCACTGCTACTATCATAAAAAAATTGGAGCACTCAGACCCTCAGAAAGGTGCGCAATTCGGCATTGAAAATTTCGCCTTTAATCCAAGATGGCGGCCTGGTCATGTGACCTATGTGTCTGAACTTAGGATATGCACCAGATCTCATACAGCTTTACCATTGTGGCAAGTATGGAACTGATCGGTCCAACGGTGTTGACATAAAGCGTGACCAAAAATTTAGGCGGAAGAATAATAATAATAAATATAGCTGCGTTGCAGCAATGTCGGGTTTCGAGCCCACTGACTTATTAGCAGCGTTCCAAAATCAGCATCATTGACAATAATATATTAAAGGAAATTGCATGGCCTTCATACTAAACATGTTGCATGTTCCTGTCTGTAACAGTGCTTAAGGTATTACAATCTTGCATATTTAATGATGTCCCATGACCATATATGGTCATCGGATGTTTTTGTCAGCTGTGTTGTGCAATAAATTCAATATTGCATTGGTTGCATTTTCCTATCTGTAACAGTGCTTGAGATGTAACATTTATGCATATTTGATGAGGTCACATGACAATATGTGGTCATCGGATATGTTAGTGACTTCTGTTGTGCAATAGCTTCAATATTGCACTGGTTGCATGTTCCTATATGTAACAGTGCTTGAGATATAACATTTATGCATATTTGATGAGGTCACATGACCATATATTTTCATTGGATGTGTTAGTCACTTCTGTTGTGCAATAGCTTCAATATTGCACTGGTTGCATGTTCCTATCTGTAACAGTGCTTGAGTTATTACATTTATGCATATTTGATGAAATTACATGACCATATATGGTCATCACATTAGTTAGCCACATCTCTTGTTTCATAGCTTCGATATTACATAGGTTACATGTCTCTATCTGTGATTCTGCTTGAGATATTACAATTATGCATATTTAATGACGGCACATGACCATATACGGTCATCACATTAGTTACTCACATCTCATGTCCCACAGCTTCGATTTTGCACAGGTTGCATGTTCATGTCTGTAACAGTGCTTGAGATAATTCAATTATGCATATTTAATGAAGTCACATGACCATATATGGTCATCACATTAGTTAGTCACATCTCTTGACCCATACCTTCGATATTGCACAAGTTGCATGTCCCTAACTCTTGCAGTGCTTGATATATTACATTTATGCATATTCAATGAGGTCACATGACCATATATGGTCATCTTGTTTGTTAGTAAAATTTCATGTACCATCCCTTCAATATTGCACTGGTTGCATGTTCCCGTCTGTAACTGTGCTTGAGTTATTACATTTATGCATATTTGAAGAAGTCACATGACCATATATGGTCATCACATTAGTTAGTCACATCTCGTGTCTTATAGCTTTGATATTGCACAGGTTGCATGTCCCTATCTGTAACAGTGCTTGATATATTACATTTATGCATATTTAATGAGATCACATGACCATATATGGTCATCTTGTTTGTTAGTAGAATTTCATGTACCATCACTTCAATATTGCACTGGTTGCATGTTCCTATCTGTAACAGTGCTTGAGATATTGCAATTATGTCTATAAAATGAGGTCACGTGACCATATAAAAGAAGAAAAAAATATGAAAAAACATTCTAAAATCTTCTTATAAAAAACGGCTTTTTGCCTGGACTTCCATATTTTGGAATTAAATACTATGTCATACGATCTTTCAAAGTTATTCAGGGTTAGTTGATTTGTCGAAAATTATGCAAATGAGATGCAAAACAAAATTTAAAAAAATTCTAAAAAAAAAAGTCACGTGACCGCTAAAGTTTTTTTTGATGAAATTTGTAGCCCTTGTCGCACTGCAACTATCATAAAAAAATTGGAGCACTCAGACCCTCAGAAAGGTGCGCAATTCGGCATTGAAAATTTCGCCTTTAATCCAAGATGGCGGCCTGGTCATGTGACCTATGTGTCTGAACTTAGGATATGCACTAGATCTCATCCAGCTTTACCAATGTGGCAAGTACTGAGCTGATCAGTCCAACGGCGTTGACATAAAGTGTGACCGAAAAACGGCGGAAGAATAATAATAATAAATATAGCTGCGTTGCAGCAATGTCGGGTTTCGAGCCCACTGACTTATTAGCAGCGTTCCAAAATCAGCATCATTGACAATAATATATTAAAGGAAATTGCATGGCCTTCATACTAAACATGTTACATGTTCCTGTCTGTAACAGTGCTTAAGGTATTACAATCTTGCATATTTAATGAGGTCCCATGACCATATACGGTCATCGGATGTTTTTTTCAGCTCTGTTGTGCAATAACTTCAATATTGCATTGGTTGCATGTTCCTATCTGTAACAGTGCTTGAGAAATAACATTTATGCATATTTGATGAGGTCACATGACCATATATGGTCATCACATTAGTTAGTCACATCTCTTGTTCCATAGATTCGATATTGCACAGGTTGCATGTTCCCGTCTGTAATAGTGCTTGAGTTATTACATTTATGCTTATTTGATGAGGTCACATGACCATATATGGTCATCGGATATGTTAGTCACTTCTGTTGTGCAATAGCTTCAATATTGCACTTGTTGCATGTTCCTATCTGTAACAGTGCTTGAGTTACTACATTTATTCATATTTGATGAAGTTACATGACCATATATGGTCATCACATTAGTTAGTCACATCTCTTGTATCATAGCTTTGATATTGCATAGGTTGCATGTCTATATCTGTGATTCTGCTTGAGATATTACAATTATGCATAATTAATGACGTCACATGACCATATACGGTCATCTCATTAGTTACTCACATCTCATGTCCCATAGCTTCGAGTTTGCACAGGTTGCATGTTCATGTCTGTAACAGTGCTTGAGTTATTACATGTATGCATATTTGAAGAAGTTACATGACCATATATGGTCATCACATTAGTTGGTCACATCTCTTGTCTCACAGCTTCGATATTGCACAGGTTGCATGTTTCTAACTGTAACAGTGCTTGAGATAATTCAATTATGCATATTTAATGAAGTCACATGACCATATATGGTCATCACATTAGTTAGTCACATCTCTTGACCCATACCTCCGATATTGCACAGGTTGCATGTAACTAACTCTTGCAGTGCTTGATATATTACATTTATGCATATTCAATGAGGTCACATGACCATATATAGTCATCTTGTTTTTTAGTAAAATTTCATGTACCATCACTTCAATATTGCACTGGTTGCATGTTCACGTCTGTAACTGTGCTTGAGTTATTACATTTATGCATATTTGATGAAGTCACATGACCATATATGGTCATCACATTAGTTAGTCACATCTCGTGTCTTATAGTTTCGATATTGCACAGGTTGCATGTCCCTATCTGTAACAGTGCTTGATATATTACATTTATGCATATTTAATGAGATCACATGACCATATATGGTCATCTTGTTTGTTAGTAGAATTTCATGTACCATCATTTCAATATTGCACTGGTTGCATGTTCCTATCTGTAACAGCGCTTGAGTTATTACATTTATGCATATTTGATGAAATTACGTGACCATATATGGTCATCACATTAGTTAGCCACATCTCTTGTCTCATAGCTTCGATATTGCATAGGTTGCATGTCTCTATCTGTGATTCTGCTTGAGATATTACAATTATGCATATTTAAGGACGTCACATGACCATATACGGTTATCACATTAGTTACTCACATCTCATGTCCCACATCTTCGATTTTGCACAGGTTGCATGTTCATGTCTGTAACAGTGCTTGATATAATTCAATTATGCATATTTAATGAAGTCACATGACCATATATGGTCATCACATTAGTTAGTCACATCTCTTGACCCATACCTTCGATATTGCACAGGTTGCATGTCCCTAACTCTTGCAGTGCTTGATATATTACATTTATGCATATTCAATGAGATCACATGACCATATATGGTCATCTTGTTTGTTAGTCAAATTTTATGTACCATCACTTCAATATTGCACTGGTTGCATGTTCCCGTCTGTAACTGTGCTTGAGTTATTACATTTATGCATATTTGATGAAGTCACATGACCATATATGGTCATCACATTAGTTAGTCACATCTCGTGTCTTATAGCTTCGATATTGCACAGGTTGCATGTCCCTATCTGTAACAGTGCTTGATATATTACATTTATGCATATTTAATGAGATCACATGACCATATATGGTCATCTTGTTTGTTAGTAGAATTTCATGTACCATCACTTCAATATTGCACTGGTTGCATGTTCCTATCTGTAACAGTGCTTGAGATATTGCAATTATGTCTAAAAAAATGAGGTCACGTGACCATGTAAAAGAACAAAAAAATATGGAAAAACATTCTAAAATCTTCTTATAAAAAACGGCTTATCGCCTGGACTCAATATTTTGGAATTAAATACTATGTCATATGATCTTTCAAAGTTATTCAGGGTTAGTTGATTTGTCGAAAATTATGCAAATGAGATGCAAAACAAAATTTCAAAAAATTCTAAAAAAAAAAGTCACGTGACCGCTAAAGTTTTTTTTGATGAAATTTGTAGCCCTTGTCGCAATGCTACTATCATAAAAAAATTGGAGCACTCAGACCCTCAGAAAGGTGCGCAATTCGGCATTGAAAATTTCGCCTTTAATCCAAGATGGCGGCCTGGTCATGTGACCTATGTGTCTGAACTTAGGATATGCACCAGATCTCATACAGCTTTACCATTGTAGCAAGTATGGAACTGATCGGTCCAACGGTGTTGACATAAAGCGTGACCAAAAATTTAGGCGGAAGAATAATAATAATAATAATAATAATAATAATAATAAACGGAACAATTACAATAGGGTTTCGACCAAATGGGCTCGAAACCCTAATAATAAACGGAACAATTTCAATAGGGTTTCGACCAAATGGGCTCGAAACCCTAAATATAGCTGCGTTGCAGCAATGTCGGGTTTCGAGCCCACTGACTTATTAGCAGCGTTCCAAAATCAGCATCATTGACAATAATATATTAAAGGAAATTGCATGGCCTTCATACTAAACATGATGCATGTTCCAGTCTGTAACAGTGCATAAGGTATTACAATCTTGCATATTTAATGATGTCCCATGACCATATATGGTCATCGGATGTTTTTGTCAGCTCTGTTGTGCAATAACTTCAATATTGCATTGGTTGCATTTTCCTATCTGTAACAGTGCTTGAGATATAACATTTATGCATATTTGATGAGGTCACATGACCATATGTGGTCATCACATTAGTTAGTCACATCTCTTGTTCCATAGATTCGATATTGCACAGGTTGCATGTTCCCGTCTGTAACAGTGCTTGAGTTATTACATTTATGCTTATTTGATGAGGTCACATGACCATATATGGTCATCGGATATGTTAGTCACTTCTGTTGTGCAATAGCTTCAATATTGCACTGGTTGCATGTTCCTATCTGTAACAGTGATTGAGATATAACATTTATGCATATTTGATGAGGTCACATGACCATATATGGTCATCAGATGTGTTAGTCACTTCTGTTGTGCAATAGCTTCAATATTGCACTGGTTGCATGTTCCTATCTGTAACAGTGCTTGAGTTACTACATTTATGCATATTTGATGAAGTTACATGACCATATATGGTCATCACATTAGTTAGTCACATCTCTTGTCTCATAGCTTCGATATTGCATATGTTGCATGTCTCTATTTGTGATTCTGCTTGAGATATTACAATTATGCATATTTAATGACGTCACATGACCATATACGGTCATCTCATTAGTTACTCACATCTCATGTCCCATAGCTTCGATTTTGCACAGGTTGCATGTTCATGTCTGTAACAGTGCTTGATTTATTTCATGTATGCATATTTGATGAAGTTACATGACCATATATGGTCATCACATTAGTTAGTCACATCTCTTGTCTCACAGCTTCGATATTGCACAGGTTGCATGTTTCTAACTGTAACAGTGCTTGAGATAATTCAATTATGCATATTTAATGAAGTCACATGACCATATATGGTCATCACATTAGTTAGTCACATCTCTTGACCCATACCTTCGATATTGCACAGGATGCATGTCCCTAACTCTTACAGTGCTTGATATATTACATTTAATCATATTCAATGAGGTCACATGACCATATATGGTCATCTTGTTTGTTAGTAAAATTTCATGTACCATCACTTCAATATTGCACTGGTTGCATGTTCCCGTCTGTAACTGTGCTTGAGTTATTACATTTATGCATATTTGATGAAGTCACATGACCATATATGGTCATCACATTAGTTAGTCACATCTCGTGTCTTATAGCTTCGATATTGCACAGGTTGCATGTCGCTATCTGTAACAGTGCTTGATATATTACATTTATGCATATTTAATGAGATCACATGACCATATATGGTCATCTTGTTTGTTAGTAGAATTTCATGTACCATCACTTCAATATTGCACTGGTTGCATGTTCCTATCTGTAACAGTGCTTGAGATATTGCAATTATGTCTATAAAATGAGGTCACGTGACCATATAAAAGAACCAAAAAAAATATGAAAAAACATTCTAAAATCTTCTTCTAAAAAACGGCTTATCGCCTGGACTTCATATTTTGGAATTAAATACTATGTCATATGATCTTTCAAAGTTATTCAGGGATAGTTGATTAGTCGAAAATTATGCAAATGAGATGCAAAAGAAAATTAAAAAAATTCTAGAAAAAAATTAGTCACGTGACCGCTAAAGTTTTTTTTGATGAAATTTGTAGCCCTTGTCGCACTGCTACTATCATAAAAAAATTGGAGCACTCAGACCCTCAGAAAGGTGCGCAATTCGGCATTGAAAATTTCGCCTTTAATCCAAGATGGCGGCCTGGTCATGTGACCTATGTGTCTGAACTTAGGATATGCACCAGATCTCATACAGCTTTACCATTGTGGCAAGTATGGAACTGATCGGTCCAACGGTGTTGACATAAAGCGTGACCAAAAATTTAGGCGGAAGAATAATAATAATAAATATAGCTGCATAGCAGCGATGACGGGTTTCGAGCCTGCATGGCTCATGGCAAATTGCACTTGCTCGATGTGATTATTTGACGAACGTTTCATGTCTAGAATGAAAGATAGCAGACAAACTACACAACATATGGATTTGATTTCACAGGAATATGATAAACTTAATGCAAGGACAAATAGTTCATGAGTTATAGAACTTTTTCTCTTTTACTAAATCCAAGATGGCTGCCAAAGGAAGCCATTTTTCGATAATCTACTTTAGTAACTTTGTAGAGCTATCAACAGAGATACTATATGCTAAATTGCTTTCCAAACAAGGAAGCAGTTTTTAACAAGATAATTTTTTGAGGTTTTTTGAATTTTTGTGATAAATTCAACATGGCCGCCAAAACCACTTGAATCATGGGAAATATTTTTATGAACACATAATCATCTTATCGAAGGGATGTTGTATGCCAACTTTGGTTTAAATCTGGCAAATTGTTCATGAGTTATAGCGTACTTTCACTTTTTACTAAATCCAAGATCGCTGCCAAAGGAAGCCATTTTTCAAAAATCTGCTTCAGTCACTTTGTAGAGCTATGGCCATAGGTGTTGCAAAGCAAATGTCTAATCACATGAACGAGCCATTTTTGAGAAGAAGATTTTAAATTTTTTTTGTCAATTTTCACAAAATCCAATATGGCGGCCAAGGTCACATGACCGCTAAAGATTTTATTGCTGATATTTGCTAGACATGAGCCATTGATGCCACACAAAAAAACCGGAAGTTCCTAGACCCTCAGAAAGTGGTGCAATTGAGCACTTCCGGTTTGTGTTCTACCTAAGATGGCGGCCAGGTCATGTGACCTACATGGCTGATTTTGGGGTATGCACCACAACTTATGGCCCTTCATCAGCATGCAAAATGCCTAATCAATCGCAGCATTATTTTTCAAGTTACAGTGCTTTAAAAAACGGTGGAAAAATAATAAGAATAATAATAATAATAAACATAGCAATTACAAAAGGGTTTCCGACCCGTAGGGCTCGAAACCCTAATAATAATAATAAACGGAACAATTACAATAGGGTTTCGACCAAATGGGCTCGAAACCCTAATAATAATAATAAACGGAACAATTACAATAGGGTTTCGACCAAATGGGCTCGAAACCCTAATAATAAACGGAACAATTTCAATAGGGTTTCGACCAAATGGGCTCGAAACCATAAATATAGCTGCATTGCAGCAATGTCGGGTTTCGAGCCCACTGACTTATTAGCAGCGTTCCAAAATCAGCATCATTGACAAGAGTATATTAAAGGAATTGCATGGCCTTCATACTAAACATGTTACATGTTCCTGTCTGTAACAGTGCTTAAGGTATTACAATCATGCATATTTAATGATGTCACATGACCATATATGGTCATCGGATATGTTAGTCACCTCTCTTGTGCAATAGATTCAATATTGCACTGGTTGCATGTTCCCGTTTGTAACAGGACTTGAGTTATTACATTTATTCAAATTTGATGAAGTTACATGACCATATATGGTCATCACATTAGTTAGTCACAACTTTTATCCCATAGCTTCGATATTGCACAGGTTGTATGTTCCCATCTGTAACAGTGCTTGAGTTATTACATTTATGCATATTTAATGTCACATGACCATATCTGGTCATCGGATATGTTAGTCACCTCTCTTGTGTAGTAGCTTCAATATTGCACTGGTTGCATGTTCCCGTTTGTAACACTACTTGAGTTATTACATTTAAGCATATTTGATGATGTTACATGACCATATATGGTTATCAGATGTGTTAGTCACTTCTGTTGTGCAATAACTTCAATATTGCACTGGTTGCATGGTCCTATCTGTAACAGTGCTTGACATATAACATTTATGCTTATTTGATGAGGTCACATGACCATATATGGTCATCACATTAGTTAGTCACAACTTTTATCCCATAGCTTCGATATTGCACAGGTTGCATGTTCCCGTCTGTAACAGTGCTTGAGTTATTACATTTATGCATATTTGATGAAGTTACATGACCATATATGGTCATCACATTAGTTAGTCCCATCTCGTGTCTCATAGCTTCGATGTTGCACAGGTTGCATGTTCCCGTCTGTAACAGTGCTTGAGTTATTACATTTATGCATATTTGATGAAGTCACATGACCATATATGGTCATCACATTAGTTAGTCACATCTCGTGTCTCATAGCTTCGATATTGCACAGGTTGCATGTTCCATCTGTAACAGTGCTTGAGTTATTACATTTATGCATATTTAATGAGGTCACATGACCATATATGGTCACCTTGTTTGTTAGTAAAATTTCTTGTACAATCACTTCAATATTGCACTGGTTGCATGTCCCTATCTGTTAGAATGCTTGAGATATTGCATTTATGCATATTTGATGAGGTAACATGACCATATATGGTCATCTTGTTTGTTAGTAAAATTTCATGTACCATCACTTCATTATTGCACTGGTTGCATGTTCCTATCTGTAACAGTGCTTGAGATATTGCAATTATGTCTATAAAATGAGGTCACGTGACCATATAAAAGAACAAAAAAAATATGAAAAAACATTCTAAAATCTTCTTATAAAAAACGGCTTATCGCCTGGATTTCATATTTTGCAATTAAATACTATGTCATATGATCTTTCAAAGTTATTCAGGGTTAGTTGATTAGTCGAAAATTATGCAAATGAGATGCAAAACAAAATTAAAAAAATTCTAGAAAAAAATTAGTCACGTGACCGCTAAAGTTTTTTTTGATGAAATTTGTAGCCCTTCTCCCACTGCTACTGCCCTAAAAAATTTGGAGCACTCAGACCCTCAGAAAGGTGTGCAAATCGGCATTGAAAATTTCGTCTTTAATCCAAGATGGCGGCCTGGTCATGTGACCTATGTGTCTGAACTTAGGATATGCACCAGATCTCATCCAGCTTTACCATTGTGGCAAGTATTGAGCTGATCGGTCTAACAGCATTGACATAAAGCGTGACCAAAAATTTAGGCGGAATCATAATAATAATAATAAACGGAACAATTTCAATAGGGTTTCAACCAAATGGGCTCGAAACCCTAATAATAATAAATATAGCTGCGTTGCAGCAATGTCGGGTTACGAGCCCACTGACTTATTAGCAGCGTTCCAAAATCAGCATCATTGACAATAATATATTAAAGGAAATTGCATGGCCTTCATACTAAACATGTTACATGTTCCTGTCTGTAACAGTGCTTAATGTATTACAATCTTGCATATTTAATGATGTCCCATGACCATATATGGTCATCGGATGTTTTTGTCAGCTCTGTTGTGCAATAACTTTAATATTGCATTGGTTGCATTTTCCTATCTGTAACAGTGCTTGAGATATAACATTTATGCATATTTGATGAGGTCACATGACCATGTGTGGTCATCACATTAGTTAGTCACATCTCTTGTTCCATAGATTCGATATTGCACAGGTTGCATGTTCCCGTCTGTAACAGTGCTTGAGTTATTACATTTATGCATATTTAATGATGTCACATGACCGTGTATGGGCATCAGATGTGTTAGTCACATATCTTGTCTCATAGCTTCGATATTGCACAGGTTGTGTGTTTCTATCTGTTACTGTGTTTCAAATATAACATTTATGCATATTTGATGATGTCACATGACCATATATGGTCATCACATTAGTTAGTCACATCTCTTGTTCCATAGATTCGATATTGCACAGGTTGCATGTTCCCGTCTGTAATAGTGCTTGAGTTATTACATTTATGCTTATTTGATGAGGTCACATGACCATATATGGTCATCGGATATGTTAGTGACTTCTGTTGTGCAATAGCTTCAATATTGCACTGGTTGCATGTTCCTATCTGTAACAGTGCTTGAGATATAACATTTATGCATATTTGATGAGGTCACATGACCATATATGGTCATCACATTAGTTAGTCACATCTCTTGTCCTATAGCTTCAATATTGCACTGGTTGCAAATTCCTATCTGTAACAGTGCTTGAGTTATTACATTTATGCATATTTGATGAAATTACATGACCATATATGGTCATCGCATTAGTTAGCCACATCTCTTGTCTCATAGCTTCGATATTACATAGGTTGCATGTCTCTATCTGTGATTCTGCTTGAGATATTACAATTATGCATATTTAATGACGTCACATGACCATATACGGTCATCACATTAGTTACTCACATCTCATGTCCCACAGCTTCGATTTTGCACAGGTTGCATGTTCATGTCTGTAACAGTGCTTGAGATAATTCAATTATGCATATTTAATGAAGTCACATGACCATATATGGTCATCACATTAGTTAGTAACATCTCGTGTCTTATAGCTTCGATATTGCACAGGTTGCATGTCCCTATCTGTAACAGTGCTTGATATATTACATTTATGCATATTTAATGAGATCACATGACCATATATGGTCATCTTGTTTGTTAGTAGAATTTCATGTACCATCACTTCAATATTGCACTGGTTGCATGTTCCTAACTGTAACAGTGCTTAAGATATTGCAATTATGTCTATAAAATGAGGTCACGTGACCATATAAAAGAACAAAAAAATATGAAAAAACATTCTAAAATCTTCTTATAAAAAACGGCTTTTCGCCTGGACTTCCATATTTTGGAATTAAATACTATGTCATATGATCTTTCAAAGTTATTCAGGGTTAGTTGATTTGTCGAAAATTATGCAAATGAGATGCAAAACAATATTTCAAAAAATTCTATAAAAAAAAGTCACATGACCGCTAAAGTTTTTTTTGATGAAATTTGTAGCCCTTGTCTCACTGCTACTATCATAGAAAAATTGGAGCACTCAGACCCTCAGAAAGGTGCGCAATTCGGCATTGAAAATTTCGTCTTTAATCCAAGATGGCGGCCTGGTCATGTGACCTATGTGTCTGAACTTAGGATATGCACCAGATCTCATACAGCTTAACCATTGTGGCAAGTATGGAACTGATCGGTCCAATGGTGTTGACATAAAGCATGACCAAAAATTTAGGCGGAAGAATAATAATAATAAATATAGCTGCGTTGCAGCAATGTCGGGTTTCGAGCCCACTGACTTATTAGCAACGTTCCAAAATCAGCATCATTGACAATAATATATTAAAGGAAATTGAATGGCCTTCATACTAAACACGTTACATGTTCCTGTCTGTAACAGTGCTTAAGGTATTATAATCTCGCATATTTAATTATGTCCCATGACCATATATGGTCATCTGATGTTTTTGTCAGCTCTGTTGTGCAATAACTTCAATATTGCATTGGTTGCATGTTCCTATCTGTAACAGTGCTTGAGATATAACATTTATGCATATTTGATGAGGTCACATGACCATATATGGTCATCACATTAGTTAGTCACATCTCTTGTTCCATAGATTCGATATTGCACAGGTTGCATGTTCCCGTCTGTAATAGTGATTGAGTTATTACATTTATGCTTATTTGATGAGGTCACATGACCATATATGGTCATCGGATATGTTAGTGACTTCTGTTATGCAATAGCTTCAATATTGCACTGGTTGCATGTTCCTATCTGTAACAGTGCTTGAGATATAACATTTATGCATATTTGATGAGGTCACATGACCATATATGGTCATCGGATGTGTTAGTCACTTCTGTTGTGCAATAGCTTCAATATTGCACTGGTTGCATGTTCCTATCTGTAACAGTGCTTGAGTTATTACATTTATGCATATTTGATGAAATTACATGACCATATATGGTCATCACATTAGTTAGCCACATCTCCTGTCTCATAGCTTCGATATTGCATAGGTTGCATGTCTCTATCTGTGATTCTGCTTGAGATATTACAATTATGCATATTTAATGACGTCACATGACTATATACGGTCATCACATTAGTTACTCACATCTCATGTCCCACAGCTTCGATTTTGCACAGGTTGCATGTTCATGTCTGTAACAGTGCTTGAGATAATTCAATTATGCATATTTAATGAAGTCACATGACCATATATGGTCATCACATTAGTTTGCCACATCTCTTGACCCATACCTTCGATATTGCACAGGTTGCATGTCCCTAACTCTTGCAGTGCTTGATATATTACATTTATGCATATTCAATGAGGTCACATGACCATATATGGTCATCTTGTTTGTTAGTAAAATTTCATGTACCATCACTTCAATATTGCACTGGTTGCATGTTCCCGTCTGTAACTGTGCTTGAGTTATTACATTTATGCATATTTGATGAAGTCACATGACCATATATGGTCATCATATTAGTTAGTCACATCTGGTGCCTTATAGCTTCGATATTGCACAGGTTGCATGTCCCTATCTGTAACAGTGCTTGATATATTACATTTATGCATATTTAATGAGATCACATGACCATATATGGTCATCTTGTTTGTTAGTAGAATTTCATGTACCATCACTTCAATATTGCACTGGTTGCATGTTCCTATCTGTAACAGTGCTTGAGATATTGCAATTATGTCTATAAAATGAGGTCACGTGACCATATAAAAGAACAAAAAAATATGAAAAAACATTCTAAAATCTTCTTATAAAAAACGGCTTTTCGCCTGGTCTTCCATATTTTGAAATTAAATACTATGTCATATGATCTTTCAAAGTTATTCAGGGTTAGTTGATTTGTCGAAAATTATGCAAATGAGATGCAAAACAAAATTTAAAAAAATTCTAAAAAAAAAAGTCACGTGACCGCTAAAGTTTTTTTTGATGAAATCTGTAGCCCTTGTCGCACTGCTACTATCATAAAAAAATTGGAGCACTCAGACCCTCAGAAAGGTGCGCAATTCGGCATTGAAAATTTCGCCTTTAATCCAAGATGGCGGCCTGGTCATGTGACCTATGTGTCTGAACTTAGGATATGCACCAGATCTCATACAGCTTTACCTTTGTGGCAAGTATTGAATTGATCGGTCCAACGGCGTTGACATAAAGCGTGACCAAAAATTTAGGCGGAAGAATAATAATAATAATAATAATAAATATAGCTGCGTTGCAGCAATGTCGGGTTTCGAGCCCACTGACTTATTAGCAGCGTTCCAAAATCAGCATCATTGACAATAATATATTAAAGGAAATTGCATGGCCTTCATACTAAACATGTTGCATGTTCCTGTCTGTAACAGTGCTTAATGTATTACAATCTTGCATATTTAATGATGTCCCATGACCATATATGGTCATTGGATGTTTTTGTCAGCTCTGTTGTGCAATAACTTCAATATTGCATTGGTTGCATTTTCCTATCTGTAACAGTGCTTGAGATATAACATTTATGCATATTTGATGAGGTCACATGACCATGTGTGGTCATCACATTAGTTAGTCACATCTCTTGTTCCATAGATTCGATATTGCACAGGTTGCATGTTCCCGTCTGTAACAGTGCTTGAGTAATTACATTTATGCATATTTAATGATGTCACATGACCGTGTATGGGCATCAGATGTGTTAGTCACATATCTTGTCTCATAGCTTCGATATTGCACAGGTTGTGTGTTTCTATCTGTTACTGTGTTTCAAATATAACATTTATGCATATTTGATGAGGTCACATGACCATATATGGTCATCACATTAGTTAGTCACATCTCTTGTTCCATAGATTCGATATTGCACAGGTTGCATGTTCCCGTCTGTAATAGTGCTTGAGTTATTACATTTATGCTTATTTGATGAGGTCACATGACCATATATGGTCATCGGATATGTTAGTGACTTCTGTTGTGCAATAGCTTCAATATTGCACTGGTTGCATGTTCCTATCTGTAACAGTGCTTGAGATATAACATTTATACATATTTGATTAGGTCACATGACCATATATGGTCATCGGATGTGTTAGTCATTTCTGTTGTGCAATAGCTTCAATATTGCACTGGTTGCATGTTCCTATCTGTAACAGTGCTTGAGTTATTACATTTATGCATATTTGATGAAATTACATGACCATATATGGTCATCACATTAGTTAGCCACATCTCTTGTCTCATAGCTTCGATATTGCATAGGTTGCATGTCTCTATCTGTGATTCTGCTTGAGATATTACAATTATGCATATTTAATGACATCACATGACCATATACGGTCATCACATTAGTTACTCACATCTCATGTCCCACAGCTTATTTTGCACAGGTTGCATGTTCATGTCTGTAACAGTGCTTGAGATAATTCAATTATGCATATTTAATGAAGTCACATGACCATATATGGTCATCACATTAGTTAGTCACATCTCTTGACCCATACCTTCGATATTGCACAGGTTGCATGTCCCTAACTCTTGCAGTGCTTGATATATTACATTTATGCATATTCAATGAGGTCACATGACCATATATGGTCATCTTGTTTGTTAGTAAAATTTCATGTACCATCACTTCAATATTGCACTGGTTGCATGTTCCCGTCTGTAACTGTGCTTGAGTTATTACATTTATGCATATTTGATGAAGTCACATGACCATATATGGTCATCACACTAGTTAGTAACATCTCGTGTCTTATAGCTTCGATATTGCACAGGTTGCATGTCCCTATCTGTAACAGTGCTTGATATATTACATTTATGCATATTTAATGAGATCACATGACCATATATGGTCATCTTGTTTGTTAGTAGAATTCCATGTACCATCACTTCAATATTGCACTGGTTGCATGTTCCTAACTGTAACAGTGCTTAAGATATTGCAATTATGTCTATAAAATGAGGTCACGTGACCATATAAAAGAACAAAAAAATATGAAAAAACATTCTAAAATCTTCTTATAAAAAACGGCTTTTCGCCTGGACTTCCATATTTTGGAATTAAATACTATGTCATATGATCTTTCAAAGTTATTCAGGGTTAGTTGATTTGTCGAAAATTATGCAAATGAGATGCAAAACAAAATTTCAAAAAATTCTAAAAAAAAAAGTCACGTGACCGCTAAAGTTTTTTTTGATGAAATGTGTAGCCCTTGTCGCACTGCTACTATCATAAAAAAATTGGAGCACTCAGACCCTCAGAAAGGTGCGCAATTCGGCATTGAAAATTTCGCCTTTAATCCAAGATGGCGGCCTGGTCATGTGACCTATGTGTCTGAACTTAGGATATGCACCAGATCTCATACAGCTTCACCATTGTGGTAAGTATGGAACTGATCGGTCCAACGGTGTTGACATAAGCGTGACCAAAAATTTAGGCGGAAGAATAATAATAATAATAATAATAATAAATATAGCTGCGTTGCAGCAATGTCGGGTTTCGAGCCCACTGACTTATTAGCAGCGTTCCCAAATCAGCATCATTGACAATAATATATTAAAGGAAATTGCATGGCCTTCATACTAAACATGTTGCATGTTCCTGTCTGTTACAGTGCTTAAGGTATTACAATCTTGCATATTTAATGTGTCCCATGACCATATATGTTCATCGGATGTTTTTGTCAGCTCTGTTGTGCAATAACTTCAATATTGCATTGGTTGCATTTTCCTATCTGTAACAGTGCTTGAGATATAACATTTATGCATATTTGATGAGGTCACATGACCATATGTGGTCATCACATTAGTTAATCAAATCTCTTGTTCCATAGATTCGATATTGCACAGGTTGTATGTTCCCGTCTGTAACAGTGCTTGAGTTATTACATTTATGCATATTTAATGATGTCACATGACCGTGTATGGGCATCAGATATGTTAGTCACATATCTTGTCTCATAGCTTCGATATTGCACAGGTTGTGTGTTTCTATCTGTTACTGTGTTTCAAATATAACATTTATGCATATTTGATGAGGTCACATGACCATATATGGTCATCACATTAGTTAGTCACATCTCTTGTTCCATAGATTCGATATTGCACAGGTTGCATGTTCCCGTCTGTAATAGTGCTTGAGTTATTACATTTATGCTTATTTGATGAGGTCACATGACCATATATGGTCATCGGATATGTTAGTGACTTCTGTTGTGCAATAGCTTCAATATTGCACTGGTTGCATGTTCCTATCTGTAACTGTGCTTGAGATATAACATTTATGCATATTTGATGAGGTCACATGACCATATATGGTCATCGGATGTGTTAGTCACTTCTGTTGTGCAATAGCTTCAATATTGCACTGGTTGCATGTTCCTATCTGTAACAGTGCTTGAGTTATTACATTTATGCATATTTGATGAAATTACATGACCATATATGGTCATCACATTAGTTAGCCACATCTCTTGTCTCATAGCTTCGATATTGCATAGGTTGCATGGCTCTATCTGTGATTCTGCTTGAGATATTACAATTATGCATATTTAATGACGTCACATGACCATATACGGTCATCACATTAGTTACTCACATCTCATGTCCCACAGCTTCGATTTTGCACAGGTTGCATGTTCATGTCTGTAACAGTGCTTGAGATAATTCAATTATGCATATTTAATGAAGTCACATGACCATATATGGTCATCGCATTAGTTAGCCACATCTCTTGACCCATACCTTCGATATTGCACAGGTTGCATGTCCCTAACTCTTGCAGTGCTTGATATATTACATTTATGCATATTCAATGAGGTCACATGACCATATATGGTCATCTTGTTTGTTAGTAAAATTTCATGTACCATCACTTCAATATTGCACTGGTTGCATGTTCCCGTCTGTAACTGTGCTTGAGTTATTACATTTATGCATATTTGATGAAGTCACATGACCATATATGGTCATCACATTAGTTAGTCACATCTCTTGACCCATACCTTCGATATTGCACAGGTTGCATGTCCCTAACTCTTGCAGTGCTTGATATATTACATTTATGCATATTCAATGAGGTCACATGACCATATATGGTCATCTTGTTTGTTAGTAAAATTTCATGTACCATCACTTCAATATTGCACTGGTTGCATGTTTCCGTCTGTAACTGTGCTTGAGTTATTACATTTATGCATATTTGATGAAGTCACATGACCATATATGGTCATCACATTAGTTAGTAACATCTCGTGTCTTATAGCTTCGATATTGCACAGGTTGCATGTCCCTATCTGTAACAGTGCTTGATATATTACATTTATGCATATTTAATGAGATCACATGACCATATATGGTCATCTTGTTTGTTAGTAGAATTTCATGTACCATCACTTCAATATTGCACTGGTTGCATGTTCCTATCTGTAACAGTGCTTAAGATTTTGCAATTATGTCTATAAAATGAGGTCACGTGACCATATAAAAGAACAAAAAAATATGATAAAACATTCTAAAATCTTCTTATAAAAAACGGCTTATCGCCTGGACTCAATATTTTGGAATTAAATACTATGTCATATGATCTTTCAAAGTTATTCAGGGTTAGTTGATTTGTCGAAAATTATGCAAATGAGATGCAAAACAAAATTAAAAAAAATTCTTAAAAAAAAAGTCACGTGACCGCTAAAGTTTTTTTTGATGAAATTTGTAGTCCTTGTCGCACTGCTACTATCATAAAAAAATTGGAGCACTCAGACCCTCAGAAAGGTGCGCAATTCGGCATTGAATATTTCGCCTTTAATCCAAGATGGCGGCCTGGTCATGTGACCTATGTGTCTGAACTTAGGATATGCACCAGATCTCATACAGCTTTACCATTGTGGCAAGTATGGAACTGATCGGTCCAACGGTGTTCACATAAAGCGTGACCAAAAATTTAGGCGGAAGAATAATAATAATAATAATAATAAATATAGCTGCGTTGCAGCAATGTCGGGTTTCGAGCCCACTGACTTATTAGCAGCGTTCCAAAATCAGCATCATTGACAATAATATATTAAAGGAAATTGCATGGCCTTCATACTAAACATGTTACATGTTCCTGTCTGTATCAGTGTTTAAGGTATTACAGTCTTGCATATTTAATGATGTCCCATGACCATATATGGTCATCAGATGTTTTTGTCAGGTCTGTTGTGCAATAACTTCAATATTGCATTGGTTGCATGTTCTTATCTGCAACAGTGCTTGAGGTATAACATCTATGCATATTTGATGAGGTCACATGATCATATATGGTTATCACATTAGTGAGTCACATCTCTTGTTCCATAGATTCGATATTGCACAGGTTGCATGTTCCCGTCTGTAACAGTGCTTGAGTTATTACATTTATGCATATGTAATGATGTCACATGACCGTGTATGGTCATCAGATGTGTTATTCATCTCTTGTGCAAAACCTTCAATATTGCACTAGTTGCATGTTCCTGTCTGTAACAGCGCTTGAGTTATTACATTTATGCATATTTGATGAGGTCACATTACCATATACGGTCATCGGATATGTTAGTCACCTCTGTTGTGCAATAATTTCAATATTGCACTGGTTACATGTTCCTATCTGTAACAGTGCTTGAGATATAACATTTATGCATATTTGATGAGGTCACATGACCATATATGGTCATCACATTAGTTAGTCACATATCTTGTCTCATAGCTTCGATATTGCACTAGTTGCATGTTCCTGTCTGTAACAGTACTTGAGTTATTACGTTTATGCATATTTGACGAGATCACATGACCATATATGGTCATCACATTAGTTAGTCACATCTCTTGTCTCATAGCTTCGATATTGCACAGGTTGCATGTTCCCGGCTGTAACAGTACTTGAGTTATTACATTTATGCATATCTGATGAAGTCACATGACCACATATGGTCATCACATTAGCTAGTCACATCTCGTGTCTTATAGCTTCGATATTGCACAGGTTGCATGTCCCTAACTCTTACAGTGCTTGATATATTACATTTATGCATATTCAATGAGGTCACATGACCATATATGGTCATCTTGTTTGTTAGTAAAATTTCATGTACCATCCCTTCAATATTGCACTGGTTGCATGTTCCCGTCTGTAACTGTGCTTGAGTTATGACATTTATGCATATTTGATGAAGTCACATGACCATATATGGTCATCACATTAGTTAGTCACATCTCGTGTCTTATAGCTTCGATATTGCACAGTGCTTGATATATTACATTTATGCATATTTAATGAGATCACATGACCATATATGGTCATCTTGTTTGTTAGTAGAATTTCATGTACCATCACTTCAATATTGCACTGGTTGCATGTTCCTATCTGTAACAGTGCTTGAGATATTGCAATTATGTCTATAAAATGAGGTCACGTGACCATATAAAAGAACAAAAAAATATGAAAAAACATTCTAAAATCTTCTTATAAAAAACGGCTTTTCGCCTGGACTTCCATATTTTGGAATTAAATACTATGTCATATGATCTTTCAAAGTTATTCAGGGTTAGTTGATTTGTCGAAAATTATGCAAATGAGATGCAAAACAAAATTTAAAAAAATTCTAAAAAAAAAAGTCACGTGACCGCTAAAGTTTTTTTTGATGAAATTTGTAGCCCTTGTCGCACTGCTACTATCATAAAAAAATTGGAGCACTCAGACCCTCAGAAAGGTGCGCAATTCGGCATTGAAAATTTCGCATTTAATCCAAGATGGCGGCCTGGTCATGTGACCTATGTGTCTGAACTTAGGATATGCACCAGATCTCATACAGCTTAACCATTGTGGCAAGTATGGAACTGATCGGTCCAACGGTGTTGACATAAAGCGTGACCAAAAATTTAGGCGGAAGAATAATAATAATAATAATAATAATAATAATAAACGGAACAATTTCAATAGGGTTTCGACCAAATGGGCTCGAAACCCTAAATAGCTGCGTTGCAGCAATGTCGGGTTTCGAGCCCACTGACTTATTAGCAGCATTCCAAAATCAGCATCATTGACAATAATATATTATAGGAAATTGCATGGCCTTCATACTAAACATGTTGCATGTTGCTGTCTAGTAACAGTGCTTAAGGTATTACAATCTTGCATATTTAATGATGTCCCAAAACCATATATGGTCATCGGATGTTTTTGTCAGCTCTGTTGTGCAATAACTTCAATATTGCATTGGTTGCACTTTCCTATCTGTAACAGTGCTTGAGATATAACATTTATGCATATTTGATGAGGTCACATGACCATATGTGGTCATCACATTAGTTAGTCACATCTCTTGTTCCATAGATTTGATATTGCACAGGTTGCATGTTCCCGTCTGTAACAGTGCTTGAGTTATTACATTTATGCATATTTAATGATGTCACATGACCGTGTATATGCATCAGATGTGTTAGTCACATATCTTGTCTCATAGCTTCGATATTGCACAGGTTGTGTGTTTCTATCTGTTACTGTGTTTCAAATATAACATTTATGCATATTTGATGATGTCACATGACCATATATGGTCATCACATTAGTTAGTCACATCTCTTGTCCCATAGCTTCGATATTGCACAGGTTGCATGTTCCCGTCTGTAACAGTGCTTGAGTTATTACATTTATGCATATTTGATGAGGTCACATGATCATATATAGTCATCACATTAGTTAATCACATCTCTTGACCCGTAGCTTCGATATTGCACAGGTTGCATGTCCCTAACTCTTACAGTGCTTGATATATTACATTTATGCATATTCAATGAGGTCACATGACCATATATGGTCATCTTGTTTGTTAGTAAAATTTCATGTACCATCACTTCAATATTGCACTGGTTGCATGTTCCTGTCTGTAACTGTGCTTGAGTTATTACATTTATGTATATTTGATGAAGTCACATGACCATATATGGTCATGACATTAGTTAGTCACATCTCGTGTCTTATAGCTTCGATATTGCACAGGTTGCATGTCCCTATCTGTAACAGTGCTTGATATATTACATTTATGCATATATAATGAGATCACATGACCATATATGGTCATCTTGTTTGTTAGTAGAATTTCATGTACCATCACTTCAAAATTGCACTGGTTGCATGTTCCTATCTGTAACAGTGCTTGAGATATTGCAATTATGTCTATAAAATGAGGTCACGTGACCATATAAAAGAACAAAAAAAATATGAAAAAACATTCTAAAATCTTCTTATAAAAAACGGCTTATCGCCTGGACTCGATATTTTGGAATTAAATACTATGTCATATGATCTTTCAAAGTTATTCAGGGTTAGTTGATTTGTCGAAAATTATGCAAATGAGATGCAAAACAAAATTTAAAAAAATTCTAAAAAAAAAGTCACGTGACCGCTAAAGTTTTTTTTGATGAGATTTGTAGCCCTTG
This sequence comes from Saccoglossus kowalevskii, assembly GCF_978046115.1. Lineage (NCBI taxonomy): Eukaryota > Metazoa > Hemichordata > Enteropneusta > Harrimaniidae > Saccoglossus > Saccoglossus kowalevskii. The sequence goes on along the minus strand of NW_028188621.1, from coordinate 178,605 downwards.
TCGCACTGCTACTATCATAAAAAAATTGGAGCACTCAGACCCTCAGAAAGGTGCGCAATTCGGCATTGAAAATTTCGCCTTTAATCCAATATGGCGGCCTGGTCATGTGACCTACGTGTCTGAACTTAGGATATGCACCAGATCTCATATAGCTTTACCATTGTGGCAAGTATTGAATTGATCGGTCCAACGGCGTTGACATAAAGCGTGACCAAAAATTTAGGCGGAAGAATAATAATAATAAATATAGCTGCGTTGCAGCAATGTCGGGTTTCGAGCCCACTGACTTATTAGCAGCGTTCCAAAACCAGCATCATCGACAAGAATATATTAATGGATTTGCATGGCCTTCATACTAAACATGTTACATGTTCCTGTCTGTAACAGTGCTTAATGTTTTACAATCATACATATTTAATGATGTCACATGACCATATATGGACATCGGATGTGTCGGTCACTTCTGTTGTGCAATAACTTCAATATTGCACTGGTTGCATGTTCCTATCTGTATCAGTGCTTGACATATAACATTTATGCATATTTGATGAGGTCACATGACCATATATGGTCACCACATTAGTTAGTCACATCTATTGTTCCATAGATTCGATATTGCACAGGTTGCATGTTCCCGTCTGTAATAGTGCTTGAGTTATAACATTTATGCTTATTTGATGAGGTCACATGACAATATATGGTCATCAGATGTGTTAGTCACTTCTGTTGTGCAATAGCTTCAATATTGCACTGGTTGCATGTTCCTATCTGTAACAGTGCTTGAGTTACTACATTTATGCATATTTGATGAAGTTACATGACCATATATGGTCATCACATTAGTTAGTCACATCTCTTGTCTCATAGCTTCGATATTGCATATGTTGCATGTCTCTATTTGTGATTCTGCTTGAGATATTACAATTATGCATATTTAATGACGTCACATGACCATATACGGTCATCTCATTAGTTACTCACATCTCATGTCCCATAGCTTCGATTTTGCACAGGTTGCATGTTCATGTCTGTAACAGTGCTTGAGTTATTTCATGTATGCATATTTGATGAAGTTACATGACCATATATGGTCATCACATTAGTTAGTCACATCTCTTGTCTCACAGCTTCGATATTGCACAGGTTGCATGTTTCTAACTGTAACAGTGCTTGAGATAATTCAATTATGCATATTTAATGAAGTCACATGACCATATATGGTCATCACATTAGTTAGTCACATCTCTTGACCCATACCTTCGATATTGCACAGGATGCATGTCCCTAACTCTTACAGTGCTTGATATATTACATTTAATCATATTCAATGAGGTCACATGACCATATATGGTCATCTTGTTTGTTAGTAAAATTTCATGTACCATCACTTCAATATTGCACTGGTTGCATGTTCCCGTCTGTAACTGTGCTTGAGTTATTACATTTATGCATATTTGATGAAGTCACATGACCATATATGGTCATCACATTAGTTAGTCACATCTCGTGTCTTATAGCTTCGATATTGCACAGGTTGCATGTCGCTATCTGTAACAGTGCTTGATATATTACATTTATGCATATTTAATGAGATCACATGACCATATATGGTCATCTTGTTTGTTAGTAGAATTTCATGTACCATCACTTCAATATTGCACTGGTTGCATGTTCCTATCTGTAACAGTGCTTGAGATATTGCAATTATGTCTATAAAATGAGGTCACATGACCATATAAAAGAACAAAAAAAATATGAAAAAACATTCTAAAATCTTCTTCTAAAAAACGGCTTATCGCCTGGACTTCATATTTTGGAATTAAATACTATGTCATATGATCTTTCAAAGTTATTCAGGGATAGTTGATTAGTCGAAAATTATGCAAATGAGATGCAAAAGAAAATTAAAAAAATTCTAGAAAAAAATTAGTCACGTGACCGCTAAAGTTTTTTTTGATGAAATTTGTAGCCCTTGTCGCACTGCTACTATCATAAAAAAATTGGAGCACTCAGACCCTCAGAAAGGTGCGCAATTCGGCATTGAAAATTTCGCCTTTAATCCAAGATGGCGGCCTGGTCATGTGACCTATGTGTCTGAACTTAGGATATGCACCAGATCTCATACAGCTTTACCATTGTGGCAAGTATGGAACTGATCGGTCCAACGGTGTTGACATAAAGCGTGACCAAAAATTTAGGCGGAAGAATAATAATAATAAATATAGCTGCAGAGCAGCTATTAACGGCTTTCAAGAAAAAGGAGCCATAACACCATTAAATTTGGGGAAAACAAGTTTGAAGATTTGATTTGTGCAATGTTTATACTTGTAGGTTACACGACGTTCTGGCCCAATGCCTTCATTGTAGCGATATTTCCATGTCTCTAACTTCAATAGAGCTCGAGATATTATATGCATATTTAATGAGCTCTATGACCATATATAGTCAACGGATATGTTGGCCAATTCTTTTTTCCATTGCCTTCAATACAGCGTTGGTACCCTGTCTGTACATGCAATACTGCTTGAAATATTAGAGACATGCATATTTAATGAGTTCTATGACCATATATGGTCAACTGATATGTTGGCCAATTCCCTTTTCTATTGCCTTCAATATAGTGTTTGTTCCATGTTTGTACATGGAATAGCGCTTGAGATATTAGAGACATGCATATTAAATGAGTTCTATGACCATATATGGTCAACGGATATGTTCGCCATTTTTTCTTTCCCAGTGCCTTCAATATAGCATTGGTACCATGTTTATACTTGCAATGGTGCTTGAAATATTGGAGACATGCATATTTAATGAGTTCTATAACCATATATGGTCAACGAATATGTTGACAATTTCTCGTGTCCAAAGCCTTCAGTATACCGTTAGTTCCATGTTTGTACATGCTATAGTTTTTGAGTTACAAGAGACATGCATATTTAATGAGTTCCAACATGGCGGCCGAACCACGTGACTAATCGAAAATCTGCTTCAGTCACTTTTAATGGCATGACATGTAGAAGGTATATACAAATTTTCAGGCAAAACGGTCCAGCCGTTTCAGAGAAGAAGTCGTTTGAAGTTGGCGGAAGAATAATAATAATAATAATAAACATAACAAAAACAATAGGCTTTCAAGCCTGAAGGGACTTGAAAGCCTAATAATAATAATAAACGGAACAATTACAATAGGGTTTCGACCAAATGGGCTCGAAACCCTAAATATAGCTGCATAGCAGCAATCACCGGTTTTCAAGACCATGGCACATGGCCAAGTCACATGCAATGCATGGCCATGTATGACTGTTTGCAATAGCCCTCAAAATTAACGTTGGTTCCATGTTTGTATATGTGATAGTGTCCGAGATATTATAGCTATGCATATTTAATGAGTTCCATGACCATATATAGTCATCGGGTATGTTTGTCAATTCTCTTGTCCAATGTATTTAATATAGCATTGGTTCAATGTTCCTACTTGCAACAGTGCCTAAGATATTAGAGACTTGCATATTTAATGAGTTCTATGACCATATATGGTCATTTAAAATGTTGGTCAATTCTTTTGTCCAATGCCTTCAGTATAGGTTTGGGTACATGTCTCTATCTTTAAAAGTGCTTGAGATATTATGGATATGCATATTTAATGAGTTCTATGACCATATATGGTCATCAACTATGTTGGTCAATTCTTTTCTCCAATGTCTTCAATATAGCATTGGTTCCATGTTTGTACTTGCAATCGTGCCTGAGATATTAGAGACATGCATATTAAATGAGTTCTATGACCATATATAGTCATTTTATATGTTGGTCATTCTTTTTGTCCAATGCCTTCAATATAGGTTTGGGTATATGTCTACATCTTTAAAAGTGCTTGAGATATTATGGATATGCATATTTAATGAGTTCTATGACGATATATGGTCATCTACTATGTTGGTCAATTCTTTTGTCCAATGACTTCAATATAGCATTGGTTCCATGTTCCTACCTGCAACAGTGCCTAAGATATTAGAGGCATGCATATTTAATGAGTTCTATGAGCATATATGGTCATCTTATATGTTGGACAATTCTCTTGTCCAATGTCTTCAGTATAGGTTTGGGTACATGTCCCTATCTTTAAAAGTGCTCGAGATATTATGGATATGCATACTTAATGAGTTCTATAACCATATATGGTAATCGAATATGTTGGTCAATCCTTTTGTCCAATGTCTTCAATATAGTATTGGTTCCATGTTTGTGCTTACAATAGTACTCGAGATATTAGAGACATGCATATTTAATGAGTTGTATGACCATATATGGTCATCGACTGTGTTGGTCAATTATCTTGTCCAATGTCTTCAACATAGGTTTGGGTACATGTCTCTATCTTTAAAAGTGTTCGAGATATATGGATATGCATATTTAATCAGTTCTATGACCATATATGGTCATCGAATATGTTGGTCAATTCTCTAGTCCTATGTCTTCAATATAGCGTTGATTCCATGTTTGAACTTGCAATAATGCCTGAGATATTAGAGACACGCATATTTAATGAGTTATATGACCATATATAGTCATACACTATGTTGATCAATTCTTTTGTTCAATGTCTTCAATATAGCATTGGTTCCATGTTTATACTTGCAATAGTGCCTGAGATATTAAAGACATGCATATTTAATGAGTTACATGACCATATATGGTCATCCAATATTTTGGTCAATTCTTTTCTCCAATGTCTTCAATATAGCGTTAGTTCCATGTTTGTACTTGCAATAGTGCCTGAGATATTAGAGACATGCATATTTAATGAGTTGCATGACCATTTATGGTCATCCAATATTTTGGTCAATTCACTTGTCCAATGTCTTCAATATAGCGTTAGTTCCATGTTTCTATATGCAATAGTTCTCAATATATGTCAATTCAATGTGTATCGTATATGGGCCCTCCCCCTTTCCCATAATGCAACATTGCTGACTATTTTATATAAAATGTGAAAAATATTCATAAATCAACTGCTCCAAAACTACTGGTCGCACTTCCATGATTCTTTGATTAATCTGTAGTATGTATGATGTTCTTGAAAATTATGGCGTGGAATTTTGATACGATCAAAATTATGCAAATGAGATGCAAAACAATATTTCAGAAAATTCTAGAAAAAAAAGTCACATGACCGTTCAACTTTTTTTTCATGAAATACGTAGCTCTAAGGCCAATGCTTCTTTTAACCGAAAGTTTGAGACTCCTAGACCCTCAGAAAGGTGTTTAAATGAGCATGCCATTTTTCGTCTTAAATTCAAAATGGCCACCGTACCACGTGACCAATATGCGTCATCTTAGGATATGCACTAGATCTCATCAAACTTTACAAACATGTGCAAACATTTTCAAGATATGTGCAACGGTGTTCGAATGGCGCTTAGCGAAAAATCTGGCGGAATAATAATAAAAAACATAACGATTACAATAGGTTTCCAAGACATGTGTCTTGAAAACCTAATAATAATAAATATAGCTGCGTTGCAGCAATGTCGGGTTTCGAGCCCACTGACTTATTAGCAGCGTTCCAAAATCAGCATCATTGACAATAATATATTATAGGAAATTGCATGGCCTTCATACTAAACATGTTACATGTTCCTGTCTGTAACAGTGCTTAAGGTATTACAATCTTGCATATTTAATGATGTCCCATGACCATATATGGTCATCGGATGTTTTTGTCAGCTCTGTTGTGCAATAACTTCAATATTGCATTGGTTGCATTTTCCTATCTGTAACAGTGCTTGAGATAAAACATTTATGCATATTTGATGAGGTCACATGACCATATGTGGTCATCACATTAGTTAGTCACATCTCTTGTTCCATAAATTCGATATTGCACAGGTTGCATGTTCCCGTCTGTAACAGTGCTTCAGTTATTACATTTATGCATATTTAATGATGTCACATGACCGTGTATGGGCATCAGATGTGTTAGTCACATATCTTGTCTCATAGCTTCGATATTGCACAGGTTGTGTGTTTCTTTCTGTTACTGTGTTTCAAATATAACATTTATGCATATTTGATGAGGTCACATGACCATATATGGTCATCACATTAGTTAGTCACATCTCTTGTTCCATAGATTCGATATTGCACAGGTTGCATGTTCCCGTCTGTAATAGTGCTTGAGTTATTACATTTATGCTTATTTGATGAGGTCACATGACCATATATGGTCATCGGATATGTTAGTGACTTCTGTTGTGCAATAGCTTCAATATTGCACTGGTTGCATGTTCCTATCTGGAACAGTGCTTGAGATATAACATTTATGCATATTTGATGAGGTCACATGACCATATATGGTCATCGGATGTGTTAGTCACTTCTGTTGTGCAATAGCTTCAATATTGCACTGGTTGCATGTTCCTATCTGTAACAGTGCTTGAGATATAACATTTATGCATATTTGATGAGGTCACATGACCATATATGGTCATCGCATTAGTAAGCCACATCTCTTGTCTCATAGCTTCGATATTGCATAGGTTGCATGTCTCTATCTGTGATTCTGCTTGAGATATTACAATTATGCATATTTAATGACGTCACATGACCATATACGGTCATCACATTAGTTACTCACATATCATGTCCCACAGCTTCGATATTGCACAGGTTGCATGTCCCTAACTCTTGCAGTGCTTGATATATTACATTTATGCATATTCAATGAGGTCACATGACCATATATGGTCATCTTGTTTGTTAGTAAAATTTCATGTACCATCACTTCAATATTGCACTGGTTGCATGTTCCCGTCTGTAACTGTGCTTGAGTTATTACATTTATGCATATTTGATGAAGTCACATGACCATATATGGTCATCACATTAGTTAGTCACATCTCGTGTCTTATAGCTTCGATATTGCACAGGTTGCATGTCCCTATCTGTAACAGTGCTTGATATATTACATTTATGCATATTTAATGAGATCACATGACCATATATGGTCATCTTGTTTGTTAATAGAATGTGATGTACCATCACTTCAATATTGCACTGGTTGCATGTTCCTATCTGTAACAGTGCTTGAGATATTACATTTATGCATATTTAATGAGATCACATGACCATATATGGTCATCTTGTTTGTTAGTAGAATTTCATGTACCATCACTTCAATATTGCACTGGTTGCATGTTCCTATCTGTAACAGTGCTTGAGATATTGCAATTATGTCTATAAAATGAGGTCACGTGACCTTATAAAAGAACAAAAAAAATATGAAAAAACATTCTAAAATCTTCTTCTAAAAAACGGCTTATCGCCTGGACTTCATATTTTGGAATTAAATACTATGTCAAATGATCTTTCAAAGTTATTCAGGGATAGTTGATTAGTCGAAAATTATGCAAATGAGATGCAAAAGAAAATTAAAAAAATTCTAGAAAAAAATTAGTCACGTGACCGCTAAAGTTTTTTTTGATGAAATTTGTAGCCGTTGTCGCACTGCTACTATCATAAAAAAATTGGAGCACTCAGACCCTCAGAAAGGTGCGCAATTCGGCATTGAAAATTTCGCCTTTAATCCAAGATGGCGGCCTGGTCATGTGACCTATGTGTCTGAACTTAGGATATGCACCAGATCTCATACAGCTTTACCATTGTGGCAAGTATGGAACTGATCGGTCCAACGGTGTTGACATAAAGCGTGACCAAAAATTTAGGCGGAAGAATAATAATAATAAATATAGCTGCGTTGCAGCAATGTCGGGTTTCGAGCCCACTGACATATTAGCAGCGTTCCAAAATCAGCATCATTGACAATAATATATTAAAGGAAATTACATGGCCTTCATACTAAACATGTTACATGTTCCTGTCTGTAACAGTGCTTAAGGTATTACAATCTTGCATATTTAATAATGTCCCATGACCATATACGGTCATCGGATGTTTTTTTCAGCTCTGTTGTGCAATAACTTCAATATTGCATTGGTTGCATGTTCCTATCTGTAACAGTGCTTGAGATATAACATTTGTGCATATTTGATGAGGTCACCTGACAATATATGGTCATCACATTAGTTAGTCACATCTCTTGTTCCATAGATTCGATATTGCACAGGTTGCATATTCCCGTCTGTAATAGTGCTTGAGTTATTACATTTATGCTTATTTGATGAGGTCACATGACCATATATGGTCAACGGATATGTTAGTCACTTCTGTTGTGCAATAGCTTCAATATTGCACTGGTTGCATGTTCCTATCTGTAACAGTGCTTGAGATATAAAATTTATGCATATTTGATGAGGTCACATGACCATATGTGGTCATCGGATGTGTTAGTCACTTCTGTTGTGCAATAGCTTCAATATTGCACTGGTTGCTTGTTCCTATCTGTAAAAGTGCTTGAGTTATTACATTTATGCATATTTGATGAAGTTACATGACCATATATGGTCATCACATTAGTTAGTCATATCTCTTGTCACATGGCTCCGATATTGCATAGGTTGCATGTCTCTATCTGTGATTCTGCTTGAGATATTACAATTATGCATATTTAATGACGGCACATGACCATATACAGTCATCACATTAGTTACTCACATCTCATGTCCCATAGCTTCAATTTTGCACAGGTTGCATGTTTCTATCTGTAACAGTGCTTGAGATAATTCAATTATGCATATTTAATGATGTCACATGACCATATATGTTCATCACATTAGTTAGTCACATCTCTTGACCCATACCTCCGATATTGCACAGGTTTCATGTAACTAACTCTTGCAGTGCTTGATATATTACATTTATGCATATTCAATGAGGTCACATGACCATATATAGTCATCTTGTTTGTTAGTAAAATTTCATGTACCATCCCTTCAATATTGCACTGGTTGCATGTTCCCGTCTGTAACTGTGCTTGAGTTATTACATTTATGCATATTTGATGAAGTCACATGACCATATATGGTCATCACATTAGTTAGTCACATCTCGTGTCTTATAGCTTCGATATTGCACAGGTTGCATGTCCCTATCTGTAACAGTGCTTGATATATTACATTTATGCATATTTAATGAGATCACATGACCATATATGGTCATCTTGTTTGTTAGTAGAATTTCATGTATCATCACTTCAATATTGCACTGGTTGCATGTTCCTATCTGTAACAGTGCTTGAGATATTGCAATTATGTCTATAAAATGAGGTCACGTGACCATATAAAAGAAAAAAAAAATATGAAAAAACATTCTAAAATCTTCTTATAAAAAACGGCATATCGCCTGGACTCGATATTTTGGAATTAAATACTATGTCATATGATCTTTCAAAGTTATTCAGGGTTAGTTGATTTGTCGAAAATTATGCAAATGAGATGCAAAACAAAATTTAAAAAAATTCTAAAAAAAAAAGTCACGTGACCGCTAAAGTTGTTTTTGATGATATTTGTAGCCCTTGTCGCACTGCTACTATCATAAAAAAATTGGAGCACTCAGACCCTCAGAAAGGTGCGCAATTCGGCATTGAAAATTTCGCCTTTTAATCCAAGATGGCGGCCTGGTCATGTGACCTACGTGTCTGAACTTAGGATATGCACCAGATCTCATATAGCTTTACCATTGTGGCAAGTATTGAATTGATCGGTCCAACGGCGTTGACATAAAGCGTGACCAAAAATTTAGGCGGAAGAATAATAATAATAATAATAATAATAATAATAATAAACGGAACAATTACAAAAGGGTTTCGACCAAATGGGCTCGAAACCCTAATAAATATAGCTGCGTTGCAGCAATGTCGGGTTTCGAGCCCACTGACTTATTAGCAGCGTTCCAAAATCAGCATCATCGACAATAATATATTAAAGGAAATTGCATGGCCTTCATACTAAACATGTTGCATGTTCCTGTCTGTAACAGTGCTTAAGATATTACAATCATGCATATTTAATGATGTCACATGACCATATATGGTCATCGGATATGTTAGTCACTTCTGTTGTGCAATAGTTTCAATATTGCACTGGTTGCATTTTCCTATATGTAACAGTGCTTGAGATATAACATTTATGCATATTTGATGAAGTTACATGACCATATATGGTCATCACATTAGTTAGTCATATCTCTTGTCACATAGCTTCGATATTGCATAGGTTGCATGTCTCTATCTGTGATTCTGCTTGACATATTACAATTATGCATATTTAATGACGGCACATGACCATATACGGTCATCACATTAGTTACTCACATCTCATGTCCCATAGCTTCGATTTTGCACAGGTTGCATGTTTCTATCTGTAACAGTGCTTGAGATAATTCAATTATGCATATTTAATGAAGTCACATGACCATATATGGTCATCACATTAGTTAGTCACATCTCTTGTTCCATAGATTCGATATTGCACAGGTTGCATGGTCCCGTCTGTAATAGTGCTTGAGTTATTACATTTATGCTTATTTGATGAGGTCACATGACCATATATGGTCATCAGATATGTTAGTGACTTCTGTTGTGCAATAGCTTCAATATTGCACTGGTTGTATGTTCCTATCTGTAACAGTGCTTGAGATATAACATTTATGCATATTTGATGAGGTCACATGACCATATATGGTCATCGGATGTGTTAGTCACTTCTGTTGTGCAATAGCTTCAATATTGCACTGGTTGCATGTTCCTATCTGTAACAGTGCTTGAGTTATTACATTTATGCATATTTGATGAAATTACATGACCATATATGGTCATCACATTAGTTAGCCACATCTCTTGTCTCATAGCTTCGATATTGCATAGGTTGCATGTCTCTATCTGTTATTCTGCTTGAGATATTACAATTATGCATATTTAATGACGTCACATGACCATATACGGTCATCACATTAGTTACTCACATCTCATGTCCCACAGCTTCGATTTTGCACAGGTTGCATGTTCCCGTCTGTAACTGTGCTTGAGTTATTACATTTATGCATATTTGATGAAGTCACATGACCATATATGGTCATCACATTAGTTAGTCACATCTCGTGTCTTATAGCTTCGATATTGCACAGGTTACATGTCCCTATCTGTAACAGTGCTTGATATATTACATTTATGCATATTTAATGAGATCACATGACCATATATGGTCATCTTGTTTGTTAGTAGAATTTCATGTACCATCACTTCAATATTGCACTGGTTGCATGTTCCTATCTGTAACAGTGCTTGAGATATTGCAATTATGTCTATAAAATGAGGTCACGTGACCATATAAAAGAACAAAAAAATATGAAAAAAACATTCTAAAATCTTCTTATAAAAAACGGCTTTTCGCCTGGACTTCCATATTTTGGAATTAAATACTATGTCATATGATCTTTCAAAGTTATTCAGGGTTAGTTGATTTGCCGAAAATTATGCAAATGAGATGCAAAACAAAATTTCAAAAAATTCTAAAAAAAAAAGTCACGTGACCGCTAAAGTTTTTTTTGATGAAATTTGTAGCCCTTGTCCCACTGCTACTATCATAAAAAAATTGGAGCACTCAGACCCTCAGAAAGGTGCGCAATTCGGCATTGAAAATTTCGCCTTTAATCCAAGATGGCGGCCTGGTCATGTGACCTATGTGTCTGAACTTAGGATATGCACCAGATCTCATACAGCTTTACCATTGTGGCAAGTATGAAACTGATCGGTCCAACGGTGTTGACATAAAGCGTGACCAAAAATTTAGGCGGAAGAATAATAATAATAATAATAATAATAATAATAATAAACGGAACAATTACAAAAGGGTTTCGACCAAATGGGCTCGAAACCCTAATAATAAATATAGCTGCGTTGCAGCAATGTCGGGTTTCGAGCCCACTGACTTATTAGCAGCGTTCCAAAATCAGCATCATTGACAATAATATATTAAAGGAAATTGCATGGCCTTCATACTAAACATGTTGCATGTTCCTGTCTGTAACAGTGCTTAAGGTATTACAATCTTGCATATTTAATGATGTCCCATGACCATATATGGTCATCGGATGTTTTTGTCAGCTCTGTTGTGCAATAACTTCAATATTGCATTGGTTGCATTTTCCTATCTGTAACAGTGCTTGAGTTATTACATTTATGCACATTTAATGATGTCACATGACCGTGTATTGGCATCAGATGTGTTAGTCACATATCTTGTCTCATAGCTTCGATATTGCACAGGTTGTGTGTTTCTATCTGTTACTGTGTTTCAAATATAACATTTATGCATATTTGATGAGGTCACATGACCATATATGGTCATCACATTAGTTAGTCACATCTCTTGTCCCATAGCTTTGATATTGCACAGGTTGCATGTTCCCGTCTGTAACAGTGCTTGAGTTATTACATTTATGCATATTGGATGAGGTCACATGATCATATATAGTCATCACATTAGTTAGACACATCTCTTGTTCCATAGATTCGATATTGCACAGGTTGCATGTTCCCGTCTGTAATAGTGATTGAGTTATTACATTTATGCTTATTTGATGAGGTCACATGACCATATATGGTCATCGGATATGTTAGTGACTTCTGTTGTGCAATAGCTTCAATATTGCACTGGTTGCATGTTCCTATCTGTAACAGTGCTTGAGATATAACATTTATGCATATTTGATGAGGTCACATGACCATATATGGTCATCGGATGTGTTAGTCACTTCTGTTGTGCAATAGCTTCAATATTGCACTGGTTGCATGTTCCTATCTGTAACAGTGCTTGAGTTATTACATTTATGCATATTTGATGACTTTACATGACCATATATGGTCATCACATTAGTTAGCCACATCTCTTGTCTCATAGCTTCGATATTGCATAGGTTGCATGTCTCTATCTGTGATTCTGCTTGAGATATTACAGTTATGCATATTTAATGACGTCACATGACCATATACGGTCATCTTGTTTGTTAGTAAAATGTCATGTACCATCACTTCAATATTGCACTGGTTGCATGTTCCTGTCTGTAACAGTGCTTGAGTTATTACATTTATGCGTATTTAATGACGTCACATGACCATATACGGTTATCACATTAGTTACTCACATCTCATGTCCCACAGCTTCGATTTTGCACAGGTTGCATGTTCATGTCTGTAACAGTGCTTGAGATAATTCAATTATGCATATTTAATGAAGTCACATGACCATATATGGTCATCACATTAGTTAGCCACATCTCTTGACCCGTACCTTCGATATTGCACAGGTTGCATGTCCCTAACTCTTACAGTGCTTGATATATTACATTTATGCATATTCAATGAGGTCACATGACCATATATGGTCATCTTGTTTGTTAGTAAAATTTCATGTACCATCACTTCAATATTGCACTGGTTGCATGTTCCCGTCTGTAACTGTGCTTGAGTTATTACATTTATGCATATTTGATGAAGTCACATGACCATATATGGTCATCACATTAGTTAGTCACATCTCGTGTCTTATAGCTTCGATATTGCACAGGTTGCATGTCCCTATCTGTAACAGTGCTTGATATATTACATTTATGCATATTTAATGAGATCACATGACCATATATGGTCATCTTGTTTGTTAGTAGAATTTCATGTACCATCACTTCAATATTGCACTGGTTGCATGTTCCTATCTGTAACAGTGCTTGAGATATTGCAATTATGTCTATAAAATGAGGTCACGTGACCATATAAAAGAACAAAAAAATATGAAAAAACATTCTAAAATCTTCTTATAAAAAACGGCTTATCGCCTGGACTCGATATTTTGGAATTAAATACTATGTCATATGATCTTTCAAAGTTATTCAGGGTTAGTTGATTTGTCGTAAATTATGCAAATGAGATGCAAAACAAAATTTAAAAAAATTCTAAAAAAAAAAGTCACGTGACCGCTAAAGTTTTTTTTGATGATATTTGTAGCCCTTGTCGCACTGCTACTATCATAAAAAAATTGGAGCACTCAGACCCTCAGAAAGGTGCGCAATTCGGCATTGAAAATTTCGCCTTTAATCCAAGATGGCGGCCTGGTCATGTGACCTACGTGTCTGAACTTAGGATATGCACCAGATCTCATATAGCTTTACCATTGTGGCAAGTATTGAATTGATCGGTCCAACGGCGTTGACATAAAGCGTGACCAAAAATTTAGGCGGAAGAATAATAATAATAAATATAGCTGCGTTGCAGCAATGTCGGGTTTCGAGCCCACTGACTTATTAGCAGCGTTCCAAAATCAGCATCATTGACAATAATATATTAAAGGAAATTGCATGGCGTTCATACTAAACATGTTACATGTTCCTGTCTGTAACAGTGCTTAAGGTATTATAATCTCGCATATTTAATGATGTCCCATGACCATATATGGTCATCTGATGTTTTTGTCAGCTCTGTTGTGCAATAACTTCAATATTGCATTGGTTGCATGTTCCTATCTGTAACAGTGCTTGAGATATAACATTTATGTATATTTGATGAGGTCACATGACCATATATGGTCATCGGATGTGTTAGTCAATTCTGTTGTGCAATAGCTTCAATATTGCACTGGTTGCATGTTCCTATCTGTAACAGTGCTTGAGTTATTACATTTATGCATATTTGATGAAATTACATGACCATATATGGTCATCACATTAGTTAGCCACATCTCTTGTCTCATAGCTTCGATATTGCATAGGTTGCATGTCTCTATCTGTGATTCTGCTTGAGATATTACAATTATGCATATTTAATGACGTCACATGACCATATACGGTCATCACATTAGTTACTCACATCTCATGTCCCACAGCTTCGATTTTGCACAGGTTGCATGTTCATGTCTGTAACAGTGCTTGAGATAATTCAATTATGCATATTTAATGAAGTCACATGACCATATATGGTCATCACATTAGTTAGCCACATCTCTTGACCATACCTTCGATATTGCACAGGTTGCATGTCCCTAACTCTTGCAGTGCTTGATATATTACATTTATGCATATTCAATGAGGTCACATGACCATATATGGTCATCTTGTTTGTTAGTACAATTTCATGTACCATCACTTCAATATTGCACTGGTTGCATGTTCCCGTCTGTAACTGTGCTTGAGTTATTACATTTATGCATATTTGATGAAGTCACATGACCATATATGGTCATCACATTAGTTAGTCACATCTCGTGTCTTATAGCTTCGATATTGCACAGGTTGCATGTCCCTATCTGTAACAGTGCTTGATATATTACATTTATACATATTTAATGAGATCACATGACCATATATGGTCATCTTGTTTGTTAGTAGAATTTCATGTACCATCACTTCAATATTGCACTGGTTGCATGTTCCTATCTGTAACAGTGCTTGAGATATTGCAATTATGTCTATAAAATGAGGTCACGTGACCATATAAAAGAACAAAAAAATATGAAAAAACATTCTAAAATCTTCTTATAAAAAATGGCTTTTCGCCTGGACTTCAATATTTTGAAATTAAATACTATGTCATATGATCTTTCAAAGTTATTCAGGGTTAGTTGATTTGTCGAAAATTATGCAAATGAGATGCAAAGCAAAATTTAAAAAAATTCTAAAAAAAAAAGTCACGTGACCGCTAAAGTTTTTTTTGATGAAATTTGTAGCCCTTGTCGCACTGCTACCATCATAAAAAAATTGGAGCACTCAGACCCTCAGAAAGGTGCGCAATTCGGCATTGAAAATTTCGCCTTTAATCCAAGATGGCGGCCTGGTCATGTGACCTATGTGTCTGAACTTAGGATATGCACCAGATCTCATACAGCTTTACCATTGTGGCAAGTATGAAACTGATCGGTCCAACGGTGTTGACATAAAGCGTGACCAAAAATTTAGGCGGAATCATAATAATAATAATAAATATAGCTGCGTTGCAGCAATGTCGGGTTTCGAGCCCACTGACTTATTAGCAGCGTTCCACAATCAGCATCATTGACAATAATATATTAAAGGAAATTGCATGGCCTTTATACTAAACATGTTACATGTTCCTGTCTGTAACAGTGCTTAAGGTATTACAATCTTGCATATTTAATGATGTCACATGACCATATATGGTCATCGGATGTTTTTGTCACCTCTGTTGTGCAATAACTTCTATATTGCATTGGTTGCATTTTCCTATCTGTAACAGTGCTTGAGATATAACATTTATGCATATTTGATGAGGTCACATGACCATATGTGGTCATCACATTAGTTAGTCACATCTCTTGTTCCATAGATTCGATATTGCACAGGTTGCATGTTCCCGTCTGTAACAGTGCTTGAGTTATTACATTTATGCATATTTAATGATGTCACATGACCGTGTATGGGCATCAGATGTGTTAGTCACATATCTTTCTCATAGCTTCGATATTGCACAGGTTGTGTGTTTCTATCTGTTACTGTGTTTCAAATATAACATTTATGCATATTTGATGAGGTCACATGACCATATATGGTCATCACATTAGTTAGTCACATCTCTTGTCCCATAGCTTCGATATTGCACAGGTTGCATGTTCCCGTCTGTAACAGTGCTTGAGTTATTACATTTATGTATATTTGATGAAGTCACATGACCATATATGGTCATGACATTAGTTAGTCACATCTCGTGTCTTATAGCTTCGATATTGCACAGGTTGCATGTCCCTATCTGTAACAGTGCTTGATATATTACATTCATGCATATTTAATGAGATCACATGACCATATATGGTCATCTTGTTTGTTAGTAGAATTTCATGTACCATCACTTCCAAATTGCACTGGTTGCATGTTCCTATATGTAACAGTGCTTGAGATATTGCAATTATGTCTATAAAATGAGGTCACGTGACCATATAAAAGAACAAAAAAATATGAAAAAACATTCTAAAATCTTCTTATAAAAAACGGCTTATCGCCTGGACTCGATATTTTGGAATTAAATACTATGTCATATGATCTTTCAAAGTTATTCAGGGTTAGTTGATTTGTCGAAAATTATGCAAATGAGATGCAAAACAAAATTTAAAAAAATTCTAAAAAAAAAAGTCACGTGACCGCTAAAGTTTTTTTTGATGAGATTTGTAGCACTTGTCGCACTGCTACTATCATAAAAAAATTGGTGCACTCAGACCCACAGAAAGGTGCGCAATTCGGCATTGAAAATTTCGCCTTTAATCCAAGATGGCGGCCTGGTCATGTGACCTACGTGTCTGAACTTAGGATATGCACCAGATCTCATATAGCTTTACCATTGTGGCAAGTATTGAATTGATCGGTCCAACGGCGTTGACATAAAGCGTGACCAAAAATTTAGGCGGAAGAATAATAATAATAATAATAATAATAATAATAATAAACGGAACAATTACAATAGGGTTTCGACCAAATGGGCTCGAAACCCTAATAATAATAAATATAGCTGCGTTGCAGCAATGTCGGGTTTCGAGCCCACTGACTTATTAGCAGCGTTCCAAAATCAGCAACACTGACAATAATATATTAAAGGAATTGCATGGTCTTCATACTAAACATGTTACATGTTCCTGTCTGTAACAGTGTTTAAGGTATTACAGTCTTGCATATTTAATGATGTCCCATGACCACATATGGTCATCGGATGTTTTTGTCAGCTCTGTTGTGCAATAACTTCAATATTGCATTGGTTGCATGTTCCTATCTGTAACAGTGCTTGAGATATAACATTTACGCATATTTGACGAGGTCACATGACCATATATGGTCATCACATTAGTTAGTCACATCTCTTGTTCCATAGATTCAATATTGCACAGGTTGCATGTTCCCGTCTGTAACAGTGCTTGAGTTATTACATTTATGAATATTTAATGATGTCACATGACCGTGTATGGGCATCAGATATGTTAGTCATCTCTCTTGTGCAAGACTTTCAATATTGCACTAGTTGCATGTTCCTGTCTGTAACAGTGCTTGCGTTATTACATTTATGCATATTTGTTGAGGTCACATGACCATATATGGTCATCACATTAGTTATTCACATCTCTTGTCCCATAGTTTCGATATTGCACATGTTGCATGTGACAGTGCTTGAGTTATTATATTTATGCATGTTTGATGAGGTCACATGACAATATATGGTCATCAGATATGGCTGTCATCTCTGTTGTGCAGTAACTTCAATATGGCATTGGTTGCATGTTCCTATCTGTAACAGTGCTGGAGTTATTACATTTATGCATATTTGATGAGGTCATATGACCATATATGGTCATCGGATATGTTAGTCACCTCTGTTGTGCAATAACTTCAATATTGCACTGGTTGTATGTTTCTATCTGTAACAGTGCTAGAGATGCATATTTGATGATGTCACATGACCATATATGGTCATCACATTAGTTAGTCACATCTCTTGTCTCATAGCTTCGATATTGCACAGGTTGCATGTTCCCGTCTGTTTACTGTGCTTGAGTTATTACATTTATGCATGTTCAATGAGGTCACATGACCATATATGGTCATCTTGTTTGTTAGTAAAATTTCATGTACCATCACTACAATATTGCACTGGTTGCATGTTCCCGTCTGTAACTGTGCTTGAGTTATTACATTTATGCATATTTGTTGAAGTCACATGACCATATATGGTCATCACATTAGTTACTCACATCTCATATCCCATAGCTTCGATTTTGCACAGGTTGCATGTTCATGTCTGTAACAGTGCTTGAGTTATTTCATGTATGCATATTTAATGAAGTCACATGACCATATATGGTCATCACATTAGTTAGTCACATCTCTTGACCCATACCTTCGATATTGCACAGGATGCATGTCCCTAACTCTTACAGTGCTTGATATATTACATTTAATCATATTCAATGAGGTCACATGACCATATATGGTCATCTTGTTTGTTAGTAAAATTTCATGTACCATCACTTCAATATTGCACTGGTTGCATGTTCCCGTCTGTAACTGTTCTTGAGTTATTACATTTATGCATATTTGATGAAGTCACATGACCATATATGGTCATCACATTAGTTAGTCACATCTCGTGTCTTATAGCTTCGATATTGCACAGGTTGCATGTCGCTATCTGTAACAGTGCTTGATATATTACATTTATGCATATTTAATGAGATCACATGACCATATATGGTCATCTTGTTTGTTAGTAGAATTTCATGTACCATCACTTCAATATTGCACTGGTTGCATGTTCCTATCTGTAACAGTGCTTGAGATATTGCAATTATGTCTATAAAATGAGGTCACGTGACCATATAAAAGAACAAAAAAAATATGAAAAAACATTCTAAAATCTTCTTCTAAAAAACGGCTTATCGCCTGGACTTCATATTTTGGAATTAAATACTATGTCATATGATCTTTCAAAGTTATTCAGGGATAGTTGATTAGTCGAAAATTATGCAAATGAGATGCAAAAGAAAATTAAAAAAATTCTAGAAAAAAATTAGTCACGTGACCGCTAAAGTTTTTTTTGATGAAATTTGTAGCCCTTGTCGCACTGCTACTATCATAAAAAAATTGGAGCACTCAGACCCTCAGAAAGGTGCGCAATTCGGCATTGAAAATTTCGCCTTTAATCCAAGATGGCGGCCTGGTCATGTGACCTATGTGTCTGAACTTAGGATATGCACCAGATCTCATACAGCTTTACCATTGTGGCAAGTATGGAACTGATCGGTCCAACGGTGTTGACATAAAGCGTGACCAAAAATTTTGGCGGAAGAATAATAATAATAAATATAGCTGCGTTGCAGCAATGTCGGGTTTCGAGCCCACTGACATATTAGCAGCGTTCCAAAATCAGCATCATTGACAATAATATATTAAAGGAAATTGCATGGCCTTCATACTAAACATGTTACATGTTCCTGTCTGTAACAGTGCTTAAGGTATTACAATCTTGCATATTTAATAATGTCCCATGACCATATACGGTCATCGGATGTTTTTTTCAGCTCTGTTGTGCAATAACTTCAATATTGCATTGGTTGCATGTTCCTATCTGTAATAGTGCTTGAGATATAACATTTGTGCATATTTGATGAGGTCACCTGACCATATATGGTCATCACATTAGTTAGTCACATCTCTTGTTCCATAGATTCGATATTGCACAGGTTGCATATTCCCGTCTGTAATAGTGCTTGAGTTATTACATTTATGCTTATTTGATGAGTCACATGACCATATATGGTCAACGGATATGTTAGTCACTTCTGTTGTGCAATAGCTTCAATATTGCACTGGTTGCATGTTCCTATCTGTAACAGTGCTTGAGATATAACATTTATGCATATTTGATGAGGTCACATGACCATATATGGTCATCGGATGTGTTAGTCACTTCTGTTGTGCAATATCTTCAATATTGCACTGGTTGCTTGTTCCTATCTGTAACAGTGCTTGAGTTATTACATTTATGCATATTTGATGAAGTTACATGACCATATATGGTCATCACATTAGTTAGTCATATCTCTTGTCACATGGCTCCGATATTGCATAGGTTGCATGTCTCTATCTGTGATTCTGCGTGAGATATTACAATTATGCATATTTAATGACGGCACATGACCATATACGGTCATCACATTAGTTACTCACATCTCATGTCCCATAGCTTCGATTTTGCACAGGTTGCATGTTTCTATCTGTAACAGTGCTTGAGATAATTCAATTATGCATTTTTAATGAAGTCACATGACCATATATGGTCATCACATTAGTTAGTCACATCTCTTGACCCATACCTCCGATATTGCACAGGTTGCATGTAACTAACTCTTGCAGTGCTTGATATATTACATTTATGCATATTCAATGAGGTCACATGACCATATATAGTCATCTTGTTTGTTAGTAAAATTTCATGTACCATCACTTCAATATTGCACTGGTTGCATGTTCCCGTCTGTAACTGTGCTTGAGTTAGTACATTTATGCATATTTGATGAAGTCACATGACCATATATGGTCATCACATTAGTTAGTCACATCTCGTGTCTTATAGCTTCGATATTGCACAGGTTGCATGTCCCTATCTGTAACAGTGCTTGATATATTACATTTATGCATATTTAATGAGATCACATGACCATATATGGTCATCTTGTTTGTTAGTAGAATTTCATGTACCATCACTTCAATATTGCACTGGTTGCATGTTCCTATCTGTAACAGTGCTTGAGATATTGCAATTATGTCTAAAAAATGAGGTCACGTGACCATGTAAAAGAACAAAAAAATATGGAAAAACATTCTAAAATCTTCTTATAAAAAACGGCTTATCGCCTGGACTCGATATTTTCGAATTAAATACTATGTCATATGATCTTTCAAAGTTATTCAGGGTTAGTTGATTTGTCGAAAATTATGCAAATGAGATGCAAAACAAAATTTAAAAAAATTCTAAAAAAAAAAGTCACGTGACCGCTAAAGTTTTTTTTGATGAGATTTGTAGCCCTTGTCGCACTGCTACTATCATAAAAAAATTGGAGCACTCAGACCCTCAGAAAGGTGCGCAATTCGGCATTGAAAATTTCGCCTTTAATCCAAGATGGCGGCCTGGTCATGTGACCTACGTGTCTGAACTTAGGATATGCACCAGATCTCATATAGCTTTCCCATTGTGGCAAGTACTGAATTGATCGGTCCAACGGCGTTGACATAAAGCGTGACCAAAAATTTAGGCGGAAGAATAATAATAATAATAATAATAATAATAATAATAAACGGAACAATTACAAAAGGGTTTCGACCAAATGGGCTCGAAACCCTAATAATAATAATAAACGGAACAATTACAAAAGGGTTTCGACCAAATGGGCTCGAAACCCTAATAAACGGAACAATTACAATAGGGTTTCGACCAAATGGGCTCGAAACCCTAAATATAGCTGCAGAGCAGCTATTAACGGCTTTCAAGAAAAAGGAGCCATAACACCATTAAATTTGGGGATAAAAAGTTTGAAGATTTGATTTGTGCAATGTATATACTTGTAGGTTACACGACGTTCTGGCCCAATGCCGTCATTGTAGCGCTATTTCCATGTCTCTAACTTCAATAGTGCTCGAGATATTATATGCATATTTAATGAGCTCTATGACCATATATAGTCAACGGATATGTTGGCCAATTCTCTTTTCCATTGCCTTCAATACAGCGTTGGTACCCTGTCTGTACATGCAATACTGCTTGAAATATTAGAGACATGCATATTTAATGAGTTCTATGACCATATATGGTCAACGAATATTTTGGCCAATTCTGATGTCCGTTGCCTTTAATATACCGTTAGTTTCATGTTTGTACACGCAATAGTTTTCGAGGTACAAGAGACATGCATATTCAATGAGTTCTATGACCATATATGGTCAACGGATATGTTGGCCAATTTTCTTTCCCAGTGCCTTCAATATAGCATTGGTACCATGTTTATACTTGCAATGGTGCTTGAAATATTCGAGACATGCATATTTAATGAGTTCTATAACCATATATGGTCAACGAATATGTTGACAATTTCTCTTGTCCAAAGCCTTGAGTATACCATTAGTTCCATGTTTGTACATGCAATAGTACATGAGATATTGGAGACATGCATATTTAATGAGTTATATGACCATATATAGTCATTGAACATGTTGACAATTTCTCTTGTCCAAAGCCTTCAATATAGCAATGGTTCCATGCCTGTATGTGCAATAGAGCCTGAGATATTATAGATATGCATATTTAATGAGGTATATGACCTTATATGGTCAACAAATATGGTGCCTCATTCTCTTGACCATTACCTTCAATATAGCGTAAGTTTCACGTTTGTACATGCAATAGTGCTTGAGATATAAGACACATGCATATTTAATGAGTTCTATGACCATATATGGTCAACGAATATTTTGGCCAATTCTCTTGTCCGTTGCCTTTAATATACCATTAGTTTCACGTTTGTACATGCAATAGTGCTTGAGATATAAGAGACATGCATATTTAATGAGTTCTATTACCATATTTGGACAACAAATATTTTGTCCAATTCTCTTGTCCGTTGCCTTTAATATACCGTTAGTTTCACGTTTGTACATGCAATAGTACTTGAGATATAAGAGACATGCATATTTAATGAGTTCTATGACCATATATGGTCAACGAATATGTTGGTCAATTTTCTCTTTCCATTGCCTTCAATATAGCGTTGGTACCCTGTCCGTACATGCAATAGTGCATGAGATATTATAGGTATGCATATTTAATGAGTTCTATGACCATATATGGTCAACGAATATTTTGGCCAATTCTCTTGTCCGTTGCCTTCAATATACCGTTAGTTCCATGTTTGTACATGCAATAGTTTTTGAGATAGAAGAGACATGCATATTTAATGAGTTTCAAGATGGCGGCCGAACCACGTGACTAATCGAAAATCTGTTTCAGTCACTTTTAATGGCATGACATGTAGAAGGTATATACAAATTTTCAGGCAAAACGGTCCAGCCGTTTCAGAGAAGAAGTCGTTTGAAGTTGGCGGAAGAATAATAATAATAATAATAATAATAATAATAAACATAACAAAAACAATAGGCTTTCAAGCCTGAAGGGACTTGAAAGCCTAAATATAGCTGCGTTGCAGCAATGTCGGGTTTCGAGCCCACTGCCTTATTAGCAGCGTTCCAAAATCAGCATCATTGACAATAATATATTAAAGGAAATTGCATGGCCTTCATACTAAACATGTTACATGTTCCTGTCTGTAACAGTGCTTAAGGTATTACAATCTTGCATATTTAATGATGTCCCATGACCATATATGGTCATCGGATGTTTTTGTCAGCTCTGTTGTGCAATAACTTCAATATTGCATTGGTTGCATTTTCCGATCTGTAACAGTGCTTGAGATATAACATTTATGCATATTTGATGAGGTCACATGACGATATGTGGTCATCACATTAGTTAGTCACATCTCTTGTTCCATAGATTCGATATTGCTCAGGTTGCATGTTCCCGTCTGTAACAGTGCTTGAGTTATTACATTTATGCATATTTGATGAGGTCACATGACCATATATGGTCATCGGATGTGTTAGTCACTTCTGTTGTGCAATAGCTTCAATATTGCACTGGTTGCATGTTCCTATCTGTAACAGTGCTTGAGATATAACATTTATGCATATTTGATGAGGTCACATGACCATATATGGTCATCGGATGTGTTAGTCACTTCTGTTGTGCAATAGCTTCAATATTGCACTGGTTGCATGTTCCTATCTGTAACAGTGCTTGAGTTATTACATTTATGCATATTTGATGAAATTACATGACCATATATGGTCATCACATTAGTTAGCCACATCTCTTGTCTCATAGCTTCGATATTGCATAGGTTGCATGTCTCTATCTGTGATTCTGCTTGAGATATTACAATTATGCATATTTAATGACGTCACATGACCATATACGGTTATCACATTAGTTACTCACATCTCATGTCCCACAGCTTCGATTTTGCACAGGTTGCATGTTCATGTCTGTAACAGTGCTTGAGATAATTCAATTATGCATATTTAATGAAGTCACATGACCATATATGGTCATCACATTAGTTAGTCACATCTCTTGACCCATACCTTCGATATTGCACAGGTTGCATGTCCCTAACTCTTGCAGTGCTTGATATATTACATTTATGCATATTTAATGAGGTCACATGACCATATATGGTCATCGGATGTTTTTGTCAGCTCTGTTGTGCAATAACTTCAATATTGCATTGGTTGCATTTTCCTATCTGTAACAGTGCTTGAGATATAACATTTATGCATATTTGATGAGGTCACATGACCATATGTGGTCATCACATTAGTTAGTCACATCTCTTGTTCCATAGATTCGATATTGCACAGGTTGCATGTTCCCGTCTGTAACAGTGCTTGAGTTATTACATTTATGCATATTTAATGATGTCACATGACCGTGTATGGGCATCAGATGTGTTAGTCACATATCTTGTCTCATAGCTTCGATATTGCACAGGTTGTGTGTTTCTATCTGTTACTGTGTTTCAAATATAACATTTATGCATATTTGATGAGGTCACATGACCATATATGGTCATCACATTAGTTAGTCACATCTCTTGTCCAATAGCTTCGATATTGCACAGGTTGCATGTTCCCGTCTGTAACAGTGCTTGAGTTATTACATTTATGCATATTTGATGAAGTCACATGACCATATATGGTCATCACATTAGTTAGTCACATCTCTTGACCCATACCTTCGATATTGCACAGGTTGCATGTCCCTAACTCTTGCAGTGCTTGATATATTACATTTATGCATATTTAATGAGGTCACATGACCATATATGGTCATCGGATGTTTTTGTCAGCTCTGTTGTGCAATAACTTCAATATTGCATTGGTTGCATTTTCCTATCTGTAACAGTGCTTGAGATATAACATTTATGCATATTTGATGAGGTCACATGACCATATGTGGTCATCACATTAGTTAGTCACATCTCTTGTTCCATAGATTCGATATTGCACAGGTTGCATGTTCCCGTCTGTAACAGTGCTTGAGTTATTACATTTATGCATATTTAATGATGTCACATGACCGTGTATGGGCATCAGATGTGTTAGTCACATCTCTTGACCCATACCTTCGATATTGCACAGGTTGCATGTCCCTAACTCTTGCAGTGCTTGATATATTACATTTATGCATATTCAATGAGGTCACATGACCATATATGGTCATCTTGTTTGTTAGTAAAATTTCATGTACCATCACTTCAATATTGCACTGGTTGCATGTTCCCGTCTGTAACTGTGCTTGAGTTATTACATTTATGCATATTTGATGAAGTCACATGACCATATATGGTCATCACATTAGTTAGTAACATCTCGTGTCTTATAGCTTCGATATTGCACAGGTTGCATGTCCATATCTGTAACAGTGCTTGATATATTACATTTATGCATATTTAATGAGATCACATGACCATATATGGTCATCTTGTTTGTTAGTAAATTTCATGTACCATCACTTCAATATTGCACTGGTTGCATGTTCCTAACTGTAACAGTGCTTAAGATATTGCAATTATGTCTATAAAATGAGGTCACGTGACCATATAAAAGAACAAAAAAAATATGAAAAAACATTCTAAAATCTTCTTATAAAAAACGGCTTTTCGCCTGGACTTCCATATTTTGGAATTAAATACTATGTCATATGATCTTTCAAAGTTATTCAGGGTTAGTTGATTTGTCGAAAATTATGCAAATGAGATGCAAAACAAAATTTCAAAAAATTCTAAAAAAAAAAGTCACGTGACCGCTAAAGTTTTTTTTGATGAAATTTGTAGCCCTTGTCGCACTGCTACTATCATAAAAAAATTGGAGCACTCAGACCCTCAGAAAGGTGCGCAATTCGGCATTGAAAATTTCGCCTTTAATCCAAGATGGCGGCCTGGTCATGTGACCTATGTGTCTGAACTTAGGATATGCACCAGATCTCATACAGCTTTACCATTGTGGCAAGTATGGAACTGATCGGTCCAACGGTGTTGACATAAAGTGTGACCAAAAATTTAGGCGGAAGAATAATAATAATAAATATAGCTGCGTTGCAGCAATGGCGGGTTTCGAGCCCACTGACTTATTAGCAGCGTTCCAAAATCAGCATCATTGACAATAATATATTTAAGGAAATTGCATGGCCTTCATACTAAACATGTTGCATGTTCCTGTCTGTAACAGTGCTTAGGGTATTACAATCTTGCATATTTAATGATGTCCCATGACCATATATGGTCATCGGATGTTTTTATCAGCTCTGTTGTGCAATAACTTCACTATTGCATTGGTTGCATTTTCCTATCTGTAACTGTGCTTGAGATATAACATTTATGCATATTTGATGAAGTCACATGACCATATATGGTCATCACATTAGTTAGTCACATCTCTTGTGTCATAGCTTTGATATTGCACAGGTTGCACGTTCCCGTCTGTAACAGTGCTTGAGTTATTACATTTATGCATATTTGATGAAGTCACATGACCATATATGGTCATCACATTAGTTAGTCACATCTCGTGTCTTATAGCTTCGATATTGCAAAGGTTGCATGTCCCTATCTGTAACAGTGCATGATATATTAGATTTATACATATTTAATGAGATCACATGACCATATATGGTCATCTTGTTTGTTAGTAGAATTTCATGTACCATCACTTCAATATTGCACTGGTTGCATGTTCCTATCTGTAACAGTGCTTGAGATATTGCAATTATGTCTATAAAATGAGGTCACGTGACCATATAAAAGAACAAAAAAATATGAAAAAACATTCTAAAATCTTCTTATAAAAAACGGCTTATCGCCTCGACTGCATATTTTGGAATTAAATACTATGTCATATGATCTTTCAAAGTTATTCAGGGTTAGTTGATTTGTCGAAAATTATGCAAATGAGATGCAAAACAAAATTTAAAAAAATTCTAAAAAAAAAGTCACGTGACCGCTAAAGTTTTTTTTGATGAAATGTGTAGCCCATGTCGTACTGCTACTATCATAAAAAAATTGGAGCACTCAGACCCTCAGAAAGGTGCACAATTCGGCATTGAAAATTTCGCCTTTAATCCAAGATGGCGGCCTGGTCATGTGACCTATGTGTCTGAACTTAGGATATGCACCAGATCTCATATAGCTTTACCATTGTGGCAAGTATTGAATTGATCGGTCCAACGGCGTTGACATAAAGCGTGACCAAAAATTTAGGCGGAATAATAATAATAATAATAATAATAAATATAGCTGCAGAGCAGCTATTAACGGCTTTCAAGAAAGAAGGGCCATAACACCATTAATTTTTGGGAAGAAAAAGTTAGAAGATTTGATTTGTGTAATGTATATACATGTAGGTTACACGACGTTCTGGCCCAATGCCTTCATTATAGCGCTATTTCCATGTCTCTAACTTCAATAGTGCTCGAGATATTATATATATGCATATCTAATGAGTTCTATGACCATATATGGTCAACGGATATGTTGGCCAATTTTCTTTTCTATTGCCTTCAATATAGTGTTTGTTCCATGTTTGTACATGGAATAGCGCTTGGGATATTAGAGACATGCATATTAAATGAGTTCTCTGACCATATATGGTCAACGGATGTGTTGGCCAATTTTCTTGTCCATTGCCTTCAATATATCATTAGTACCATGTTTATACTTGCAATGGTGCTTGAGATATCGGAGACATGCATATTTAACGAGTTCTATGACCATATATGGTCAACGAATATGTTGGTCAATTTTCTTGTCCATTGCCTTCGGTATACCGTTAGTTCCATGTTTGTACATGTAATAGTTCTTGAGATATTGGAGACATGCATATTTAATGAGTTATATGACCATATATGGTCATTGAAGATGTTGGCAATTTCTCTTGTCCAAAGCCTTCAATATAGCAATGGTTCCATGTCTGTATGTGCAATAGTGCCTGAGATATTATAGGTATGCATATTTAATGAGGTATATGACCTTATATGGTCAACGAATATGTTGGCTCATTCTCTAGACCATTTCCTTCAATATAGCATCAGTTTCACGTTTGTACATGCAATAGTGCTTGAGATATAAGAGACATGCATATTTAATGAGTTCTATGACCATATATGGTCAACGAATATTTTGGCCAATTCTCTTGTCCGTTGCCTTCAACATACCGTTAGTTCCATGTTTGTACATGCAATAGTTTTTGAGATACAAGAGACATGCATATTTAATGAGTTCCAAGATGGCGGCCGAACCACGTGACTAATCGAAAATCTGTTTCAGTCACTTTTAATGGCATGACATGTAGAAGGTATATACAAATTTTCAGGCAAAACGGTCCAGCCGTTTCAGAGAAGAAGTCGTTTGAAGTTGGCGGAAGAATAATAATAATAATAATAATAATAATAATAATAATAATAATAATAATAATAATAATAATAATAATAAACATAACAAAAACAATAGGCTTTCAAGCCTGAAGGGACTTGAAAGCCTAATAAATATAGCTGCATAGCAGCAATGACCGGTTTTCAAGACCATGGCACATGGCCAAGTCACATGCAATGCATGGCCAGGTATGACTGTTTGCAATAGCCCCCAAAATTAACGTTGGTCCCATGTTTGTATATGTGATAGTGTCCAAGATATTATTGCCATGCATATGTAATGAGTTATATGACCATATATAGTCATCAGGTATGTTTGTCAATTCTCTTGTCCAATGACTTCAATATAGCATTGGTTCCATGTTCCTACCTGCATCAGTGCCTAAGATATTAGAGGCATGCATATTTAATGAGTTCTATGACCATATATGGTCATCTCATATGTTGGACAATTCTCTTGTCCAATGTCTTCAGTATAGGTTTGGGTACATGTCCCTATCTTTAAAAGTGCTCGAGATATTATGGATATGCATACTTAATGTGTTCTATGACCATATATGGTAATCGAATATGTTGGTCAATCCTTTTGTCCAATCTCTTCAATATAGTATTGGTTCCATGTTTGTGCTTACAATAGTACTCGAGATATTAGAGACATGCATATTTAATGAGTTGTATGACCATATATGGTCATCGACTGTGTTGGTCAATTATCTTGTCCAAAGTCTTCAATATAGGTTTGGGTACATGTTTCTATCTTTAAAAGTGTTCGAGATATATGGATATGCATATTTAATCAGTTCTATGACCATATATGGTCATCGAATATGTTGGTCAATTCTCTCGTTCTATGTCTTCAATATAGCGTTGATTCCATGTTTGAACTTGCAATAATGCCCGAGATATTAGAGACACGCATATTTAATGAGTTATATGACCATATATGGTCATACACTATGTTGATCAATTCTTTTGTTCAATGTCTTCAATATAGCATTGGTTCCATGTTTATACTTGCAATAGTGCCTGAGATATTAAAGACATGCATATTTAATGAGTTACATGACCATATATGGTCATCCAATATCTTGGTCAATTATCTTGTCCAATTTCTTCAATATAGCGTTAGTTCCATGTTTGTACTTGCAATAGTGCCTGAGATATTAGAGACATGCATATTTAATGAGTTGCATGACCATTTATGGTCATCCAATATTTTGGTCAATTCTCTTATCCAATGTCTTCAATATAGCGTTAGTTCCATGTTTGTATATGCAATAGTTCTCAATATATGTCAATTCAATGTGTATCGTATATGGGCCCTCCCCCCTTTCCCATAATGCAACATTGCTGACTATTTTATATAAAATGTGAAAAATATTCATAAATCAACTGCTCCAAAACTACTGGTCGCACTTCCATGATTCTTTGATTAATCTGTAGTATGTATGATGTTCTTCAAAATTATGGCGTGGAATTTCGATACGATCAAAATTATGCAAATGAGATGCAAAACAATATTTCAGAAAATTCTAGAAAAAAAAGTCACATGACCGTTCAACTTTTTTTTTCTGATATACGTAGCTCTAGGGCCAATGCTTCTTTTAGGCGAAAGTTTGAGACTCCTAGGCCCTCAGAAAGGTGTTTAAATGAGCATGCCATTTTTTGCCTAAAATTCAAAATGGCCGCCGTACCACGTGATCAATATGCGTCATCTTAGGATATGCACTAGATCTCATCAACCTTTACAAACATATGGAAATTTTTTACAGATATGTGCAACGGTGTCGAAATGGCGCTTAGCGAAAAAATCTGGCGGAATAATAAAAAACATAACGATTACAATAGGTTTCCAAGACATGTGTCTTGAAAACCTAATAAACGGAACAATTACAAAAGGGTTTCGACCAAATGGGCTCGAAACCCTAATAATAATAATAATAATAAACGGAACAATTACAAAAGGGTTTCTCTTCAATATTGCACTGGTTGCATGTTCCCGTCTGTAACTGTGCTTGAGTTATTACATTTATGCATATTTGATGAAGTCACATGACCATATATGGTCATCACATTAGTTAGTAACATCTCGTGTCTTATAGCTTCGATATTGCACAGGTTGCATGTCCATATCTGTAACAGTGCTTGATATATTACATTTATGCATATTTAATGAGATCACATGACCATATATGGTCATCTTGTTTGTTAGTAAATTTCATGTACCATCACTTCAATATTGCACTGGTTGCATGTTCCTAACTGTAACAGTGCTTAAGATATTGCAATTATGTCTATAAAATGAGGTCACGTGACCATATAAAAGAACAAAAAAAATATGAAAAAACATTCTAAAATCTTCTTATAAAAAACGGCTTTTCGCCTGGACTTCCATATTTTGGAATTAAATACTATGTCATATGATCTTTCAAAGTTATTCAGGGTTAGTTGATTTGTTGAAAATTATGCAAATGAGATGGAAAACAAAATTTAAAAAAATTCTAAAAAAAAAAGTCACGTGACCGCTAAAGTTTTTTTTGATGAAATTTGTAGCCCTTGTCGCACTGCTACTATCATAAAAAAATTGGAGCACTCAGACCCTCAGAAAGGTGCGCAATTCGGCATTGAAAATTTCGCCTTTAATCCAAGATGGCGGCCTGGTCATGTGACCTATGTGTCTGAACTTAGTATATGCACCAGATCTCATACAGCTTTACCATTGTGGCAAGTATGGAACTGATCGGTCCAACGGTGTTGACATAAAGCGTGACCAAAAATTTAGGCGGAATAATAATAATAATAAATATAGCTGCATAGCAGCGATGACGGGTTTCGAGCCTGCGTGGCTCATGACAAATTGCACTTGCTCGATGTGATTATTTGACGAACGTTTCATGTCTAGAATGCAAGATAGCAGACAAACTACACAACATATGGATTTGATTTCACAGGAATATGATAAACTTAATGCAAGGACAAATAGTTCATGAGTTATAGAACTTTTTCTCTTTTACTAAATCCAAGATGGCTGCCAAAGGAAGCCATTTTTAAAAATCTACTTCAGTAACTTTGTAGAGCTATCAACAGAGATACTATATGCTAAATTGCTTTTCAAACAAGCAAGCAGTTTTTAACAAGATATTTTTTGAGGTTTTTTGAATTTTTGTGATAAATTCAACTTGGCCGCCAAAACCACTTGAATCATGAGAAATATTTCCATGAACACATAATCATCTCATTGAGCGGATGTTGTATGCCAAGTTTTGTTTAAATCTGGCAAATTGTTCATAAGTTATAGCGTGCTTTCACTTTTTACTAAATCCAAGATGGCTGCCAAAGGAAGCCATTTTTCGAAAATCTGCTTCAGTAACTTTGTAGAGCTATCGACAGAGATACTATATGCTGAATTGCTTTTCAAACAAGGAAGCAGTTTTTAACAAGATCATTTTTTGAGGTTTTTTGAAGTTTTGTGATAAATTCAACATGGCCGCCAAAACCACTTGAATCATGGGAAATATTTCCATGAACACATAATCATCTCATTGAGCGGATGTTGTATGCCAAGTTTTGTTTAAATCTGGCAAATCGTTCATAAGTTATAGTGTACTTTCACTTTTTACTAAATCCAAGATGGCTGCCAAAAGAAGCCATTTTTCGAAAATCTGCTACAGTTACTTTGTAGAGCTATCAACAGAGATACTATATGCTAAATTGATTGTCAAACAAACAAGCAGTTTTTAAGAAGATAATTTTTTGAGGTTTTTTGCAATTTTTTGATAAATTCAATATGGCCGCCAAAACCACTTGAATCATGGGAAATATTTTTATGAACACATAATCATCTTATTGAAGGGATGTTGTATGCCAACTTTGGTTTAAATCTGGCAAATTGTTCATGAGTTATAGCGTACTTACACTTTTTATTAAATCCAAGATGGCTGCCAAAGGAAGCCATTTTTCAAAAATCTGCTTCAGTCACTTTGTAGGGCTATGGCCATAGGTGCTGCAAAGCAAATGTATAATCACATGAATGAGCCATTTTTGAGAAGAAGATTTTAAAAGTTTTTTGTCAATTTTCGGAAAATCCAATATGGCGGCCAAGGTCACATGACCGCTAAAGATTTTATTGCTGATATTTGCTAGACATGAGCCAATGATGCCACACAAAAAAACCGGAAGTTCCTAGACCCTCAGAAAGTGGTGCAATTGAGCACTTCCGGTTTGTGTTCTACCTAAGATGGCGGCCAGGTCATGTGACCTACATGGCTGGTTTTCGGATATGCACCACAACTCCATGACACTTTATCAGAATGCAAAATGGCAAATCAATCGCAGCATTATTTTTCAAGTTACAGTGATTTATAAAAACGGCGGAAAACAAATAATAAGAATAATAAACATAGCAATTACAAAAGGGTTTCGCCCCATAGGGCTCGAAACCCTAAATATAGCTGCATAGCAGCAATCACCGGTTTTCAAGACCATGGCACATGGCCAAGTCACATGCAATGCATGGCCATGTATGACTGTTTGCAATAGCCCTGAAAATTAACGTTAGTTCCATGTTTGTATATGTTATAGTGTCCGAGATATTATAGTCATGCATATTTAATGAGTTCCATGACCATATATAGTCATAGGGTATGTTTGTCAATTCTCTTCTCCAATGTCTTCAATATAGCATTGGTTCAATGTTCCTACTTGTAACAGTGCCTAAGATATTAGAGACTTGCATATTTAATGAGTTATATGACCATATATGGTTATTTAAAATATTGGTCAATTCTTTTGTCCAATGCCTTCAGTATAGGTTTGGGTACATGTCTCTATCTTTAAAAGTGCTCGAGATATTATGGATATGCATATTTAATGAGTTCTATGACCATATATGGTCATCAAATGTGTTGGTCAATCCTTTTGTTCAATGTCTTCAATATAACATTGGATTCATGTTTGTGTTTGCAATAGTGCCTGAGATATTAGAGACATGCATATTTAATGAGTTATATGACCATATATGGTCATCGAATGTGTTGGTCAATTCTCTTGTCCAATGTCTTCAATATAGGTTTGGGTACATGTCTATATCTATAAAAGTGATCAAGATATTATAGATATGCATATTTAATGAGTTCTATGACCATATATGGTCATCGAATACATTGGTCAATTCTTTTGTCCAATGTCTTCAATATAGCGTTGGTTCCATGTTTGTACTTGCAATAGTGCCTGAGATATTAGTGACATGCATATTTAATGAGTTGCATGACCATATATGGTCATTCAATATTTTGGTCAATTCTCTTGTCCAATGTCTTCAATATAGCGTTAGTTCCATGTTTGTATGTGCAATAGTTCTCAATATATGTCAATTCAATGTATATCGTATATGGGCCCTCCCCCCTTTCCCATAATGCAACATTGCTAACTATTTTATATAAAATGTGAAAATATTCATAAATCAACTGCTCCAAAACTACTGGTCGCACTTGCATGATTCTTTGATTAATCTGTAGTATGTATGATGTTCTTCAATATTATGGCGTGGAATTTTGATACGATCAAAATTATGCAAATGAGATGCAAAACAATATTTTAGAAAATTCTAGAAAAAAAAGTCACATGACCGTTCAACTTTTTTTTCATGAAATACGTAGCTCTAGGGCCAATGCTTCTTTTAAGCGAAAGTTTGAGACTCCTAGACCCTCAGAAAGGTGTTTAAATGAGCATGCCATTTTTTGCCTTAAATTCAAAATGGCCGCCGTACCACGTGACCAATATGCGTCATCTTAGGATATGCACTAGATCTCATCAGACTTTACAAACATGTGAAAACATTTTCAAAATATGTGCAACGGTGTTCGAATGGCGCTTAGCGAAAAATCTGGCGGAATAATAATAATAATAATAATAAAAAACATAACAATTACAAAAGGTTTCCAAGACATGTGTCTTGAAAACCTAATAATAAAAAACATAACAATTACAAAAGGTTTCCAAGACATGTGTCTTGAAAACCTAATAATAATAATAATAAACGGAACAATTACAAAAGGGTTTCGACCAAATGGGCTCGAAACCCTAATAATAATAAACGGAACAATTACAAAAGGGTTTCGACCAAATGGGCTCGAAACCCTAATAATAAACGGAACAATTTCAATAGGGTTTCGACCAAATGGGCTCGAAACCCTAATAATAAATATAGCTGCGTTGCAGCAATGTCGGGTTTCGAGCCCACTGACTTATTAGCAGCGTTCCAAAATCAGCATCATTGACAATAATATATTAAAGGAAATTGCATGGCCTTCATACTAAACATGTTGCATGTTCCTGTCTGTAACAGTGCTTAATGTATTACAATCTTGCATATTTAATGATGTCCCATGACCATATATGGTCATCGGATGTTTTTGTCAGCTCTGTTGTCAATATTGCATTGGTTGCATTTTCCTATCTGTAACAGTGCTTGAGATATAACATTTATGCATATTTGATGAGGTCACATGACCATATATGGTCATCGGATGTGTTAGTCACTTCTGTTGTGCAATAGCTTCAATATTGCACTGGTTGCATGTTCCTATCTGTAACAGTGCTTGAGTTATTACATTTATGCATATTTGATGAAATTACATGACCATATATGGTCATCACATTAGTTAGCCACATCTCTTGTCTCATAGCTTCGATATTGCATAGGTTGCATGTCTCTATCTGTGATTCTGCTTGAGATATTACAATTATGCATATTTAATGACGTCACATGACCATATATGATAATCACATTAGTTACTCACATCTCATGTCCCACAGCTTCGATTTTGCACAGGTTGCATGTTCATGTCTGTAACAGTGCTTGAGATAATTCAATTATGCATATTTAATGAAGTCACATGACCATATATGGTCATCACATTAGTTAGTCACATCTCTTGACCCATACCTTCGATATTGCACAGGTTGCATGTCCCTAACTCTTGCAGTGCTTGATATATTACATTTATGCATATTCAATGAGGTCACATGACCATATATGGTCATCTTGTTTGTTAGTAAAATTTCATGTACCATCACTTCAATATTGCACTGGTTGCATGTTCCCGTCTGTAACTGTGCTTGAGTTATTACATTTATGCATATTTGATGAAGTCACATGACCATATATGGTCATCACATTAGTTAGTAACATCTCGTGTCTTATAGCTTCGATATTGCACAGGTTGCATGTCCATATCTGTAACAGTGCTTGATATATTACATTTATGCATATTTAATGAGATCACATGACCATATATGGTCATCTTGTTTGTTAGTAAATTTCATGTACCATCACTTCAATATTGCACTGGTTGCATGTTCCTAACTGTAACAGTGCTTAAGATATTGCAATTATGTCTATAAAATGAGGTCACGTGACCATATAAAAGAACAAAAAAAATATGAAAAAACATTCTAAAATCTTCTTATAAAAAACGGCTTTTCGCCTGGACTTCCATATTTTGGAATTAAATACTATGTCATATGATCTTTCAAAGTTATTCAGGGTTAGTTGATTTGTCGAAAATTATGCAAATGAGATGCAAAACAAAATTTCAAAAAATTCTAAAAAAAAAAGTCACGTGACCGCTAAAGTTTTTTTTGATGAAATTTGTAGCCCTTGTCGCACTGCTACTATCATAAAAAAATTGGAGCACTCAGACCCTCAGAAAGGTGCGCAATTCGGCATTGAAAATTTCGCCTTTAATCCAAGATGGCGGCCTGGTCATGTGACCTATGTGTCTGAACTTAGGATATGCACCAGATCTCATACAGCTTTACCATTGTGGCAAGTATGGAACTGATCGGTCCAACGGTGTTGACATAACGTGTGACCAAAAATTTAGGCGGAAGAATAATAATAATAATAAATATAGCTGCGTTGCAGCAATGGCGGGTTTCGAGCCCACTGACTTATTAGCAGCGTTCCAAAATCAGCATCATTGACAATAATATATTTAAGGAAATTGCATGGCCTTCATACTAAACATGTTGCATGTTCCTGTCTGTAACAGTGCTTAGGGTATTACAATCTTGCATATTTAATGATGTCCCATGACCATATATGGTCATCGGATGTTTTTATCAGCTCTGTTGTGCAATAACTTCACTATTGCATTGGTTGCATTTTCCTATCTGTAACTGTGCTTGAGATATAACATTTATGCATATTTGATGAAGTCACATGACCATATATGGTCATCACATTAGTTAGTCACATCTCTTGTGTCATAGCTTTGATATTGCACAGGTTGCACGTTCCCGTCTGTAACAGTGCTTGAGTTATTACATTTATGCATATTTGATGAAGTCACATGACCATATATGGTCATCACATTAGTTAGTCACATCTCGTGTCTTATAGCTTCGATATTGCAAAGGTTGCATGTCCCTATCTGTAACAGTGCATGATATATTAGATTTATACATATTTAATGAGATCACATGACCATATATGGTCATCTTGTTTGTTAGTAGAATTTCATGTACCATCACTTCAATATTGCACTGGTTGCATGTTCCTATCTGTAACAGTGCTTGAGATATTGCAATTATGTCTATAAAATGAGGTCACGTGACCATATAAAAGAACAAAAAAATATGAAAAAACATTCTAAAATCTTCTTATAAAAAACGGCTTATCGCCTCGACTGCATATTTTGGAATTAAATACTATGTCATATGATCTTTCAAAGTTATTCAGGGTTAGTTGATTTGTCGAAAATTATGCAAATGAGATGCAAAACAAAATTTAAAAAAATTCTAAAAAAAAAGTCACGTGACCGCTAAAGTTTTTTTTGATGAAATGTGTAGCCCATGTCGTACTGCTACTATCATAAAAAAATTGGAGCACTCAGACCCTCAGAAAGGTGCACAATTCGGCATTGAAAATTTCGCCTTTAATCCAAGATGGCGGCCTGGTCATGTGACCTATGTGTCTGAACTTAGGATATGCACCAGATCTCATATAGCTTTACCATTGTGGCAAGTATTGAATTGATCGGTCCAACGGCGTTGACATAAAGCGTGACCAAAAATTTAGGCGGAATAATAATAATAATAATAATAATAATAATAAACGGAACAATTACAAAAGGGTTTCGACCAAATGGGCTCGAAACCCTAATAATAATAATAATAATAAACGGAACAATTACAAAAGGGTTTCGACCAAATGGGCTCGAAACCCTAAATATAGCTGCGTTGCAGCAATGTCGGGTTTCGAGCCCACTGACTTATTAGCAGCGTTCCAAAATCAGCATCATTGACAATAATATATTTAAGGAAATTGCATGGCCTTCATACTAAACATGTTGCATGTTCCTGTCTGTAACAGTGCTTAAGGTATTACAATCTTGCATATTTAATGATGTCCCATGACCATATATGGTCATCGGATGTTTTTGTCAGCTCTGTTGTGCCATAACTTCAATATTGCATTGGTTGCATTTTCCTATCTGTAACAGTGCTTGAGATGTAACATTTATGCATATTTCATGAGGTCACATGACCATATGTGATCATCACATTAGTTAGTCACATCTCTTGTTCCATAGATTCGATATTGCACAGGTTGCATGTTCCCGTCTGTAACAGTGCTTGAGTTATTACATTTATGCATATTTAATGATGTCACATGACCGTGTATGGGCATCAGATGTGCTAGTCACATATCTAGTCTCATAGCTTCGATATTGCACAGGTTGCATGTTCCCGTCTGTAATAGTGCTTGAGTTATTACATTTATGCTTATTTCATGAGGTCACATGACCATATATGGTCATCGGATATGTTAGTGACTTCTGTTGTGCAATAGCTTCAATATTGCACTGGTTGCATGTTCCTATCTGTAACAGTGCTTGAGATCTAACATTTATGCATATTTGATGAGGTCACATGACCATATATGGTCATCGGATGTGTTAGTCACTTCTGTTGTGCAATAGCTTCAATATTGCACTGGTTGCATGTTCCTATCTGTAACAGTGCTTGAGTTATTACATTTATGCATATTTGATGAAATTACATGTCCATATATGGTCATCACATTAGTTAGCCACATCTCTTGTCTCATAGCTTCGATATTGCATAGGTTGCATGTCTCTATCTGTGATTCTGCTTGAGATATTACAATTATGCATATTTAATGACGTCACATGACCATATACGGTCATCACATTAGTTACTCACATCTCATGTCCCACAGCTTCGATTTTGCACAGGTTGCATGTTCATGTCTGTAACAGTGCTTGAGATAATTCAATTATGCATATTTAATGAAGTCACATCACCATATATGGTCATCACATTAGTTAGTCACATCTCTTGACCCATACCTCCGATATTGCACAGGTTGCATGTAACTAACTCTTGCAGTGCTTGATATATTACATTTATGCATATTCAATGATGTCACATGACCATATATAGTCATCTTGTTTGTTAGTAAAATTTCATGTACCATCACTTCAATATTGCACTGGTTGCATGTTCCTATCTGTAACAGTGCTTGAGATATTGCAATTATGTCTATAAAATGAGGTCACGTGACCATATAAAAGAACAAAAAAATATGAAAAAACATTCTAAAATCTTCTTATAAAAAACGGCTTTTCGCCTGGACTTCCATATTTTGGAATTAAATACTATGTCATATGATCTTTCAAAGTTATTCAGGGTTAGTTGATTTGTCGAAAATTATGCAAATGAGATGCAAAACAAAATTTAAAAAAATTCTAAAAAAAAAAGTCACGTGACCGCTAAAGTTTTTTTTGATGAAATTTGTAGCGCTTGTCGCACTGCTACTATGATAAAAAAATTGGAGCACTCAGACCCTCAGAAAGGTGCGCAATTCAGCATTGGAAATTTCGCATTTAATCCAAGATGGCGGCCTGGTCATGTGACCTATGTGTCTGAACTTAGGATATGCACCAGATCTCATACAGCTTTACCATTGTGGCAAGTATTGAATTGATCGGTCCAACGGCGTTGACATAAAGCGTGACCAAAAATTTAGGCGGAAGAATAATAATAATAATAATAAATATAGCTGCGTTGCAGCAATGTCGGGTTTCGAGCCCACTGACTTATTAGCAGCATTCCAAAATCAGCATCATTGACAATAATATATTAAAGGAAACTGCATGGCCTTCATACTAAACATGTTACATGTTCCTGTCTGTAACAGTGCTTAAGGTATTACAATCTTGCATATTTAATGATGTCCCATGACCATATATGGTCATAGGTTGTTTTTGTCAGCTCTGTTGTGCAATAACTTCAATATTGCATTGGTTGCATTTTCCTATCTGTAACAGTGCTTGAGATATAACATTTATGGATATTTGATGAGGTCACATGACCATATGTGGTCATCACATTAGTTAGTCACATCTCTTGTTCCATAGATTCGATATTGCACAGGTTGCATGTTCCCGTCTGTAATAGTGCTTGAGTTATTACATTTATGCTTATTTGATGAGGTCACATGACCATATATGGTCATCGGACATGTCAGTCACTTCTGTTGTGCAATAGCTTCAATATTGCACTGGTTGCATGTTCCTATCTGTAACA
Organism: Saccoglossus kowalevskii; assembly: GCF_978046115.1. Lineage (NCBI taxonomy): Eukaryota > Metazoa > Hemichordata > Enteropneusta > Harrimaniidae > Saccoglossus > Saccoglossus kowalevskii. The sequence goes on along the minus strand of NW_028188621.1, from coordinate 137,954 downwards.
GTGCTTGAGATATAACATTTATGCATATTTGATGAGGTCACATGAACATATATGGTCATCGGATGTTTTAGTCACTTCTGTTGTTCAATAGCTTCAATATTGCACTGGTTGCATGTTCCTATCTGTAACAGTGCTTGAGTTACTACATTTATGCATATTTGATGAAGTTACATGACCATATATGGTCATCACATTAGTTAGTCACATCTCGTGTCTTATAGCTTCGATATTGCACAGTTGCATGTCCCTATCTGTAACAGTGCTTGATATATTACATTTATGCATATTTAATGAGATCACATGACCATATATGGTCATCTTGTTTGTTAGTAGAATTTCATGTACCATCACTTCAATATTGCACTGGTTGCATGTTCCTATCTGTAACAGTGCTTGACATATTGCAATTATGTCTATAAAATGAGGTCACGTGACCATATAAAAGAACAAAAAAATATGAAAAAACATTCTAAAATCTTCTTATAAAAAACGGCTTTTCGCATGGACTTCCATATTTTGGAATTAAATACTATGTCATATGATCTTTCAAAGTTATTCAAGGTTAGTTGATTTGTCGAAAATTATGCAAATGAGATGCAAAACAAAATTTAAAAAAATTCTAAAAAAAAAGTCACGTGACCGCTAAAGTTTTTTTTGATGAAATTTGTAGCCCTTGTCGCACTGCTACTATCATAAAAAAATTGGAGCACTCAGACCCTCAGAAAGGTGCGCAATTCGGCATTGAAAATTTCGCCTTTAATCCAAGATGGCGGCCTGGTCATGTGACCTATGTGTCTGAACTTAGGATATGCACCAGATCTCATACAGCTTTACCATTGTGGCAAGTATGGAACTGATTGGTCCAACGGTGTTGACATGAAGCGTGACCAAAAATTTAGGCGGAATAATAATAATAAATATAGCTGCGTTGCAGCAATGTCGGGTTTCGAGCCCACTGACTTATTAGCAGCGTTCCAAAATCAGCATCATTGACAATAATATATTATAGGAAATTGCATGGCCTTCATACTAAACATGTTGCATGTTCCTGTCTGTAACAGTGCTTAAGGTATTACAATCTTGCATATTTAATGATGTCCCATGACCATATATGGTCATCGGATGTTTTTGTCAGCTCTGTTGTGCAATAACTTCAATATTGCATTGGTTGCATTTTCCTATCTGTAACAGTGCTTGAGATATAACATTTATGCATATTTGATGAGGTCACATGACCATATGTGGTCATCACATTAGTTAGTCACATCTCTTGTTCCATAGATTCGATATTGCACAGGTTGCATGTTCCCGTCTGTAACAGTGCTTGAGTTATTACATTTATGCATATTTAATGATGTCACATGACCGTGTATGGGCATCAGATGTGTTAGTCACATATCTTGTCTCATAGCTTCGATATTGCACAGGTTGTGTGTTTCTATCTGTTACTGTGTTTCAAATATAACATTTATGCATATTTGATGAGGTCACATGACCATATATGGTCATCACATTAGTTAGTCACATCTCTTGTCCCATAGCTTCGATATTGCACAGGTTGCATGTTCCCGTCTGTAACAGTGCTTGAGTTATTACATTTATGTATATTTGATGAAGTCACATGACCATATATGGTCATGACATTAGTTAGTCACATCTCGTGTCTTATAGCTTTGATATTGCACAGGTTGCATGTCCCTATCTGTAACAGTGCTTGATATATTACATTCATGCATATTTAATGAGATCACATGACCATATATGGTCATCTTGTTTGTTAGTAGAATTTCATGTACCATCACTTCAAAATTGCACTGGTTGCATGTTCCTATCTGTAACAGTGCTTGAGATATTGCAATTATGTCTATAAAATGAGGTCACGTGACCATATAAAAGAACAAAAAAATATGAAAAAACATTCTAAAATCTTCTTATAAAAAACGGCTTATCGCCTGGACTCGATATTTTGGAATTAAATACTATGTCATATGATCTTTCAAAGTTATTCAGGGTTAGTTGATTTGTCGAAAATTATGCAAATGAGATGCAAAACAAAATTTAAAAAAATTCTAAAAAAAAAAGTCACGTGATCGCTAAAGTTTTTTTTGATGAGATTTGTAGCCCTTGTCGCACTGCTACTATCATAAAAAAAATGGAGCACTCAGACCCTCAGAAAGGTGCGCAATTCGGCATTGAAAATTTCGCCTTTAATCCAAGATGGCGGCCTGGTCATGTGACCTACGTGTCTGAACTTAGGATATGCACCAGATCTCATATAGCTTTACCATTGTGGCAAGTATTGAATTGATCGGTCCAACGGCGTTGACATAAAGCGTGACCAAAAATTTAGGCGGAAGAATAATAATAATAATAATAATAATAAATATAGCTGCGTTGCAGCAATGTCGGGTTTCGAGCCCACTGACTTATTAGCTGCGTTCCAAAATCAGCATCATTGACAATAATATATTATAGGAAATTGCATGGCCTTCATACTAAACATGTTGCATGTTCCTGTCTGTAACAGTGCTTAAGGTATTTCAATCTTGCATATTTAATGATGTCCCATGACCATATATGGTCATCTGATGTTTTTGTCAGCTCTGTTGTGCAATAACTTCAATATTGCATTGGTTGCATTTTCCTATCTGTAACAGTGCTTGAGATATAACATTTATGCTTATTTGATGAGGTCACATGACCATATGTGGTCATCACATTAGTTAGTCACATCTCTTGTTCCATAGATTCGATATTGCACAGGTTGCATGTTCCCGTCTGTAACAGTGCTTGAGTTATTACATTTATGCATATTTAATGATGTCACATGACCGTGTATGGGCATCAGATGTGTTAGTCACATATCTTGTCTCATAGCTTCGATATTGCACAGGTTGTGTGTTTCTATCTGTTACTGTGTTTCAAATATAACATTTATGCATATTTGATGAGGTCACATGACCATATATGGTCATCACATTAGTTAGTCACATCTCTTGTTCCATAGATTCGATATTGCACAGGTTGCATGTTCCCGTCTGTAATAGTGCTTGAGTTATTACATTTATGCTTATTTGATGAGGTCACATGACCATATATGGTCATCGGATATGTTAGTGACTTCTGTTGTGCAATAGCTTCAATATTGCACTGGTTGCATGTTCCTATCGGTAACAGTGCTTGAGATATAACATTTATGCATATTTGATGAGGTCACATGACCATATATGGTCATCGGATGTGTTAGTCACTTCTGTTGTGCAATAGCTTCAATATTGCACTGTTTGCATGTTCCTATCTGTAACAGTGCTTGAGATATAACATTTATGCATATTTGATGAGGTCACATGACCATATATGGTCATTGGATGTGTTAGTGACTTCTGTTTTTCAATAGCTTCAATATTGCACTGGTTGCATGTTCCTATCTGTAACAGTGCTTGAGTTTCTACATTTATGCATATTTGATGAAGTTACATGACCATATATGGTCATCACATTAGTTAGTCACATCTCATGTCCCACAGCTTCGATTTTGCACAGGTTGCATGTTCATGTCTGTAACAGTGCTTGAGTTATTACATGTATGCATATTTGATTAAGTTACATGACCATATATGGTCATCACATTAGTTAGTCACATCTCTTGTCTCATAGCTTCGATATTGCACAGGTTGCATGTCTCTATCTGTAACAGTGCTTGAGATATTACAATTATGCATATTTAATGACGGCACATGACCATATACGGTCATCACATTAGTTACTCACATCTCATGTCCCACAGCTTCGATTTTGCACAGGTTGCATGTTCATGTCTGTAACAGTGCTTGAGATAATTCAATTATGCATATTTAATGAAGTCACATGACCATATATGGTCATCACATTAGTTAGTCATATCTCTTGACCCATACCTTCGATATTGCACAGGTTGCATGTCCCTAACTCTTGCAGTGCTTGATATATTACATTTATGCATATTCAATGAGGTCACATGACCATATATGGTCATCTTGTTTGTTAGTAAAATTTCATGTACCATCCCTTCAATATTGCACTGGTTGCATGTTCCCGTCTGTAACTGTGCTTGAGTTATTACATTTATGCATATTTGATGAAGTCACATGACCATATATGGTCATCACATTAGTTAGTCACATCTCGTGTCTTATAGCTTCGATATTGCACAGGTTGCATGTCCCTATCTGTAACAGTGCTGGATATATTACATTTATGCATATTTAATGAGATCACATGACCATATATGGTCATCTTGTTTGTTAGTAGAATTTCATGTACCATCACTTCAATATTGCACTGGTTGCATGTTCCTATCTGTAACAGTGCTTGAGATATTGCAATTATGTCCATAAAATGAGGTCACGTGACCATATAAAAGAACAAAAAAATATGAAAAAACATTCTAAAATCTTCTTATAAAAAACGGCTTTTCGCCTGGACTTCCATATTTTGGAATTAAATACTATGTCATATGATCTTTCAAAGTTATTCAGGGTTAGTTGATTTGTCGAAAATTATGCAAATGAGATGCAAAACAAAATTTAAAAAAATTCTAAAAAAAAAAGTCACGTGACCGCTAAAGTTTTTTTTGATGAAATTTGTAGCTCTTGTCGCACTGCTACTATCATAAAAAAATTGGAGCACTCAGACCCTCAGAAAGGTGCGCAATTCGGCATTGAAAATTTCGCCTTTAATCCAAGATGGCGGCCTGGTCATGTGACCTATGTGTCTGAACTTAGGATATGCACCAGATCTCATACAGCTTTACCATTGTGGCAAGTATGGAACTGATCGGTCCAACGGTGTTGACATAAAGCGTGACCAAAAATTTAGGCGGAAGAATAATAATAATAATAATAATAATAATAATAATAAACGGAACAATTACAATAGGGTTTCGACCAAATGGGCTCGAAACCCTAATAAATATATTTAAGGAAATTGCATGGCCTTCATACTAAACATGTTGCATGTTCCTGTCTGTAACAGTCCTTAGGGTATTACAATCTTGCATATTTAATGATGTCCCATAACCATATATGGTCATCGGATGTTTTTATCAGCTCTGTTGTGCAATAACTTCAATATTGCATTGGTTGAATTTTCCTATCTGTAACAGTGCTTGAGATATAACATTTATGCATATTTGATGAAGTCACATGACCGTATGTGGTCATCACATTAGTTAGTCACATCTCTTGTTCCATAGATTCGATATTGCACAGGTTGCATATTCCCGTCTGTAATAGTGCTTGAGTTATTACATTTATGCTTATTTGATGAGGTCACATGACCATATATGGTCAACGGATATGTTAGTCACTTCTGTTGTGCAATAGCTTCAATATTGCACTGGTTGCATGTTCCTATCTGTAACAGTGCTTGAGATATAACATTTATGCATATTTGATGAGGTCACATGACCATATATGGTCATCGGATGTGTTAGTCACTTCTGTTGTGCAATAGCTTCAATATTGCACTGGTTGCATGTTCCTATCTGTAACAGTGCTTGAGTTATTACATTTATGCATATTTGATGAAGTTACATGACCATATATGGTCATCACATTAGTTAGTCATATCTCTTGTCACATAGCTTCGATATTGCATAGGTTGCATTGGTCTATCTGTGATTCTGCTTGAGATATTACAATTATGCATATTTAATGACGGCACATGACCATATACGGTCATCACATTAGTTACTCACATCTCATGTCCCATAGCTTCGATTTTGCACAGGTTGCATGTTTCTATCTGTAACAGTGCTTGAGATAATTCAATTATGCATATTTAATGAAGTCACATGACCATATATGGTCATCACATTAGTTTGTCACATCTCTTGACCCATACCTCCGATATTGCACAGGTTGCATGTAACTAACTCTTGCAGTGCTTGATATATTACATTTATGCATATTCAATGAGGTCACATGACCATATATAGTCATCTTGTTTGTTAGTAAAATTTCATGTACCATCACTTCAATATTGCACTGGTTGCATGTTCCCGTCTGTAACTGTGCTTGAGTTATTACATTTATGCATATTTGATGAAGTCACATGACCATATATGGTCATCACATTAGTTAGTCACATCTCGTGTCTTATAGCTTCGATATTGCACAGGTTGCATGTCCCTATCTGTAACAGTGTTTGATATATTACATTTATGCATATTTAATGAGATCACATGACCATATATGGTCATCTTGTTTGTTAGTAGAATGTCATGTACCATCACTTCAATATTGCACTGGTTGCATGTTCCTATCTGTAACAGTGCTTGAGATATTGCAATTATGTCTAAAAAAATGAGGTCACGTGACCATGTAAAAGAACAAAAAAATATGGAAAAACATTCTAAAATCTTCTTATAAAAAACGGCTTATCGCCTGGACTCAATATTTTGGAATTAAATACTATGTCATATGATCTTTCAAAGTTATTCAGGGTTAGTTGATTTGACGAAAATTATGCAAATGAGATGCAAAACAAAATTTAAAAAAATTCTAAAAAAAAAAGTCACGTGACCGCTAAAGTTTTTTTTGATGAAATTTGTAGCCCTTGTCGCACTGCTACTATCATAAAAAAATTGGAGCACTCAGACCCTCAGAAAGGTACGCAATTCGGCATTGAAAATTTCGCATTTAATCCAAGATGGCGGCCTGGTCATGTAACCTATGTGTCTGAACTTAGGATATGCACCAGATCTCATACAGCTTTACCATTGTGGCAAGTATGAAACTGATCGGTCCAACGGTGTTGACATAAAGCGTGACCAAAAATTTAGGCGGAAGAATAATAATAATAATAATAATAATAATAATAATAAACGGAACAATTACAAAAGGGTTTCGACCAAATGGGCTCGAAACCCTAAATATAGCTGCGTTGCAGCAATGTCGGGTTTCGAGCCCACTGACTTATTAGCAACATTCCAAAATCAGCATCATTGACAATAATATATTAAAGGAAATTGCATGGCCTTCATACTAAACATGTTACATGTTCCTGTCTGTAACAGTGCTTAAGGTATTATAATCTCGCATATTTAATTATGTCCCATGACCATATATGGTCATCTGATGTTTTTGTCAGCTCTGTTGTGCAATAACTTCAATATTGCATTGGTTGCATGTTCCTATCTGTAACAGTGCTTGAGATATAACATTTATGCATATTTGATGAGGTCACATGACCATATATGGTCATCACATTAGTTAGTCACATCTCTTGTTCCATAGATTCGATATTGCACAGGTTGCATGTTCCTGTCTGTAATAGTGATTGAGTTATTACATTTATGCTTATTTGATGAGGTCACATGACCATATATGGTCATCAGATATGTTAGTGACTTCTGTTATGCAATAGCTTAAATATTGCACTGGTTGCATGTTCCTATCTGTAACAGTGCTTGAGATATAACATTTATGCATATTTGATGAGGTCACATGACCATATATGGTCATCGGATGTGTTAGTCACTTCTGTTGTGCAATAGCGTCAATATTGCACTGGTTGCATGTTCCTATCTGTAACAGTGCTTGAGTTATTACATTTATGCATATTTGATGAAATTACATGACCATATATGGTCATCACATTAGTTAGCCACATCTCTTGTCTCATAGCTTCGATATTGCATAGGTTGCATGTCTCTATCTGTGATTCTGCTTGAGATATTACAATTATGCATATTTAATGACGTCACATGACCATATACGGTTATCACATTAGTTACTCACATCTCATGTCCCACAGCTTCGATTTTGCACAGGTTGCATGTTCATGTCTGTAACAGTGCTTGAGATAATTCAATTATGCATATTTAATGAAGTCACATGACCATATATGGTCATCACATTAGTTAGCCACATCTCTTGACCCATACCTTCGATATTGCACAGGTTGCATGTCCCTAACTCTTGCAGTGCTTGATATATTACATTTATGCATATTCAATGAGGTCACATGACCATATATGGTCATCTTGTTTGTTAGTAAAATTTCATGTACCATCACTTCAATATTGCACTGGTTGCATGTTCCCGTCTGTAACTGTGCTTGAGTTATTACATTTATGCATATTTGATGAGATCACATGACCATATATGGTCATCTTGTTTGTTAGTAGAATTTCATGTACCATCACTTCAATATTGCACTGGTTGCATGTTCCTATCTGTAACAGTGCTTGAGATATTGCAATTATGTCTATAAAATGAGGTCACGTGACCATATAAAAGAACAAAAAAATATGAAAAAACATTCTAAAATCTTCTTATAAAAAACGGCTTTTCGCCTGGACTTCCATATTTTGAAATTAAATACTATGTCATATGATCTTTCAAAGTTATTCAGGGTTAGTTGATTTGTCGAAAATTATGCAAATGAGATGCAAGACAAAATTTAAAAAAATTCTAAAAAAAAAAGTCACGTGACCGCTAAAGTTTTTTTTGATGAAATTTGTAGCCCTTGTCGCACTGCTACTATCGTAAAAAAATTGGAGCACTCAGACCCTCAGAAAGGTGCGCAATTCGGCATTGAAAATTTCGCCTTTAATCCAAGATGGCGGCCTGGTCATGTGACCTATGTGTCTGAACTTAGGATATGCACCAGAGCTCATACAGCTTTACCATTGTGGCAAGTATGAAACTGATCGGTCCAACGGTGTTGACATAAAGCGTGACCAAAAATTTAGGCGGAATAATAATAATAATAATAATAATAAATATAGCTGCGTTGCAGCAATGTCGGGTTTCGAGCCCACTGACTTATTAGCAGCGTTCCAAAATCAGCATCATTGACAATAATATATTAAAGGAAATTGCATGGCCTTCATACTAAACATGTTGCATGTTCCTGTCTGTAACAGTGCTTAAGGTATTACAATCTTGCATATTTAATGATGTCCCATGACCATATATGGTCATCAGATGTTTTTGTCAGCTCTGTTGTGCAATAACTTCAATATTGCATTGGTTGCATTTTCCTATCTGTAACAGTGCTTGAGATGTAACATTTATGCATATTTGATGAGGTCACATGACCATATGTGGTCATCACATTAGTTAGTCACATCTCTTGTTCCATAGATTCGATATTGCACAGGTTGCATGTTCCCGTCTGTAACAGTGCTTGAGTTATTACATGTATGCATATTTAATGATGTCACATGACCGTGTATGGGCATCAGATGTGTTAGTCACATATCTTGTCTCATAGCCTCGATATTGCACAGGTTGTGTGTTTCTTTCTGTTACTGTGTTTCAAATATAACATTTATGCATATTTGATGAGGTCACATGACCATATATGGTCATCACATTAGTTAGTCGCATCTCTTGTTCCATAGATTCGATATTGCACAGGTTGCATGTTCCCGTCTGTAATAGTGCTTGAGTTATTACATTTATGCTTATTTGATGAGGTCACATGACCATATATGGTCATCAGTTATGTTAGTGACTTCTGTTGTGCAATAGCTTCAATATTGCACTGGTTGCATGTTCCTATCTGTAACAGTGCTTGAGATATAACATTTATGCATATTTGATGAGGTCACATGACCATATATGGTCATCGGATGTGTTAGTCACTTGTGTTGTGCAATAGCTTCAATATTGCACTGGTTGCATGTTCCTATCTGTAACAGTGCTTGAGTTATTACATTTATGCATATTTGATGAAATTACATGACCATATATGGTCATCACATTAGTTAGCCACATCTCTTGTCTCATAGCTTCGATATTGCATAGGTTGCATGTCTCTATCTGTGATTGTGCTTGATATATTACAATTATGCATATTTAATGACGTCACATGACCATATACGGTCATCACATTAGTTACTCACATCTCATGTCCCACAGCTTCGATTTTGCACAGGTTGCATGTTCATGTCTGTAACAGTGCTTGAGATAATTCAATTATGCATATTTAATGAAGTCACATGACCATATATGGTCATCACATTAGTTAGCCACATCTCTTGGCCCATACCTTCGATATTGCACAGGTTGCATGTCCCTAACTCTTGCAGTGCTTGATATATTACATTTATGCATATTCAATGAGGTCACATGACCATATATGGTCATCTTGTTTGTTAGTAAAATTTCATGTACCATCACTTCAATATTGCACTGGTTGCATGTTCCCGTCTGTAACTGTGCTTGAGTTATTACATTTATGCATATTTGATGAAGTCACATGACCATATATGGTCATCACATTAGTTAGTAACATCTCGTGTCTTATAGCTTCCATATTGCACAGGTTGCATGTCCCTATCTGTAACAGTGCTTGATATATTACATTTATGCATATTTAATGAGATCACATGACCATATATGGTCATCACATTAGTTAGTAACATCTCGTGTCTTATAGCTTCGATATTGCACAGGTTGCATGTCCCTATCTGTAACAGTGCTTGATATATTACATTTATGGATATTTAATGAGATCACATGACCATATATGGTCATCACATTAGTTAGCCACATCTCTTGGCCCATACCTTCGATATTGCACAGGTTGCATGTCCCTAACTCTTGCAGTGCTTGATATATTACATTTATGCATATTCAATGAGGTCACATGACCATATATGGTCATCTTGTTTGTTAGTAAAATTTCATGTACCATCACTTCAATATTGCACTGGTTGCATGTTCCCGTCTGTAACTGTGCTTGAGTTATTACATTTATGCATATTTGATGAAGTCACATGACCATATATGGTCATCACATTAGTTAGTAACATCTCAAGTCTTATACCTTCCATATTGCACAGGTTGCATGTCCCTATCTGTAACAGTGCTTGATATATTACATTTATGCATATTTAATGAGATCACATGACCATATATGGTCATCACATTAGTTAGTAACATCTCGTGTCTTATAGCTTCGATATTGCACAGGTTGCATGTCCCTATCTGTAACAGTGCTTGATATATTACATTTATGCATATTTAATGAGATCACATGACCATATATGGTCATCTTGTTTGTTAGTAGAATTTCATGTACCATCACTTCAATATTGCACTAGTTGCATGTTCCTAACTGTAACAGTGCTTAAGATATTGCAATTATGTCTATAAAATGAGGTCACGTGACCATATAAAAGAACAAAAAAATATGAAAAAACATTCTAAAATCTTCTTATAAAAAACGGCTTTTCGCCTGGACTTCCGTATTTTGGAATTAAATACTATGTCATATGATGTTTCAAAGTTATTCAGGGTTAGTTGATTTGTCGAAAATTATGCAAATGAGATGCAAAACAAAATTTAAAAAAATTCTAAAAAAAAAAGTCACGTGACCGCTAAATTTTTTTTTGATGAAATTTGTAGCCCTTGTCGCACTGCTACTATCATAAAAAAATTGGAGCACTCAGACCCTCAGAAAGGTGCGCAATTCGGCATTGAAAATTTCGCCTTTAATCCAAGATGGCGGCCTGGTCATGTGACCTATGTGTCTGAACTTAGGATATGCACCAGATCTCATACAGCTTTACCTTTGTGGCAAGTATGGAACTGATCGGTCCAACGGTGTTGACATAAAGCGTGACCAAAAATTTAGGCGGAAGAATAATAATAATAAATATAGCTGCGTTGCAGCAATGTCGGGTTTCGAGCCCACTGACTTATTAGCTGCGTTCCAAAATCAGCATCATTGACAATAATATATTATAGGAAATTGCATGGCCTTCATACTAAACATGTTGCATGTTCCTGTCTGTAACAGTGCTTAAGGTATTTCAATCTTGCATATTTAATGATGTCCCATGACCATATATGGTCATCTGATGTTTTTGTCAGCTCTGTTGTGCAATAACTTCAATATTGCATTGGTTGCATTTTCCTATCTGTAACAGTGCTTGAGATATAACATTTATGCTTATTTGATGAGGTCACATGACCATATGTGGTCATCACATTAGTTAGTCACATCTCTTGTTCCATAGATTCGATATTGCACAGGTTGCATGTTCCCGTCTGTAACAGTGCTTGAGTTATTACATTTATGCATATTTAATGATGTCACATGACCGTGTATGGGCATCAGATGTGTTAGTCACATATCTTGTCTCATAGCTTCGATATTGCACAGGTTGTGTGTTTCTATCTGTTACTGTGTTTCAAATATAACATTTATGCATATTTGATGAGGTCACATGACCATATATGGTCATCACATTAGTTAGTCACATCTCTTGTTCCATAGATTCGATATTGCACAGGTTGCATGTTCCCGTCTGTAATAGTGCTTGAGTTATTACATTTATGCTTATTTGATGAGGTCACATGACCATATATGGTCATCGGATATGTTAGTGACTTCTGTTGTGCAATAGCTTCAATATTGCACTGGTTGCATGTTCCTATCGGTAACAGTGCTTGAGATATAACATTTATGCATATTTGATGAGGTCACATGACCATATATGGTCATCGGATGTGTTAGTCACTTCTGTTGTGCAATAGCTTCAATATTGCACTGTTTGCATGTTCCTATCTGTAACAGTGCTTGAGATATAACATTTATGCATATTTGATGAGGTCACATGACCATATATGGTCATTGGATGTGTTAGTGACTTCTGTTTTTCAATAGCTTCAATATTGCACTGGTTGCATGTTCCTATCTGTAACAGTGCTTGAGTTTCTACATTTATGCATATTTGATGAAGTTACATGACCATATATGGTCATCACATTAGTTAGTCACATCTCATGTCCCACAGCTTCGATTTTGCACAGGTTGCATGTTCATGTCTGTAACAGTGCTTGAGTTATTACATGTATGCATATTTGATTAAGTTACATGACCATATATGGTCATCACATTAGTTAGTCACATCTCTTGTCTCATAGCTTCGATATTGCACAGGTTGCATGTCTCTATCTGTAACAGTGCTTGAGATATTACAATTATGCATATTTAATGACGGCACATGACCATATACGGTCATCACATTAGTTACTCACATCTCATGTCCCACAGCTTCGATTTTGCACAGGTTGCATGTTCATGTCTGTAACAGTGCTTGAGATAATTCAATTATGCATATTTAATGAAGTCACATGACCATATATGGTCATCACATTAGTTAGTCATATCTCTTGACCCATACCTTCGATATTGCACAGGTTGCATGTCCCTAACTCTTGCAGTGCTTGATATATTACATTTATGCATATTCAATGAGGTCACATGACCATATATGGTCATCTTGTTTGTTAGTAAAATTTCATGTACCATCCCTTCAATATTGCACTGGTTGCATGTTCCCGTCTGTAACTGTGCTTGAGTTATTACATTTATGCATATTTGATGAAGTCACATGACCATATATGGTCATCACATTAGTTAGTCACATCTCGTGTCTTATAGCTTCGATATTGCACAGGTTGCATGTCCCTATCTGTAACAGTGCTGGATATATTACATTTATGCATATTTAATGAGATCACATGACCATATATGGTCATCTTGTTTGTTAGTAGAATTTCATGTACCATCACTTCAATATTGCACTGGTTGCATGTTCCTATCTGTAACAGTGCTTGAGATATTGCAATTATGTCCATAAAATGAGGTCACGTGACCATATAAAAGAACAAAAAAATATGAAAAAACATTCTAAAATCTTCTTATAAAAAACGGCTTTTCGCCTGGACTTCCATATTTTGGAATTAAATACTATGTCATATGATCTTTCAAAGTTATTCAGGGTTAGTTGATTTGTCGAAAATTATGCAAATGAGATGCAAAACAAAATTTAAAAAAATTCTAAAAAAAAAAGTCACGTGACCGCTAAAGTTTTTTTTGATGAAATTTGTAGCTCTTGTCGCACTGCTACTATCATAAAAAAATTGGAGCACTCAGACCCTCAGAAAGGTGCGCAATTCGGCATTGAAAATTTCGCCTTTAATCCAAGATGGCGGCCTGGTCATGTGACCTATGTGTCTGAACTTAGGATATGCACCAGATCTCATACAGCTTTACCATTGTGGCAAGTATGGAACTGATCGGTCCAACGGTGTTGACATAAAGCGTGACCAAAAATTTAGGCGGAAGAATAATAATAATAATAATAATAATAATAATAATAAACGGAACAATTACAATAGGGTTTCGACCAAATGGGCTCGAAACCCTAATAATAATAATAATAATAAACGGAACAATTACAAAAGGGTTTCGACCAAATGGGCTCGAAACCCTAATAATAATAATAATAAACGGAACAATTACAAAAGGGTTTCGACCAAATGGGCTCGAAACCCTAATAATAATAATAAACGGAACAATTACAATAGGGTTTCGACCAAATGGGCTCGAAACCCTAAATATAGCTGCGTTGCAGCAATGTCGGGTTTCGAGCCCACTGACATATTAGCAGCGTTCCAAAATCAGCATCATTGACAATAATATATTAAAGGAAATTGCATGGCCTTCATACTAAACATGTTACATGTTCCTGTCTGTAACAGTGCTTAAGGTATTACAATCTTGCATATTTAATAATGTCCCATGACCATATATGGTCATCGGATGTTTTTTCAGCTCTGTTGTGCAATAACTTCAATATTGCATTGGTTGCATGTTCCTATCTGTAACAGTGCTTGAGATATAACATTTGTGCATATTTGATGAGGTCACATGACCATATATGGTCATCACATTAGTTAGTCACATCTCTTGTTCCATAGATTCGATATTGCACAGGTTGCATATTCCCGTCTGTAATAGTGCTTGAGTTATTACATTTATGCTTATTTGATGAGGTCACATGACCATATATTTTCAACGGATATATTAGTCACTTCTGTTGTGCAATAGCTTCAATATTGCACTGGTTGCATGTTCCTATCTGTAACAGTGCTTGAGTTATTACATTTATGCATATTTGATGAAATTAAATGACCATATATGGTCATCACATTAGTTAGCCACATCTCTTGTCTCATAGCTTCGATATTGCATAGGTTGCATGTCTCTATCTGTGATTCTGCTTGAGATATTACAATTATGCATATTTAATGACGTCACATGACCATATATGGTCATCACATTAGTTACTCACATCTCATGTCCCACAGCTTCGATTTTGCACAGGTTGCATGTTCATGTCTGTAACAGTGCTTGAGATAATTCAATTATGCATATTTAATGAAGTCACATGACCATATATGGTCATCACATTAGTTAGTCACATCTCTTGACCCATACCTTCGATATTGCACAGGTTGCATGTCCCTAACTCTTGCAGTGCTTGATATATTACATTTATGCATATTCAATGAGGTCACATGACCATATATGGTCATCTTGTTTGTTAGTAAAATTTCATGTACCATCACTTCAATATTGCACTGGTTGCATGTTCCAGTCTGTAACTGTGCTTGAGTTATTACATTTATGCATATTTGATGAAGTCACACGACCATATATGGTCATCACATTAGTTAGTCACATCTCGTGTCTTATAGCTTCGATATTGCACAGGTTGCATGTCCCTATCTGTAACAGTGCTTGATATATTACATTTATGCATATTTAATGAGATCACATGACCATATATGGTCATCTTGTTTGTTAGTAGAATTTCATGTACCATCACTTCAATATTGCACTGGTTGCATGTTCCTATCTGTAACAGTGCTTGAGATATTGCAATTATGTCTATAAAATGAGGTCACGTGACCATATAAAAGAACCAAAAAAAATGAAAAAACATTCTAAAATCTTCTTATAAAAAACGGCTTATCGCCTGGAGTCCATATTTTGGAATTAAATACTATGTCATATGATCTTTCAAAGTTATTCAGGGTTAGTTGATGTGTCGAAAATTATGCAAATGAGATGCAAAACAAAATTTAAAAAAATTCTAAAAAAAAAAGTCACGTGACCGCTAAAGTTTTTTTTGATGAAATTTGTAGCCCTTGTCGCACTGCTACTATCATAAAAAAATTGGAGCACTCAGACCCTCGGAAAGGTGCGCAATTCGGCATTGAATATTTCGCCTTTAATCCAAGATGGCGGCCTGGTCATGTGACCCATGTGTCTGAACTTAGGATATGCACCAGATCTCATACAGCTTTACCATTGTGGCAAGTATTGAATTGATCGGTCCAACGGCGTTGACATAAAGCGTGACCAAAAATTTAGGCGGAAGAATAATAATAATAATAATAAATATAGCTGCGTTGCAGCAATGTCGGGTTTCGAGCCCACTGACTTATTAGCAGCGTTCCAAAATCAGCATCATTGACAATAATATATTAAAGGAAATTGCATGGCCTTCATACTAAACATGTTGCATGTTCCTGTCTGTAACAGTGCTTAAGGTATTACAATCTTGCATATTTAATGATGTCCCATGACCATATATGGTCATCGGATGTTTTTGTCAGCTCTGTTGTGCAATAACTTCAATATTGCATTGGTTGCATTTTCCTATCTGTAACAGTGCTTGAGATATTGCAATTTTTATGCATATTTGATGAGGTCAAATGACCATATGTGGTCATCACATTAGTTAGTCACATCTCTTGTTCCATAGATTCGATATTGCACAGGTTGCATGTTCCCGTCTGTAACAGTGCTTGAGTTATTACATTTATGCATATTTAATGATGTCACATGACTGTGTATGGGCATCAGGTGTGTTAGTCACATATCTTGTCTCATAGCTTCGATATTGCACAGGTTGTGTGTTTCTATCTGTTACTGTGTTTCAAATATAACATTTATGCATATTTGATGAGGTCACATGACCGTATATGGTCATCACATTAGTTAGTCACATCTCTTGTTCCATAGATTCGATATTGCACAGGTTGCCTGTTCCCGTCTGTAATAGTGCTTGAGTTATTACATTTATGCTTATTTGATGAGGTCACATGACCATATATGGTCATCGGATATGTTAGTGACTTCTGTTGTGCAATAGCTTCAATATTGCACTGGTTGCATGTTCCTATCTGTAACAGTGCTTGAGTTATTACATTTATGCATATTTGATGAAATTACATGACCATATATGGTCATCACATTAGTTAGCCACATCTGTTGTCTCATAGCTTCGATATTGCATAGGTTGCATGTCTCTATCTGTGATTCTGATTGAGATATTACAATTATGCATATTTAATGACGTCATGTGACCATATACGGTCATCACATTAGTTACTCACATCTCATGTCCCACAGCTTCGATTTTGCACAGGTTGCATGTTCATGTCTGTAACAGTGCTTGAGATAATTCAATTATGCATATTTAATGAAGTCACATGACCATATATGGTCATCACATTAGTTAGCCACATCTCTTGACCCATACCTTCGATATTGCACAGGTTGCATGTCCCTAACTCTTGCAGTGCTTGATATATTACATTTATGCATATTCAATGAGGTCACATGACCATATATGGTCATCTTGTTTGTTAGTAAAATTTCATGTACCATCACTTCAATATTGCACTGGTTGCATGTTCCCGTCTGTAACTGTGCTTGAGTTATTACATTTATGCATATTTGATGAAGTCACATGACCATATATGGTCATGACATTAGTTAGTCACATCTCGTGTCTTATAGCTTCGATATTGCACAGGTTGCATGTCCCTATCTGTAACAGTGCTTGATATATTACATTCATGCATATTTAATGAGATCACATGACCATATATGGTCATCTTGTTTGTTAGTAGAATTTCATGTACCATCACTTCAAAATTGCACTGGTTGCATGTTCCTATCTGTAACAGTGCTTGAGATATTGCAATTATGTCTATAAAATGAGGTCACGTGACCATATAAAAGAACAAAAAAATATGAAAAAACATTCTAAAATCTTCTCATAAAAAAAGGCTTATCGCCTGGACTCGATATTTTGGAATTAAATACTATGTCATATGATCTTTCAAAGTTATTCAGGGTTAGTTGATTTGTCGAAAATTATGCAAATGAGATGCAAAACAAAATTTCAAAAAATTCTAAAAAAAAAAGTCACGTGACCGCTAAAGTTTTTTTTGATGAGATTTGTAGCCCTTGTCGCACTGCTACTATCATAAAAAAATTGGAGCACTCAGACCCTCAGAAAGGTGCGCAATTCGGCATTGAAAATTTCGCCTTTAATCCAAGATGGCGGCCTGGTCATGTGACCTACGTGTCTGAACTTAGGATATGCACCAGATCTCATATAGCTTTACCATTGTGGCAAGTATTGAATTGATCGGTTCAACGGCGTTGACATAAAGCGTGACCATAAATTTAGGCGGAAGAATAATAATAATAATAATAATAATAATAAACGGAACAATTACAATAGGGTTTCGACCAAATGGGCTCGAAACCCTAATAATAATAATAATAATAAACGGAACAATTACAAAAGGGTTTCGACCAAATGGGCTCGAAACCCTAATAAATTTAGCTGCATAGCAGCGATGACGGGTTTCGAGCCTGCGTGGCTCATGGCAAATTGCACTTGCTCGATGTGATTATTTGGCGAATGTTTCATGTCTAGAATGAAAGATAGCAGACAAACTACACAACATATGGATTTGATTTCACAGGAATATGATAAACTTAATGCAAGGACAAATAGTTCATGAGTTATAGAACTGTTTCTCTTTTACTAAATTCAAGATGGCTGCCAAAGGAAGCCATTTTTCGATAATCTACTTTAGTAACTTTGTAGAGCTATCAACAGAGATACTATATGCTAAATTGCTTTTCAAACAAGGAAGCAGTTTTTAACAAGATAATTTTTTGAGGTTTTTTGAATTTTTGTGATAAATTCAACATGGCCGCCAAAACCACTTGAATCATGGGAAATATTTTCATGAACACATAATCATGTCATTGAGCGGATGTTGTATGCCAAGTTTTGTTTAAATCTGGCAAATCGTTCATAAGTTATAGCGTACTTTCACTTTTTTACTAAATCCAAGATGGCTGCCAAAGGAAGCCATTTTTCGAAAATCGGCTTCAGTAACTTTGTAGAGCTATCAACAGAGATACTATATGCTAAATTGATTGTCAACCAAGCAAGCAGTTTTTAAGAAGATAATTTTTTGAGGTTTTTTGCAATTTTTTGATAAATTCAATATGGCCGCCAATACCACTTGAATCATGGGAAATATTTTTATGAACACATAATCATCTTATCGAAGGGATGTTGTATGCCAACTTTGGTTTAAATCTGGCAAATTGTTCATGAGTTATAGCGTACTTTCACTTTTTACTAAATCCAAGATGGCTGCCAAAGGAAGCCATTTTTCAAAAATCTGCTTCAGTCACTTTGTAGAGCTATGGCCATAGGTGCTGCAAAGCAAATGTCTAATCACATGAACGAGCCATTTTTGAGAAGAAGATTTTAAAATTTTTTTGTCAATTTTCACAAAATCCAATATGGCGGCCAAGGTCACATGACCGCTAAAGATTTTATTGCTGATATTTGCTAGACATGAGCCAATGATGCCACACAAAAAAACCGGAAGTTCCTAGACCCTCAGAAAGTGGTGCAATTGAGCACTTCCGGTTTGTGTTCTACCTAAGATGGCGGCCAGGTCATGTGACCTACATGGCTGGTTTTGGGGTATGCACCACAACTCATGGCCCTTCATCAGCATGCAAAATGCCTAATCAATCGCAGCATTATTTTTCAAGTTACAGTGCTTTAAAAAACGGTGGAAAAATAATAAGAATAATAATAATAATAAATATAGCTGCAGAGCAGCTATTAACGGCTTTCAAGAAAGAAGGGCCATAACACCACTAATTTTTGGGAAGAAAAAGTTTGAAGATTTGATTTGTGTAATGTATATACATGTAGGTTACACGACGTTCTGGCCCAATGCCTTCATTATAGCGCTATTTCCATGTCTCTAACTTCAATAGTGCTCGAGATATTATATATATGCATATCTAATGAGTTCTATGACCATATATGGTCAACGGATATGTTGGCCAATTTTCTTTTCTATTGCCTTCAATATAGTGTTTGTTCCATGTTTGTACATGGAATAGCGCTTGGGATATTAGAGACATGCATATTAAATGAGTTCTCTGACCATATATGGTCAACGGATGTGTTGGCCAATTTTCTTGTCCATTGCCTTCAATATATCATTAGTACCATGTTTATACTTGCAATGGTGCTTGAGATATCGGAGACATGCATATTTAACGAGTTCTATGACCATATATGGTCAACGAATATGTTGGTCAATTTTCTTGTCCATTGCCTTCGGTATACCGTTAGTTCCATGTTTGTACATGTAATAGTTCTTGAGATATTGGAGACATGCATATTTAATGAGTTATATGACCATATATGGTCATTGAAGATGTTGGCAATTTCTCTTGTCCAAAGCCTTCAATATAGCAATGGTTCCATGTCTGTATGTGCAATAGTGCCTGAGATATTATAGGTATGCATATTTAATGAGGTATATGACCTTATATGGTCAACGAATATGTTGGCTCATTCTCTAGACCATTTCCTTCAATATAGCATCAGTTTCACGTTTGTACATGCAATAGTGCTTGAGATATAAGAGACATGCATATTTAATGAGTTCTATGACCATATATGGTCAACGAATATTTTGGCCAATTCTCTTGTCCGTTGCCTTCAACATACCGTTAGTTCCATGTTTGTACATGCAATAGTTTTTGAGATACAAGAGACATGCATATTTAATGAGTTCCAAGATGGCGGCCGAACCACGTGACTAATCGAAAATCTGTTTCAGTCACTTTTAATGGCATGACATGTAGAAGGTATATACAAATTTTCAGGCAAAACGGTCCAGCCGTTTCAGAGAAGAAGTCGTTTGAAGTTGGCGGAAGAATAATAATAATAATAATAATAATAATAATAATAATAATAATAATAATAATAATAAACATAACAAAAACAATAGGCTTTCAAGCCTGAAGGGACTTGAAAGCCTAATAAACATAGCAATTACAAAAGGGTTTCCGACCCATAGGGCTCGAAACCCTAATAATAAATATAGCTGCGTTGCAGCAATGTCGGGTTTCGAGCCCACTGACTTATTAGCAGCATTCCAAAATCAGCATCATTGACAATAATATATTAAAGGAAATTGCATGGCCTTCATACTAAACATGTTACATGTTCCTGTCTGTAACAGTGCTTAAGGTATTACAATCTCGCATATTTAATGATGTCCCATGACCATATATGGTCATCTGATGTTTTTGTCAGCTCTGTTGTGCAATAACTTCAATATTGCATTGGTTGCATGTTCCTATCTGTAACAGTGCTTGAGATATAACATTTATGCATATTTGATGAGGTCACATGACCATAGTCACATATCTTGTCTCCTAGCTTCGATATTGCACAGGTTGTGTGTTTCTATCTGTTACTGTGTTTCAAATATAACATTTATGCATATTTGATGAGGTCACATGACCATATATGGTCATCACATTAGTTAGTCACATCTCTTGTTCCATAGATTCGATATTGCACAGGTTACATGTTCCCGTCTGTAATAGTGCTTGAGTTATTACATTTATGCTTATTTGATGAGGTCACATGACCATATATGGTCATCGGATATGTTAGTGACTTCTGTTGTGCAATAGCTTCAATATTGCACTGGTTGCATGTTCCTATCTGTAACAGTGCTTGAGATATAACATTTATGCATATTTGATGAGGTCACATGACCATATATGGTCATCGGATGTGTTAGTCACTTCTGTTGTGCAATAGCTTCAATATTGCACTGGTTGCATGTTCCTATCTGTAACAGTGCTTGAGATATAACATTTATGCATATTTGATGAAATTACATGACCATAAATGGTCATCACATTAGTTAGCCACATCTCTTGTCTCATAGCTTCGATATTGCATAGGTTGCATGTCTCTATCTGTGATTCTGCTTGAGATATTACAATTATGCATATTTAATGACGTCACATGACCATATACGGTCATCACATTAGTTACTCACATCTCATGTCCCACAGCTTCGATTTTGCACAGGTTGCATGTTCATGTCTGTAACAGTGCTTGAGATAATTCAATTATGCATATTTAATGAAGTCACATGACCATATATGGTCATCACATTAGTTAGTCACATCTCTTGACCCATACCTTCGATATTGCACAGGTTGCATGTCCCTAACTCTTGCAGTGCTTGATATATTACATTTATGCATATTCAATGAGGTCACATGACCATATATGGTCATCTTGTTTGTTAGTAAAATTTCATGTACCATCCCTTCAATATTGCACTGGTTGCATGTTCCCGTCTGTAACTGTGCTTGAGTTATTACATTTATGCATATTTGATGAAGTCACATGACCATATATGGTCATCACATTAGTTAGTCACATCTCGTGTCTTATAGCTTCGATATTGCACAGGTTGCATGTCCCTATCTGTAACAGTGCTGGATATATTACATTTATGCATATTTAATGAGATCACATGACCATATATGGTCATCTTGTTTGTTAGTAGAATTTCATGTACCATCACTTCAATATTGCACTGGTTGCATGTTCCTATCTGTAACAGTGCTTGAGATATTGCAATTATGTCTATAAAATGAGGTCACGTGACCATATAAAAGAACAAAAAAATATGAAAAAACATTCTAAAATCTTCTTATAAAAAACGGCTTTTCGCCTGGACTTCCATATTTTGGAATTAAATACTATGTCATATGATCTTTCAAAGTTATTCAGGGTTAGTTGATTTGTCGAAAATTATGCAAATGAGATGCAAAACAAAATTTAAAAAAATTCTAAAAAAAAAAGTCACGTGACCGCTAAAGTTTTTTTTGATGAAATTTGTAGCCCTTGTCGCACTGCTACTATCATAAAAAAATTGGAGCACTCAGACCCTCAGAAAGGTGCGCAATTCGGCATTGAAAATTTCGCCTTTAATCCAAGATGGCGGCCTGGTCATGTGACCTATGTGTCTGAACTTAGGATATGCACCAGATCTCATACAGCTTTACCATTGTGGCAAGTATGGAACTGATCGGTCCAACGGTGTTGACATAAAGCGTGACCAAAAATTTAGGCGGAAGAATAATAATAATAAATATAGCTGCGTTGCAGCAATGTCGGGTTTCGAGCCCACTGACTTATTAGCAGCGTTCCAAAATCAGCATCATTGACAATAATATATTAAAGGAAATTGCATGGCCTTCATACTAAACATGTTGCATGTTCCTGTCTGTAACAGTGCTTAAGGTATTACAATCTTGCATAGTTAATGATGTCCCATGACCATATATGGTCATCAGATGTTTTTGTCAGCTCTGTTGTGCAATAACTTCAATATTGCATTGGTTGCATTTTCCTATCTGTAACAGTGCTTGAGATGTAACATTTATGCATATTTGATGAGGTCACATGACCATATGAGGTCATCACATTAGTTAGTCACATCTCTTGTTCCATAGATTCGATATTGCACAGGTTGCATGTTCCCGTCTGTAATAGTGCTTGAGTTATTACATTTATGCTTATTTGATGAGGTCACATGACCATATATGATCATCGGATATGTTAGTGACTTCTGTTGTGCAATAGCTTCAATATTGCACTGGTTGCATGTTCCTATCTGTAACAGTGCTTGAGATATAACATTTATGCATATTTGATGAGGTTACATGACCATATATGGTCATCGGATGTGTTAGTCACTTCTGTTGTGCAATAGCTTCAATATTGCACTGGTTGCATGTTCCTATCTGTAACAGTGCTTGAGTTATTACATTTATGCATATTTGATGAAATTACATGACCATATATGGTCATCACATTAGTTAGCCACATCTCTTGTCTCATAGCTTCGATATTGCATAGGTTGCATGTCTCTATCTGTGATTCTGCTTGATATATTACAATTATGCATATTTAATGACGTCACATGACCATATACGGTCATCACATTAGTTACTCACATCTCATGTCCCACAGCTTCGATTTTGCACAGGTTGCATGTTCATGTCTGTAACAGTGCTTGAGATAATTCAATTATGCATATTTAATGAAGTCACATGACCATATATGGTCATCACATTAGTTAGCCACATCTCTTGACCCATACCTTCGATATTGCACAGGATGCATGTCCCTAACTCTTGCAGTGCTTGATATATTACATTTATGCATATTCAATGAGGTCACATGACCATATATGGTCATCTTGTTTGTTAGTAAAATTTCATGTACCATCACTTCAATATTGCACTGGTTGCATGTTCCCGTCTGTAACTGTGCTTGAGTTATTACATTTATGCATATTTGATGAAGTCACATGACCATATATGGTCATCACATTAGTTAGTCACATCTCGTGTCTTATAGCTTCGATATTGCACAGGTTGCATGTCCCTATCTGTAACAGTGCTTGATATATTACATTTATGCATATTTAATGAGATTACATGACCATATATGGTCATCTTGTTTGTTAGTAGAATTTCATGTACCATCACTTCAATATTGCACTGGTTGCATGTTCCTATCTGTAACAGTGCTTGAGATATTGCAATTATGTCTATAAAATGAGGTCACGTGACCATATAAAAGAACAAAAAAATATGAAAAAACATTCTAAAATCTTCTTATAAAAAACGGCTTTTCGCCTGGACTTCCATATTTTGGAATTAAATACTATGTCATATGATCTTTCAAAGTTATTCAGGGTTAGTTGATTTGTCGAAAAATTATGCAAATGAGATGCAAAACAAAATTTAAAAAAATTCTAAAAAAAAAAGTCAAGTGACCGCTAAAGTTTTTTTTGATGAAATTTGTAGCCCTTGTCGCACTGCTACTATCATAAAAAAATTGGAGCACTCAGACCCTCAGAAAGGTGCGCAATTCGGCATTGAAAATTTCGCCTTTAATCCAAGATGGCGGCCTGGTCATGTGGCCTGTGTGTCTGAACTTAGGATATGCACCAGATCTCATACAGCTTTACCATTGTGGCAAGTATGGAACTGATCGGTCCAACAGCGTTGACATAAAGTGTGACCGAAAAACGGCGGAAGAATAATAATAATAAATATAGCTGCGTTGCAGCAATGTCGGGTTTCGAGCCCACTGACTTATTAGCAACGTTCCAAAATCAGCATCATTGACAATAATATATTAAAGGAAATTGCATGGCCTTCATACTAAACATGTTACATGTTCCTGTCTGTAACAGTGCTTAAGGTATTATAATCTCGCATATTTAATTATGTCCCATGACCATATATGGTCATCTGATGTTTTTGTCAGCTCTGTTGTGCAATAACTTCAATATTGCATTGGTTGCATGTTCCTATCTGTAACAGTGCTTGAGATATAACATTTATGCATATTTGATGAGGTCACATGACCATATATGGTCATCACATTAGTTAGTCACATCTCTTGTTCCATAGATTCGATATTGCACAGGTTGCATGTTCCCGTCTGTAATAGTGATTGAGTCATTACATTTATGCTTATTTGATGAGGTCACATGACCATATATGGTCATCGGATATGTTAGTGACTTCTGTTGTGCAATAGCTTCAATATTGCACTGGTTGCATGTTCCTATCTGTAACAGTGCTTGAGATATAACATTTATGCATATTTGATGAGGTCACATGACCATATATGGTCATCGGATGTGTTAGTCACTTCTGTTGTGCAATAGCTTCAATATTGCACTGGTTGCATGTTCCTATCTGTAACAGTGCTTGAGTTATTACATTTATGCATATTTGATGAAATTACATGACCATATATGGTCATCACATTAGTTAGCCACATCTCTTGTCTCATAGCTTCGATATTGCATAGGTTGCATGTCTCTATCTGTGATTCTGCTTGAGATATTACAGTTATGCATATTTAATGACGTCACATGACCATATACGGTCATCACATTAGTTACTCACATCTCATGTCCCACAGCTTCGATTTTGCACAGGTTGCATGTTCATGTCTGTAACAGTGCTTGAGATAATTCAATTATGCATATTTAATGAAGTCACATGACCATATATGGTCATCACATTAGTTAGCCACATCTCTTGACCCATACCTTCGATATTGCACAGGTTGCATGTCTCTAACTCTTGCAGTGCCTGATATATTACATTTATGCATATTCAATGAGGTCACATGACCATATATGGTCATCCTGTTTGTTAGTAAAATTTCATGTACCATCACTTCAATATTGCACTGGTTGCATGTTCCCGTCTGTAACTGTGCTTGAGTTATTACATTTATGCATATTTGATGAAGTCACATGACCATATATGGTCATCACATTAGTTAGTCACATCTCGTGTCTTATAGCTTCGATATTGCACAGGTTGCATGTCCCTATCTGTAACAGTGCTTGATATATTACATTTACGCATATTTAATGAGATCACATGACCATATATGGTCATCTTGTTTGTTAGTAGAATTTCATGTACCATCACTTCAATATTGCACTGGTTGCATGTTCCTATCTGTAACAGTGCTTGAGATATTGCAATTATGTCTATAAAATGAGGTCACGTGACCATATAAAGAACAAAAAAATATGAAAAAACATTCTAAAATCTTCTTATAAAAAACGGCTTTTCGCCTGGACTTCCATATTGTGGAATTAAATACTATGTCATATGATCTTTCAAAGTTATTCAGGGTTAGTTGATTCGCCGAAAATTATGCAAATGAGATGCAAAACAAAATTTAAAAAAATTCTAAAAAAAAAAGTCACGTGACCGCTAAAGTTTTTTTTGATGAAATTTGTAGCCCTTGTCGCTCTGCTACTATCATAAAAAAATTGGAGCACTCAGACCCTCAGAAAGGTGCGCAATTCGGCATTGAAAATTTCGCCTTTAATCCAAGATGGCGGCCTGGTCATGTGACCTATGTGTCTGAACTTAGGATATGCACCAGATCTCATACAGCTTTACCATTGTGGCAAGTATGAAACTGATCGGTCCAACGGTGTTGACATAAAGCGTGACCAAAAATTTAGGCGGAAGAATAATAATAATAATAATAAATATAGCTGCGTTGCAGCAATGTCGGGTTTCGAGCCCACTGACATATTAGCAGCGTTCCAAAATCAGCATCATTGACAATAATATATTAAAGGAAATTACATGGCCTTCATACTAAACATGTTACATGTTCCTGTCTGTAACAGTGCTTAAGGTATTACAATCTTGCATATTTAATAATGTCCCATGACCATATACGGTCATCGGATGTTTTTTTCAGCTCTGTTGTGCAATAACTTCAATATTGCATTGGTTGCATGTTCCTATCTGTAACAGTGCTTGAGATATAACATTTGTGCATATTTGATGAGGTCACCTGACAATATATGGTCATCACATTAGTTAGTCACATCTCTTGTTCCATAGATTCGATATTGCACAGGTTGCATATTCCCGTCTGTAATAGTGCTTGAGTTATTACATTTATGCTTATTTGATGAGGTCACATGACCATATATGGTCAACGGATATGTTAGTCACTTCTGTTGTGCAATAGCTTCAATATTGCACTGGTTGCATGTTCCTATCTGTAACAGTGCTTGAGATATAAAATTTATGCATATTTGATGAGGTCACATGACCATATGTGGTCATCGGATGTGTTAGTCACTTCTGTTGTGCAATAGCTTCAATATTGCACTGGTTGCTTGTTCCTATCTGTAAAAGTGCTTGAGTTATTACATTTATGCATATTTGATGAAGTTACATGACCATATATGGTCATCACATTAGTTAGTCATATCTCTTGTCACATGGCTCCGATATTGCATAGGTTGCATGTCTCTATCTGTGATTCTGCTTGAGATATTACAATTATGCATATTTAATGACGGCACATGACCATATACAGTCATCACATTAGTTACTCACATCTCATGTCCCATAGCTTCAATTTTGCACAGGTTGCATGTTTCTATCTGTAACAGTGCTTGAGATAATTCAATTATGCATATTTAATGATGTCACATGACCATATATGTTCATCACATTAGTTAGTCACATCTCTTGACCCATACCTCCGATATTGCACAGGTTTCATGTAACTAACTCTTGCAGTGCTTGATATATTACATTTATGCATATTCAATGAGGTCACATGACCATATATAGTCATCTTGTTTGTTAGTAAAATTTCATGTACCATCCCTTCAATATTGCACTGGTTGCATGTTCCCGTCTGTAACTGTGCTTGAGTTATTACATTTATGCATATTTGATGAAGTCACATGACCATATATGGTCATCACATTAGTTAGTCACATCTCGTGTCTTATAGCTTCGATATTGCACAGGTTGCATGTCCCTATCTGTAACAGTGCTTGATATATTACATTTATGCATATTTAATGAGATCACATGACCATATATGGTCATCTTGTTTGTTAGTAGAATTTCATGTATCATCACTTCAATATTGCACTGGTTGCATGTTCCTATCTGTAACAGTGCTTGAGATATTGCAATTATGTCTATAAAATGAGGTCACGTGACCATATAAAAGAAAAAAAAAATATGAAAAAACATTCTAAAATCTTCTTATAAAAAACGGCTTATCGCCTGGACTCGATATTTTGGAATTAAATACTATGTCATATGATCTTTCAAAGTTATTCAGGGTTAGTTGATTTGTCGAAAATTATGCAAATGAGATGCAAAACAAAATTTAAAAAAATTCTAAAAAAAAAGTCACGTGACCGCTAAAGTTGTTTTTGATGATATTTGTAGCCCTTGTCGCACTGCTACTATCATAAAAAAATTGGAGCACTCAGACCCTCAGAAAGGTGCGCAATTCGGCATTGAAAATTTCGCCTTTAATCCAAGATGGCGGCCTGGTCATGTGACCTACGTGTCTGAACTTAGGATATGCACCAGATCTCATATAGCTTTACCATTGTGGCAAGTATTGAATTGATCGGTCCAACGGCGTTGACATAAAGCGTGACCAAAAATTTAGGCGGAAGAATAATAATAATAATAATAATAATAATAATAATAAACGGAACAATTACAAAAGGGTTTCGACCAAATGGGCTCGAAACCCTAATAATAATAATAATAAACGGAACAATTACAAAAGGGTTTCGACCAAATGGGCTCGAAACCCTAAATATAGCTGCGTTGCAGCAATGTCGGGTTTCGAGCCCACTGACATATTAGCAGCGTTCCAAAATCAGCATCATTGACAATAATATATTAAAGGAAATTGCATGGCCTTCATACTAAACATGTTACATGTTCCTGTCTGTAACAGTGCTTAAGGTATTACAATCTTGCATATTTAATAATGTCCCATGACCATATACGGTCATCGGATGTTTTTTTCAGCTCTGTTGTGCAATAACTTCAATATTGCATTGGTTGCATGTTCCTATCTGTAATAGTGCTTGAGATATAACATTTGTGCATATTTGATGAGGTCACCTGACCATATATGGTCATCACATTAGTTAGTCACATCTCTTGTTCCATAGATTCGATATTGCACAGGTTGCATATTCCCGTCTGTAATAGTGCTTGAGTTATTACATTTATGCTTATTTGATGAGTCACATGACCATATACGGTCAACGGATATGTTAGTCACTTCTGTTGTGCAATAGCTTCAATATTGCACTGGTTGCATGTTCCTATCTGTAACAGTGCTTGAGATATAACATTTATGCATATTTGATGAGGTCACATGACCATATATGGTCATCGGATGTGTTAGTCACTTCTGTTGTGCAATATCTTCAATATTGCACTGGTTGCTTGTTCCTATCTGTAACAGTGCTTGAGTTATTACATTTATGCATATTTGATGAAGTTACATGACCATATATGGTCATCACATTAGTTAGTCATATCTCTTGTCACATGGCTCCGATATTGCATAGGTTGCATGTCTCTATCTGTGATTCTGCGTGAGATATTACAATTATGCATATTTAATGACGGCACATGACCATATACGGTCATCACATTAGTTACTCACATCTCATGTCCCATAGCTTCGATTTTGCACAGGTTGCATGTTTCTATCTGTAACAGTGCTTGAGATAATTCAATTATGCATTTTTAATGAAGTCACATGACCATATATGGTCATCACATTAGTTAGTCACATCTCTTGACCCATACCTCCGATATTGCACAGGTTGCATGTAACTAACTCTTGCAGTGCTTGATATATTACATTTATGCATATTCAATGAGGTCACATGACCATATATAGTCATCTTGTTTGTTAGTAAAATTTCATGTACCATCACTTCAATATTGCACTGGTTGCATGTTCCCGTCTGTAACTGTGCTTGAGTTAGTACATTTATGCATATTTGATGAAGTCACATGACCATATATGGTCATCACATTAGTTAGTCACATCTCGTGTCTTATAGCTTCGATATTGCACAGGTTGCATGTCCCTATCTGTAACAGTGCTTGATATATTACATTTATGCATATTTAATGAGATCACATGACCATATATGGTCATCTTGTTTGTTAGTAGAATTTCATGTACCATCACTTCAATATTGCACTGGTTGCATGTTCCTATCTGTAACAGTGCTTGAGATATTGCAATTATGTCTAAAAAATGAGGTCACGTGACCATGTAAAAGAACAAAAAAATATGGAAAAACATTCTAAAATCTTCTTATAAAAAACGGCTTATCGCCTGGACTCGATATTTTCGAATTAAATACTATGTCATATGATCTTTCAAAGTTATTCAGGGTTAGTTGATTTGTCGAAAATTATGCAAATGAGATGCAAAACAAAATTTAAAAAAATTCTTAAAAAAAAAGTCACGTGACCGCTAAAGTTTTTTTTGATGAGATTTGTAGCCCTTGTCGCACTGCTACTATCATAAAAAAATTGGAGCACTCAGACCCTCAGAAAGGTGCGCAATTCGGCATTGAAAATTTCGCCTTTAATCCAAGATGGCGGCCTGGTCATGTGACCTACGTGTCTGAACTTAGGATATGCACCAGATCTCATATAGCTTTCCCATTGTGGCAAGTACTGAATTGATCGGTCCAACGGCGTTGACATAAAGCGTGACCAAAAATTTAGGCGGAAGAATAATAATAATAAATATAGCTGCGTTGCAGCAATGTCGGGTTTCGAGCCCACTGACTTATTAGCAGCGTTCCAAAATCAGCATCATTGACAATAATGTATTAAAGGAAATTGCATGGCCTTCATACTAAACATGTTACATGTTCCTGTCTGTAACAGTGCTTAAGGTATTACAATCTCGCATATTTAATGATGTCACATGACCATATATGGTCATCTGATGTTTTTTTGTCAGCTCTGTTGTGCAATAACTTCAATATTGCATTGGTTGCATGTTCCTATCTGTAACAGTGCTTGAGATATAACATTTATGCATATTTGACAAGGTCACATGACCATATGTGGTCATCACATTAGTTAGTCACATCTCTTGTTCCATAGATTCGATAATGCACAGGTTGCATGTTCCCGTCTGTAATAGTGCTTGAGTTATTACATTTATGCTTATTTGATAAGGTCACATGACCATATATGGTCATCGGATATGTTAGTCACTTCTGTTGTGCAATAGCTTCAATATTGCACTGGTTGCATGTTCCTATCTGTAACAGTGCTTGAGATATAACATTTATGCATATTTGATGAAGTTACATGACCATATATGGTCATCACATTAGTTAGTCATATCTCTTGTCACATGGCTCCGATATTGCATAGGTTGC
This sequence comes from Saccoglossus kowalevskii, assembly GCF_978046115.1. Lineage (NCBI taxonomy): Eukaryota > Metazoa > Hemichordata > Enteropneusta > Harrimaniidae > Saccoglossus > Saccoglossus kowalevskii. The sequence goes on along the minus strand of NW_028188621.1, from coordinate 106,104 downwards.
ATGTCTCTATCTGTGATTCTGCTTGAGATATTACAATTATGCATATTTAATGACGTCACATGACCATATACGATTATCACATTAGTTACTCACATCTCATGTCCCACAGCTTCGATTTTGCACAGGTTGCATGTTCATGTCTGTAACAGTGCTTGAGATAATTCAATTATGCATATTTAATGAAGTCACATGACCATATATGGTCATCACATTAGTTAGTCACATCTCTTGACCCATACCTTCGATATTGCACAAGTTGCATGTCCCTAACTCTTGCAGTGCTTGATATATTACATTTATGCATATTCAATGAGGTCACATGACCATATATGGTCATCTTGTTTGTTAGTAAAATTTCATGAACCATCCCTTCAATATTGCACTGGTTGCATGTTCCCGTCTGTAACTGTGCTTGAGTTATTACATTTATGCATATTTGATGAAGTCACATGACCATATATGGTCATCACATTAGTTAGTCACATCTCGTGTCTTATAGCTTCGATATTGCACAGGTTGCATGTCCCTATCTGTAACAGTGCTTGATATATTACATTCATGCATATTTAATGAGATCACATGACCATATATGGTCATCTTGTTTGTTAGTAGAATTTCATGTACCATCACTTCAATATTGCACTGGTTGCATGTTCCTAACTGTAACAGTGCTTAAGATATTGCAATTATGTCTATAAAATGAGGTCACGTGACCATATAAAAGAACAAAAAAATATGAAAAAACATTCTAAAATCTTCTTATAAAAAACGGCTTTTCGCCTGGACTTCCATAATTTGGAATTAAATACTATGTCATATGATCTTTCAAAGTTATTCAGGGTTAGTTGATTTGTCGAAAATTATGCAAATGAGATGCAAAACAAAATTTCAAAAAATTCTAAAAAAAAAGTCACGTGACCGCTAAAGTTTTTTTGGATGAAATTTGTAGCCCTTGTCGCACTGCTACTATCATAAAAAAATTGGAGCACTCAGACCCTCAGAAAGGTGCGCAATTCGGCATTGAAAATTTCGCCTTTAATCCAAGATGGCGGCCTGGTCATGTGACCTATGTGTCTGAACTTAGGATATGCACCAGATCTCATACAGCTTTACCATTGTGGCAAGTATGGAACTGATCGGTCCAACGGTGTTGACATAAAGCGTGACCAAAAATTTAGGCGGAAGAATAATAATAATAATAATAATAATAATAATAATAAACGGAACAATTACAATAGGGTTTCGACCAAATGGGCTCGAAACCCTAAATATAGCTGCGTTGCAGCAATGTCGGGTTTCGAGCCCACTGACTTATTAGCAGCGTTCCAAAATCAGCATCATTGACAATAATATATTATAGGAAATTGCATGGCCTTCATACTAAACATGTTGCATGTTCCTGTCTGTAACAGTGCTTAAGGTATTACAATCTTGCATATTTAATGATGTCTCATGACCATATATGGTCATCGGATGTTTTTGTCAGCTCTGTTGTGCAATAACTTCAATATTGCATTGGTTGCATTTTCCTATCTGTAACAGTGCTTGAGATATAACATTTATGCATATTTGATGAGGGCACATGACCATATGTGGTCATCACATTAGTTATTCACATCTCTTGTTCAATAGATTAGATATTGCACAGGTTGCATGTTCCCGTCTGTAACTGTGCTTGAGTCATTACATTTATGCATATTTCATGATGTCACATGACCGTGTATGGGCATCAGATGTGTTAGTCACATATCTTGTCTCATAGCTTCGATATTGCACAGGTTGTGTGTTTCTATCTGTTACTGTGTTTCAAATATAACATTTATGCATATTTGATGAGGTCACATGACCATATATGGTCATCACACTAGTTAGTCACATCTCTTGTCCCATAGCTTCGATATTGCACAGGTTGCATGTTCCCGTCTGTAACAGTGCTTGAGTTATTACAATTATGCATATTTGATGAAGTCACATGACCATATATGGTCATGACATTAGTTAGTCACATCTCGTGTCTTATAGCTTCGATATTGCACAGGTTGCATGTCCCTATCTGTAACAGTGCTTGATATATTACATTCATGCATATTTAATGAGATCACATGACCATATATGGTCATCTTGTTTGTTAGTAGAATTTCATGTACCATCACTTCAAAATTGCACTGGTTGCATGTTCCTATATGTAACAGTGCTTGAGATATTGCAATTATGTCTATAAAATGAGGTCACGTGACCATATAAAAGAACAAAAAAATATGAAAAAACATTCTAAAATCTTCTTCTAAAAAACGGCTTATCGCCTGGACTTCATATTTTGGAATTAAATACTATGTCATATGATCTTTCAAAGTTATTCAGGGTTAGTTGATTTGTCGAAAATTATGCAAATGAGATGCGAAACAAAATTTAAAAAAATTCTAAAAAAAAAAGTCACGTGACCGCTAAAGTTTTTTTTGATGAAATTTGTAGCCCTTGTCGCACTGCTACTATCATAAAAAAATTGGAGCACTCAGACCCTCAGAAAGGTGCGCAATTCGGCATTGAAAATTTCGCCTTTAATCCAAGATTGCGGCCTGGTCATGTGACCTATGTGTCTGAACTTAGGATATGCACCAGATGTCATACAGCTTTACCATTGTGGCAAGTATGAAACTGATCGGTCCAACGGTGTTGACATAAAGCGTGACCAAATATTTAGGCGGAAGAATAATAATAATAATAATAATAATAATAATAATAAACGGAACAATTACAAAAGGGTTTCGACCAAATGGGCTCGAAACCCTAATAATAATAATAAATATAGCTGCGTTGCAGCAATGGCGGGTTTCGAGCCCACTGATTTATTAGCAGCGTTCCAAAATCAGCATCATTGACAATAATATATTTAAGGAAATTGCATGGCCTTCATACTAAACATGTTGCATGTTCCTGTCTGTAACAGTGCTTAGGGTATTACAATCTTGCATATTTAATGATGTCCCATGACCATATATGGTCATCGGATGTTTTTATCAGCTCTGTTGTGCAATAACTTCAATATTGCATTGGTTGCATTTTCCTATCTGTAACAGTGCTTGAGATATAACATTTATGCATATTTGATGAGGTCACATGACCGTATGTGGTCATCACATTAGTTAGTCACATCTCTTGTTTTATAGATTCGATATTGCACAGGTTGCATATTCCTATCTGTAACAGTGCTTGAGATATAACATTTATGCATATTTGATGAGGTCACATGACCGTATGTGGTCATCACATTAGTTAGTCACATCTCTTGTTTTATAGATTCGATATTGCACAGGTTGCATATTCCCGTCTGTAATAGTGCTTGAGTTATTACATTTATGCTTATTTGATGAGGTCACATGACCATATATGGTCAACGGATATGTTAGTCACTTCTGTTGTGCAATAGCTTCAATATTGCACTGGTTGCATGTTCCTATCTGTAACAGTGCTTGAGTTATTACATTTATGCATATTTGATGAAGTTACATGACCATATATGGTCATCACATTAGTTAGTCATATCTCTTGTCACATAGCTTCGATATTGCATAGGTTGCATGTCTCTATCTGTGATTCTGCTTGAGATATTACAATTATGCATATTTAATGAAGGCACATGACCATATACGGTCATCACATTAGTTACTCACATCTCATGTCCCATAGCTTCGATTTTGCACAGGTTGCATGTTTCTATCTGTAACAGTGCTTGAGATAATTCAATTATGCATATTTAATGAAGTCACATGACCATATATGGTCATCACATTAGTTTGTCACGTCTCTTGACCCATACCTCCGATATTGCACAGGTTGCATGTAACTAACTCTTGCAGTGCTTGATATATTACATTTATGCATATTCAATGAGGTCACATGACCATATATAGTCATCTTGTTTGTTAGTAAAATTTCATGTACCATCACTTCAATATTGCACTGGTTGCATGTTCCCGTCTGTAACTGTGCTTGAGTTATTACATTTATGCATATTTGATGAAGTCACATGACCATATATGGTCATCACATTAGTTAGTCACATCTCGTGTCTTATAGCTTCGATATTGCACAGGTTGCATGTCCCTATCTGTAACAGTGCTTGATATATTACATTTATGCATATTTAATGAGATCACATGACCATATATGGTCATCTTGTTTGTTAGTAGAATTTCATGTACCATCATTTCAATATTGCACTGGTTGCATGTTCCTATATGTAACAGTGCTTGAGATATTGCAATTATGTCTAAAAAATGAGGTCACGTGACCATGTAAAAGAACAAAAAAATATGGAAAAACATTCTAAAATCTTCTTATAAAAAACGGCTTATCGCCTGGACTCAATATTTTGGAATTAAATACTATGTCATATGATCTTTCAAAGTTATTCAGGGTTAGTTGATTTGTCGAAAATTATGCAAATGAGATGCAAAACAAAATTTAAAAAAATTCTTAAAAAAAAAGTCACGTGAGCGCTAAAGTTTTTTTTGATGAAATTTGTAGCCCTTGTCGCACTGCTACTATCATAAAAAAATTGGAGCACTCAGACCCTCAGAAAGGTGCGCAATTCGGCATTGAAAATTTCGCCTTTAATCCAAGGTGGCGGCCTGGTCATGTGACCTATGTGTCTGAACTTAGGATATGCACCAGATCTCATATAGCTTTACCATTGTGGCAATTATTGAATTGATCGGTCCAACGGCGTTGACATAAAGCGTGACCAAAAATTTAGGCGGAATCATAATAATAATAATAAACGGAACAATTTCAATAGGGTTTCGACCAAATGGGCTCGAAACCCTAATAATAATAAACGGAACAATTACAAAAGGGTTTCGACCAAATGGGCTCGAAACCCTAAATATAGCTGCGTTGCAGCAATGTCGGGTTTCGAGCCCACTGCCTTATTAGCAGCGTTCCAAAATCAGCATCATTGACAATAATATATTAAAGGAAATTGCATGGCCTTCAGACTAAACATGTTACATGTTCCTGTCTGTAACAGTGCTTAAGGTATTACAATCTTGCATATTTAATGATGTCACATGACCATATATGGTCATTACATTAGTTAGTCACATCTCTTGTTCCTTAGATTCGATATTGCACAGGTTGCATGTTCCCGTCTGTAACAGTGCTTGAGTTATTACATTTATGAATATTAAATGATGTAACATGACCGTGTATGGTGACCAGATGTGTTAGTCATCTGTCTTGTGCAAGACCTTCAATATTGCACTAGTTGCATGTTCCTGTCTGTAACAGTGCTTGAGTTATTACATTTATGCATATTTGATGAGGTCACATGACCATATACGGTCATCGGATATGTTAGTTACCTCTGTTGTGCAATAATTTCAATATTGCACTGGTTACATGTTCCTATCTGTAACAGGGCTTGAGTTATTACATTTATGCATATTTGATGAGGTCACATGACCATATATGGTCATCAGATGTGTTAGTCATCTCTCTTGTGCAAGACCTTCAATATTGCACTAGTTGCATGATCCTGTCTGTAACAGTGCTTGAGTTATTACATTTATCCATATTTGATGAGCTCACATGACCATATATGGTCATCACATTAGTTAGTCACATCTCTTGTCTCATAGCTTCAATATTGCACAGGTTGCATGTTCCCGTCTGTAACAGTGCTTGACTTATTACATTTACGCATATTTGATGAGGTCACATGACCATATATGGTCATCACATTAGTTAGTCACATATTTTGCCTCATAGCTTCGATATTGCACAGGTTGCATGTTCGTATCTGTATCAGTGCTTGATATATTACATTAATGCATATTTAATGAGGTCACATGACCATATATGGTCATCTTGTTTGTAAGTAAAATTTCTTGTACCATCACTTCAATATTGCACTAGTTGCATGTCCCTATCTGTAACAGTGCTTGAGATATTGCAATTATGTCTACAAAATGAGGTCACGTGACCATATAAAAGAACAAAAAAAATATGAAAAAACATTCTAAAATCTTCTTCTAAAAAACGGCTTATCGCCTGGACTTCATATTTTGGAATTAAATACTATGTCATATGATCTTTCAAAGTTATTCAGGGTTAGTTGATTTGTCGAAAATTATGCAAATGAGATGCAAAACAATATTTAAAAAAATTCTAAAAAAAAAATTCACGTGACCGCTAAAGTTTTTTTTGATGAAATTTCTAGCCCTTGTCGCACTGCTACTATCATAAAAAAATTGGAGCACTCAGACCCTCAGAAAGGTGCGCAATTCGGCATTGAAAATTTCGCCTTTATTCCAAGATGGCGGCCTGGTCATGTGACCTATGTGTCTGAACTTAGGATATGCACCAGATCTCATACAGCTTTACCACTGTGGCAAGTATGGAACTGATCGGTCCAACGGTGTTGACATAAAGCGTGACCAAAAATTTAGGCGGAAGAATAATAATAATAATAATAATAATAATAATAAACGGAACAATTACAAAAGGGTTTCGACCAAATGGGCTCGAAACCCTAATAATAAATATAGCTGCGTTGCAGCAATGTCGGGTTTCGAGCCCACTGACTTATTAGCAGCGTTCCAAAATCAGCATCATTGACAATAATATATTAAAGGAAATTGCATGGCCTTCATACTAAACATGTTGCATGTTCCTGTCTGTAACAGTGCTTAATGTATTACAATCTTGCATATTTAATGATGTCCCATGACCATATATGGTCATCGGATGTTTTTGTCAGCTCTGTTGTGCAATAACTTCAATATTGCATTGGTTGCATTTTCCTATCTGTAACAGTGCTTGAGATATAACATTTATGCATATTTGATGAGGTCACATGACCATATGTGGTCATCACATTAGTTAGTCACATCTCTTGTTCCATAGATTCTATATTGCACAGGTTGCATGTTCCCGTCTGTAACAGTGCTTGAGTTATTACATTTATGCATATTTAACGATGTCACATGACCATGTATGGGCATCAGATGTGTTAGTCACATATCTTGTCTCATAGCTTCGATATTGCACAGGTTGTGTGTTTCTATCTGTTACTGTGTTTCAAATATAACATTTATGCATATTTGATGAGGTCACATGACCATATATGGTCATCACATTAGTTAGTCACATCTCTTGTTCCATAGATTCGATATTGCACAGGTTGCATGTTCCCGTCTGTAATAGTGCTTGAGTTATTACATTTATGCTTATTTGATGAGGTCACATGACCATATATGGTCATTGGATATGTTAGTGACTTCTTTTGTGCAATAGCTTCAATATTGCACTGGTTGCATATTCCTATCTGTAACAGTGCTTGAGATATAACATTTATGCATATTTGATGAGGTCACATGACCATATATGGTCATTGGATGTGTTATTCACTTCTGTTGTGCAATAGCTTCAATATTGCACGGGTTGCATGTTCCTATCTGTAACAGTGCTTGAGTTATTACATTTATGCATATTTGATGAAATTACATGACCATATATGGTCATCACATTAGTTAGCCACATCTCTTGTCTCATAGCTTCGATATTGCATAGGTTGCATGTCTCTATCTGTGATTCTGCTTGAGATATTACAATTATGCATATTTAATGACGTCACATGACCATATACGGTCATCACATTAGTTACTCACATCTCATGTCCCACAGCTTCGATTTTGCACAGGTTGCATGTTCATGTCTGTAACAGTGCTTGAGATAATTCAAATATGCATATTTAATGAAGTCACATGACCATATATGGTCATCACATTAGTTAGTCACATCTCTTGACCCATACCTTCGATATTGCACAGGTTGCATGTTTCCGTCTGTAACAGTGCTTGAGTTATTACATTTATGCACATTTAATGATGTCACATGATCGTGTATGGGCATCAGATGTGTTAGTCACATATCTTGTCTCATAGCTTCAATATTGCACAGGTTGTGTGTTTCTATCTGTTACTGTGTTTCAAATATAACATTTATGCATATTTGATGAGGTCACATGACCATATATGGTCATGACATTAGTTAGTCACATCACGTGTCTTATAGCTTCGATATTGCACAGGTTGCATGTCCCTATCTGTAACAGTGCTTGATATATTACATTCATGCATATTTAATGAGATCACATGACCATATATGGTCATCTTGTTTGTTAGTAGAATTTCATGTACCATCACTTCAAAATTGCACTGGTTGCATGTTCCTATCTGTAACAGTGCTTGAGATATTGCAATTATGTCTATAAAATGAGGTCACGTGACCATATAAAAGAACAAAAAAATATGAAAAAACATTCTAAAATCTTCTTATAAAAAACGGCTTATCGCCTGGACTCGATATTTTGGAATTAAATACTATGGCATATGATCTTTCAAAGTTATTCAGGGTTAGTTGATTTGTCGAAAATTATGCAAATGAGATGCAAAACAAAATTTAAAAAAATTCTAAAAAAAAAAGTCACGTGACCGCTAAAGTTTTTTTTGATGAGATTTGTAGCCCTTTTCGCACTGCTACTATCATAAAAAAATTGGAGCACTCAGACCCTCAGAAAGGTGCGCAATTTGGCATTGAAAATTTCGCCTTTAATCCAAGATGGCGGCCTGGTCATGTGACCTATGTGTCTGAACTTGGGCTATGCACTAGATCTCATCCAGCTTTACCATTGTGGCAAGTACTGAGCTGATCGGTCCAACGGCGTTGACATAAAGTGTGACCGAAAAACGGCGGAAGAATAATAATAATAATAATAATAAACGGAACAATTTCAATAGGGTTTCGACCAAATGGGCTCGAAACCCTAAATATAGCTGCGTTGCAGCAATGTCGGGTTTCGAGCCCACTGACTTATTAGCAGCGTTCCAAAACCAGCATCATCGACAAGAATATATTAATGGATTTGCATGGCCTTCATACTAAACATGTTACATGTTCCTGTCTGTAACAGTGCTTAATGTTTTACAATCATACATATTTAATGATGTCACATGACCATATATGGACATCGGATGTGTCGGTCACTTCTGTTGTGCAATAACTTCAATATTGCACTGGTTGCATGTTCCTATCTGTATCAGTGCTTGACATATAAAAATTTATGCATATTTGATGAGGTCACATGACCATATATGGTCATCACATTAGTTAGTCACATCTATTGTTCCATAGATTCGATATTGCACAGGTTGCATGTTCCCGTCTGTAATAGTGCTTGAGTTATTACATTTATGCTTATTTGATGAGGTCACATGACCATATATGGTCATCAGATATGTTAGTCACTTCTGTTGTGCAATAGCTTCAATATTGCACTGGTTGCATGTTCCTATCTGTAACAGTGATTGAGATATAACATTTATGCATATTTGATGAGGTCACATGACCATATATGGTCATCAGATGTGTTAGTCACTTCTGTTGTGCAATAGCTTCAATATTGCACTGGTTGCATGTTCCTATCTGTAACAGTGCTTGAGTTACTACATTTATGCATATTTGATGAAGTTACATGACCATATATGGTCATCACATTAGTTAGTCACATCTCTTGTCTCATAGCTTCGATATTGCATATGTTGCATGTCTCTATTTGTGATTCTGCTTGAGATATTACAATTATGCATATTTAATGACGTCACATGACCATATACGGTCATCTCATTAGTTACTCACATCTCATGTCCCATAGCTTCGATTTTGCACAGGTTGCATGTTCATGTCTGTAACAGTGCTTGAGTTATTTCATGTATGCATATTTGATGAAGTTACATGACCATATATGGTCATCACATTAGTTAGTCACATCTCTTGTCTCACAGCATCGATATTGCACAGGTTGCATGTTTCTAACTGTAACAGTGCTTGAGATAATTCAATTATGCATATTTAATGAAGTCACATGACCATATATGGTCATCACATTAGTTAGTCACATCTCTTGACCCATACCTTCGATAGTGCACAGGATGCATGTCCCTAACTCTTACAGTGCTTGATATATTACATTTAATCATATTCAATGAGGTCACATGACCATATATGGTCATCTTGTTTGTTAGTAAAATTTCATGTACCATCACTTCAATATTGCACTGGTTGCATGTTCCCGTCTGTAACTGTGCTTGAGTTATTACATTTATGCATATTTGATGAAGTCACATGACCATATATGGTCATCACATTAGTTAGTCACATCTCGTGTCTTATAGCTTCGATATTGCACAGGTTGCATGTCGCTATCTGTAACAGTGCTTGATATATTACATTTATGCATATTTAATGAGATCACATGACCATATATGGTCATCTTGTTTGTTAGTAGAATTTCATGTACCATCACTTCAATATTGCACTGGTTGCATGTTCCTATCTGTAACAGTGCTTGAGATATTGCAATTATGTCTATAAAATGAGGTCACGTGACCATATAAAAGAACAAAAAAAATATGAAAAAAACATTCTAAAATCTTCTTCTAAAAAACGGCTTATCGCCTGGACTTCATATTTTGGAATTAAATACTATGTCATATGATCATTCAAAGTTATTCAGGGATAGTTGATTAGTCGAAAATTATGCAAATGAGATGCAAAAGAAAATTAAAAAAATTCTAGAAAAAAATTAGTCACGTGACCGCTAAAGTTTTTTTTGATGAAATTTGTAGCCCTTGTCGCACTGCTACTATCATAAAAAAATTGGACCACTCAGACCCTCAGAAAGGTGCGCAATTCGGCATTGAAAATTTCGCCTTTAATCCAAGATGGCGGCCTGGTCATGTGACCTATGTGTCTGAACTTAGGATATGCACCAGATCTCATACAGCTTTACCATTGTGGCAAGTATGGAACTGATCGGTCCAACGGTGTTGACATAAAGCGTGACCAAAAATTTAGGCGGAAGAATAATAATAATAAATATAGCTGCGTTGCAGCAATGTCGGGTTTCGAGCCCACTGACTTATTAGCAGCGTTCCAAAATCAGCATCATTGACAATAATATATTAAAGGAAATTGCATGGCCTTCATACTAAACATGTTGCATGTTCCTGTCTGTAACAGTGCTTAAGGTATTACAATCTTGCATATTTAATGATGTCCCATGACCATATATGGTCATCGGATGTTTTTGTCAGCTCTGTTGTGCAATAACTTCAATATTGCATTGGTTGCATTTTCCTATCTGTAACAGTGCTTGAGATGTAACATTTATGCATATTTGATGAGGTCACATGACCATATGTGGTCATCACATTAGTTAGTCACATCTCTTGTTCCATAGATTCGATGTTGCACAGGTTGCATGTTCCCGTCTGTAACAGTGCTTGAGTTATTACATTTATGCATATTTAATGATGTCATATGACCGTGTATGGGCATCAGATGTGTTAGTCACATATCTTGTCTCATAGCTTCGATATTGCACAGGTTGTGTGTTTCTATCTGTTACTGTGTTTCAAATATAACATTTATGCATATTTGATGAGGTCACATGACCATATATGGTCATCACATTAGTTAGCCACATCTCTTGTCTCATAGCTTCGATATTGCATAGGTTGCATGTCTCTATCTGTGATTCTGCTTGAGATATTACAATTATGCATATTTAATGACGTCACATGACCATATACGGTCATCACATTAGTTACTCACATCTCATGTCCCACAGCTTCGATTTTGCACAGGTTGCATGTTCATGTCTGTAACAGTGCTTGAGATAATTCAATTATGCATATTTAATGAAGTCACATGACCATATATGGTCATCACATTAGTTAGCCACATCTCTTGACCCATACCTTCGATATTGCACAGGTTGCATGTCCCTAACTCTTGCAGTGCTTGATATATTACATTTATGCATATTCAATGAGGTCACATGACCATATATGGTCATCTTGTTTGTTAGTAAAATTTCATGTACCATCACTTCAATATTGCACTTGTTGCATGTTCCCGTCTGTAACTGTGCTTGAGTTATTACATTTATGCATATTTGATGAAGTCACATGACCATATATGGTCATCACATTAGTTAGTCACATCTCGTGTCTTATAGCTTCGATATTGCACAGGTTGCATGTCCCTATCTGTAACAGTGCTTGATATATTACATTTATGCATATTTAATGAGATCACATGACCATATATGGTCATCTTGTTTGTTAGTAGAATTTCATGTACCATCACTTCAATATTGCACTGGTTGCATGTTCCTATCTGTAACAGTGCTTGAGATATTGCAATTATGTCTATAAAATGAGGTCACGTGACCATATAAAAGAACAAAAAAATATGAAAAAATATTCTAAAATCTTCTTATAAAAAACGGCTTTTCGCCTGGACTTCTATATTTTGAAATTAAATACTATGTCATATGATCTTTCAAAGTTATTCAGGGTTAGTTGATTTGTCGAAAATTATGCAAATGAGATGCAAAACAAAATTTAAAAAAATTCTAAAAAAAAAAGTCACGTGACCGCTAAAGTTTTTTTTGATGAAATTTGTAGCCCTTGTCGCACTGCTACTATCATAAAAAAATTGGAGCACTCAGACCCTCAGAAAGGTGCGCAATTCGGCATTGAAAATTTGGCCTTTAATCCAAGATGGCGGCCTGGTCATGTGACCTATGTGTCTGAACTTAGGATATGCACCAGATCTCATACAGCTTTACCATTGTGGCAAGTATGAAACTGATCGGTCCAACGGTGTTGACATAAAGCGTGACCAAAAATTTAGGCGGAAGAATAATAATAATAATAATAATAAATATAGCTGCGTTGCAGCAATGTCGGGTTTCGAGCCCACTGACTTATTAGCAGCGTTCCAAAATCAGCATCATTGACAATAATATATTAAAGGAAATTGCATGGCCTTCATACTAAACATGTTGCATGTTCCTGTCTGTAACAGTGCTTAAGGTATTACAATCTTGCATATTTAATGATGTCCCATGACCATATATGGTCATCGGATGTTTTTGTCAGCTCTGTTGTGCAATAACTTCAATATTGCATTGGTTGCATTTTCCTATCTGTAACAGTGCTTGAGATATTGCAATTTTTATGCATATTTGATGAGGTCACATGACCATATGTGGTCATCACATTAGTTAGTCACATCTCTTGTTCCATAGATTCGATATTGCACAGGTTGCATGTTCCCGTCTGTAACAGTGCTTGAGTTATTGCATTTATGCATATTTAATGATGTCACATGACTGTGTATGGGCATCAGATGTGTTAGTCACATATCTTGTCTCATAGCTTCGATATTGCACAGGTTGTGTGTTTCTATCTGTTACTGTGTTTCAAATATAACATTTATGCATATTTGATGAGATCACATGACCATATATGGTCATCACATTAGTTAGTCACATCTCTTGTTCCATAGATTCGATATTGCACAGGTTGCATGTTCCCGTCTGTAATAGTGCTTGAGTTATTACATTTATGCTTATTTGATGAGGTCACATGACCATATATGGTCATCGGATATGTTAGTGACTTCTGTTGTGCAATAGCTTCAATATTGCACTGGTTGCATGTTCCTATCTGTAACAGTGCTTGAGTTATTACATTTATGCATATTTGATGAAATTACATGACCATATATGGTCATCACATTAGTTAGCCACATCTCTTGTCTCATAGCTTCGATATTGCATAGGTTGCATGTCTCTATCTGTGATTCTGCTTGAGATATTACAATTATGCATATTTAATGACGTCACATGACCATATACGGTCATCACATTAGTTACTCACATCTCATGTCCCACAGCTTCGATTTCGCACAGGTTGCATGTTCATGTCTGTAACAGTGCTTGAGATAATTCAATTATGCATATTTAATGAAGTCACATGACCATATATGGTCATCACATTAGTTAGCCACATCTCTTGACCCATACCTTCGATATTGCACAGGTTGCATGTCCCTAACTCTTGCAGTGCTTGATATATTACATTTATGCATATTCAATGAGGTCACATGACCATATATGGTCATCTTGTTTGTTAGTAAAATTTCATGTACCATCACTTCAATATTGCACTGGTTGCATGTTCCCGTCTGTAACTGTGCTTGAGTTATTACATTTATGCATATTTGATGAAGTCACATGACCATATATGGTCATCACATTAGTTAGTAACATCTCGTGTCTTATAGCTTCGATATTGCACAGGTTGCATGTCCCTATCTGTAACAGTGCTTGATATATTACATTTATGCATATTTAATGAGATCACATGACCATATATGGTCATCTTGTTTGTTAGTAGAATTTCATGTACCATCACTTCAATATTGCACTGGTTGCATGTTCCTAACTGTAACAGTGCTTAAGATATTGCAATTATGTCTATAAAATGAGGTCACGTGACCATATAAAAGAACAAAAAAATATGAAAAAACATTCTAAAATCTTCTTATAAAAAACGGCTTATCGCCTGGACTCAATATTTTGGAATTAAATACTATGTCATATGATCTTTCAAAGTTATTCAGGGTTAGTTGATTTGTCGAAAATTATGCAAATGAGATGCAAAACAAAATTTCAAAAAATTCTAAAAAAAAAAGTCACGTGACCGCTAAAGTTTTTTTTTATGAAATTTGTAGCCCTTGTCGCACTGCTACTATCATAAAAAAATTGGAGCACTCAGGCCCTCAGAAAGGTGCGCAATTCGGCATTGAAAATTTCGCCTTTAATCCAAGATGGCGGCCTGGTCATGTGACCTATGTGTCTGAACTTAGGATATGCACCAGATCTCATACAGCTTTACCATTGTGGCAAGTATGGAACTGATCGGTCCAACGGTGTTGACATAAAGTGTGACCAAAAATTTAGGCGGAAGAATAATAATAATAATAATAATAATAATAATAATAAACGGAACAATTACAATAGGGTTTCGACCAAATGGGCTCGAAACCCTAATAATAATAATAAACGGAACAATTACAAAAGGGTTTCGACCAAATGGGCTCGAAACCCTAATAATAATAATAAACGGAACAATTACAATAGGGTTTCGACCAAATGGGCTCGAAACCCTAATAATAATAAATATAGCTGCGTTGCAGCAATGTCGGGTTTCGAGCCCACTGACTTATTAGCAGCGTTCCAAAATCAGCATCATTGACAATAATATATTAAAGGAAATTGCATGGCCTTCATACAAAACATGTTACATGTTCCTGTCTGTAACAGTGCTTAAGGTATTACAATCTCGCATATTTAATGATGTCACATGACCATATATGGTCATCTGATGTTTTTTTGTCAGCTCTGTTGTACAATAACTTCAATATTGCATTGGTTGCATGTTCCTATCTGTAACAGTGCTTGAGATATAACATTTATGCATATTTGATGAGGTCACATGACCATATATGGTCATCACATTAGTTAGTCACATCTCTTGTTCCATAGATTCGATATTGCACAGGTTGCATGTTCCCGTCTGTAATAGTGCATGAGTTATTACATTTATGCTTATTTGATGAGGTCACATGACCATATATGGTCATCGGATATGTTAGTCACTTCTGTTGTACAATAGCTTCAATATTGCACTGGTTGCATGTTCCTATCTGTAACAGTGC
Source organism: Saccoglossus kowalevskii (assembly GCF_978046115.1). Taxonomy (NCBI): domain Eukaryota; kingdom Metazoa; phylum Hemichordata; class Enteropneusta; family Harrimaniidae; genus Saccoglossus; species Saccoglossus kowalevskii. The sequence goes on along the minus strand of NW_028188621.1, from coordinate 90,468 downwards.
TTGAGTTATTACATTTATGCATATTTGATGAAATTACGTGACCATATATGGTCATCACATTAGTTAGCCACATCTCTTGTCTCATAGCTTCGATATTGCATAGGTTGCATGTCTCTATCTGTGATTCTGCTTGAGATATTACAATTATGCATATTTAATGACGTCACATGACCATATACTATTATCACATTAGTTACTCACATCTCATGTCCCACAGCTTCGAGTTTGCACAGGTTGCATGTTCATGTATGTAACAGTGCTTGAGATAATTCAATTATGCATATTTAATGAAGTCACATGACCATATATGGTCATCACATTAGTTAGTCACATCTCTTGACCCATACCTTCGATATTGCACAAGTTGCATGTCCCTAACTCTTGCAGTGCTTGATATATTACATTTATGCATATTCAATGAGGTCACATGACCATATATGGTCATCTTGTTTGTTAGTAGAATCGAGCCCACTGACTTATTAGCAGCGTTCCAAAATCAGCATCATTGACAATAATATATTATAGGAAATTGCATGGCCTTCATACTAAACATGTTGCATGTTACTGTCTAGTAACAGTGCTTAAGGTATTACAATATTGCATATTTAATGATGTCCCATGACCATATATGGTCATCGGATGTTTTTGTCAGCTCTGTTGTGCAATAACTTCAATATTGCATTGGTTGCATTTTCCTATCTGTAACAGTGCTTGATATAACATTTATGCATATTTGATGAGGTCACATGACCATATGTGGTCATCACATTAGTTAGTCACATCTCTTGTTCCATAGATTCGATATTGCACAGGTTGCATGTTCCCGTCTGTAACAGTGCTTGAGTTATTACATTTATGCATATTTAATGATGTCACATGACCGTGTATGGGCATCAGATGTGTTAGTCACATATCTTGTCTCATAGCTTCGATATTGCACAGGTTGTGTGTTTCTATCTGTTACTGTGTTTCAAATATAACATTTATGCATATTTGATGAGGTCACATGACCGTATATGGTCATCTTGTTTGTTAGTAAAATTTCATGTACCATCACTTCAATATTGCACTGGTTGCATGTTTCCGTCTGTAACAGTGCTTGAGTTATTACATTTATGCATATTTGATGAGGTCACATGATCATATATAGTCATCACATTAGTTAATCACATCTCTTGACCCGTAGCTTCGATATTGCACAGGTTGCATGTCCCTAACTCTTACAGTGCTTGATATATTTCATTTATGCATATTCAATGAGGTCACATGACCGTATATGGTCATCTTGTTTGTTAGTAAAATTTCATGTACCATCACTTCAATATTGCACTGGTTGCATGTTCCTGTCTGTAACTGTGCTTGAGTTATTACATTTATGTATATTTGATGAAGTCACATGACCATATATGGTCATGACATTAGTTAGTCACATCTCGTGTCTTATAGCTTCGATATTGCACAGGTTGCATGTCCCTATCTGTAACAGTGCTTGATATATTACATTTATGCATATTTAATGAGATCACATGACCATATATGGTCATCTTGTTTGTTAGTAGAATTTCATGTACCATCACTTCAAAATTGCACTGGTTGCATGTTCCTATCTGTAACAGTGCTTGAGATATTGCAATTATGTCTATAAAATGAGGTCACGTGACCATATAAAAGAACAAAAAAATATGAAAAAACATTCTAAAATCTTCTTATAAAAAACGGCTTATCGCCTGGACTCGATATTTTGGAATTAAATACTATGTCATATGGTCTTTCAAAGTTATTCAGGGTTAGTTGATTTGTCGAAAATTATGCAAATGAGATGCAAAACAAAATTTAAAAAAATTCTTTAAAAAAAAGTCACGTGACCGCTAAAGTTTTTTTTGATGAGATTTGTAGCCCTTGTCGCACTGCTACTATCATAAAAAAATTGGAGCACTCAGACCCTCAGAAAGGTGCGCAATTTGGCAGTGAAAATTTCCCCTTTAATCCAAGATGGCGGCCTGGTCATGTGACCTACGTGTCTGAACTTAGGATATGCACCAGATCTCATACAGCTTTACCATTGTGGCAAGTATGGAACTGATCGGTCCAACGGTGTTGACATAAAGCGTGACCAAAAATTTAGGCGGAATCATAATAATAATAATAATAAACGGAACAATTTCAATAGGGTTTCGACCAAATGGGCTCGAAACCCTAAATATAGCTGCGTTGCAGCAATGTCGGGTTTCGAGCCCACTGACTTATTAGCAGCGTGCCAAAATCAGCATCATTGACAATAATATATTAAAGGAAATTGCATGGCCTTCATACTATACATGTTGCATGTTTCTGTCTGTAACAGTGCTTAATGTATTACAATCTTGCATATTTAATGATGTCCCATGACCATATATGGTCATCAGATGTTTTTGTCAGCTCTGTTGTGCAATAACTTCAATATTGCATAGGTTGCATGTTCCTATCTGTAACAGTGCTTGAGATATAACATTTATGCATATTTGATGAGGTCACATGACCATATATGGTCATCGGATGTGTTAGTCACTTCTGTTGTGCAATAGCTTCAATATTGCACTGGTTGCATGTTCCTATCTGTAACAGTGCTTGAGTTATTACATTTATGCATATTTGATGAAGTCACATGACCATATATGGTCATCACATTAGTTAGTCACATCTCGTGTCTTATAGCTTCGATATTGCACAGGTTGCATGTCCCTATCTGTAACAGTGCTTGATATATTACATTTATGCATATTTAATGAGATCACATGACCATATATGGTCATCTTGTTTGTTAGTAGAATTTCATGTACCATCACTTCAATATTGCACTGGTTGCATGTTCCTGTCTGTAACTGTGCTTGAGTTATTACATTTATGTATATTTGATGAAGTCACATGACCATATATGGTCATCACATTAGTTAGTCACATCTCGTGTCTTATAGCTTCGATATTGCACAGGTTGCATGTCCCTATCTGTAACAGTGCTTGATATATTACATTCATGCATATTTAATGAGATCACATGACCATATATGGTCATCTTGTTTGTTAGTAGAATTTCATGTACCATCACTTCAATATTGCACTGGTTGCATGTTCCTATCTGTAACAGTGCTTGAGATATTGCAATTATGTCTATAAAATGAGGTCACGTGACCATATAAAAGAACAAAAAAATATGAAAAAACATTCTAAAATCTTCTTATAAAAAACGGCTCATCGCCTGGACTTCCATATTTTGGAATTAAATACTATGTCATATGATCTTTCAAAGTTATTCAGGGTTAGTTGATTTGTCGAAAATTATGCAAATGAGATGCAAAACAAAATTTAAAAAAATTCTAAAAAAAAAAGTCACGTGACCGCTAAAGTTTTTTTTGATGAGATTTGTAGCCCTTGTCACACTGCTACTATCATAAAAAAATTGGAGCACTCAGACCCTCAGAAAGGTGCGCAATTCGGCATTGAAAATTTCGCCTTTAATCCAAGATGACGGCCTGGTCATGTGACCTATGTGTCTGAACTTAGGATATGCACCAGATCTCATATAGCTTTACCATTGTGGCAAGTATTGAATTGATCGGTCCAACGGCGTTGACATAAAGCGTGACCAAAAATTTAGGCGGAAGAATAATAATAATAAATATAGCTGCGTTGCAGCAATGTCGGGTTTCGAGCCCACTGACTTATTAGCAACGTTCCAAAATCAGCATCATTGACAATAATATATTAAAGGAAATTGCATGGCCTTCATACTAAACATGTTACATGTCCCTGTCTGTAACAGTGCTTAAGGTATTATAATCTCGTATATTTAATTATGTCCCATGACCATATATGGTCATCTGATGTTTTTGTCAGCTCTGTTGTGCAATAACTTCAATATTGCATTGGTTGCATGTTCCTATCTGTAACAGTGCTTGAGATATAACATTTATGCATATTTGATGAGGTCACATGACAATATATGGTCATCACATTAGTTAGTCACATCTCTTGTTCCATAGATTCGATATTGCACAGGTTGCATGTTCCCGTCTGTAATAGTGATTGAGTTATTACATTTATGCTTATTTGATGAGGTCACATGACCATATATGGTCATCGGATATGTTAGTGACTTCTGTTATGCAATAGCTTCAATATTGCACTGGTTGCATGTTCCTATCTGTAACAGTGCTTGAGATATAACATTTATGCATATTTGATGAGGTCACATGACCATATATGGTCATCGGATGTGTTAGTCACTTCTGTTGTGCAATAGCTTCAATATTGCACTGGTTGCATGTTCCTATCTGTAACAGTGCTTGAGTTATTACATTTATGCATATTTGATGAAATTACATGACCATATATGGTCATCACATTAGTTAGCCACATCTCTTGTCTCATAGCTTCGATATTGCATAGGTTGCATGTCTCTATCTGTGATTCTGCTTGAGATATTACAATTATGCATATTTAATGACGTCACATGACCATATACGGTCATCACATTAGTTACTCACATCTCATGTCCCACAGCTTCGATTTTGCACAGGTTTCATGTTCATGTCTGTAACAGTGCTTGAGATAATTCAATTATGCATATTTAATGAAGTCACATGACCATATATGGTCATCAGATTAGTTAGCCACATCTCTTGACCCATACCTTCGATATTGCACAGGTTGCATGTCCCTAACTCTTGCAGTGCTTGATATATTACATTTATGCATATTCAATGAGGTCACATGACCATATATGGTCATCTTGTTTGTTAGTAAAATTTCATGTACGATCACTTCAATATTGCACTGGTTGCATGTTCCCGTCTGTAACTGTGCTTGAGTTATTACATTTATGCATATTTGATGAAGTCACATGACCATATATGGTCATCACATTAGTTAGTCACATCTTGTGTCTTATAGCTTCGATATTGCACAGGTTGCATGTCCCTATCTGTAACAGTGCTTGATATATTACATTTATGCATATTTGATGAGGTCACATGACCATATATGGTCATCGGATGTGTTAGTCACTTCTGTTGTGCAATAGCTTCAATATTGCACTGGTTGCATGTTCCTATCTGTAACAGTGCTTGAGTTACTACATTTATTCATATTTGATGAAGTTACATGACCATATATGGTCATCACATTAGTTAGTCACATCTCTTGTATCATAGCTTTGATATTTCATAGGTTGCATGTCTCTATCTGTGATTCTGCTTGAGATATTACAATTATGCATATTTAATGACGTCACATGACCATATACGGTCATCTCATTAGTTACTCACATCTCATGTCCCATAGCTTCGATTTTGCACAGGTTGCATGTTCATGTCTGTAACAGTGCTCAATATATTACATTTAAGCATATTCAATGAGGTCACATGACCATATATGGTCATCTTGTTTGTTAGTAAAATTTCATGTACCATCACTTCAATATTGCACTGGTTGCATGTTCCCGTCTGTAACTGTGCTTGAGTTATTACAATTATGCATATTTAATGACGTCACATGACCATATACGGTCATCTCATTAGTTACTCACATCTCATGTCCCATAGCTTCGATTTTGCACAGGTTGCATGTTCATGTCTGTAACAGTGCTTGAGTTATTTCATGTATGCATATTTGATGAAGTTACATGACCATATATGGTCATCACATTAGTTAGTCACATCTCTTGTCTCACAGCTTCGATATTGCACAGGTTGCATGTTTCTAACTGTAACAGTGCTTGAGATAATTCAATTATGCATATTTAATGAAGTCACATGACCATATATGGTCATCACATTAGTTAGTCACATCTCCTGACCCATACCTTCGATATAGCACAGGATGCATGTCCCTAACTCTTACAGTGCTTGATATATTACATTTAATCATATTCAATGAGGTCACATGACCATATATGGTCATCTTGTTTGTTAGTAAAATTTCATGTACCATCACTTCAATATTGCACTGGTTGCATGTTCCCGTCTGTAACTGTGCTTGAGTTATTACATTTATGCATATTTGATGAAGTCACATGACCATATATGGTCATCACATTAGTTAGTCACATCTCGTGTCTTATAGCTTCGATATTGCACAGGTTGCATGTCGCTATCTGTAACAGTGCTTGATATATTACATTTATGCATATTTAATGAGATCACATGACCATATATGGTCATCTTGTTTGTTAGTAGAATTTCATGTACCATCACTTCAATATTGCACTGGTTGCATGTTCCTATCTGTAACAGTGCTTGAGATATTGCAATTATGTCTATAAAATGAGGTCACGTGACCATATAAAAGAACAAAAAAAATATGAAAAAACATTCTAAAATCTTCTTCTAAAAAACGGCTTATCGCCTGGACTTCATATTTTGGAATTAAATACTATGTCATATGATCTTTCAAAGTTATTCAGGGATAGTTGATTAGTCGAAAATTATGCAAATGAGATGCAAAAGAAAATTAAAAAAATTCTAGAAAAAAATTAGTCACGTGACCGCTAAAGTTTTTTTTGATGACATTTGTAGCCCTTGTCGCACTGCTACTATCATAAAAAAATTGGAGCACTCAGACCCTCAGAAAGGTGCGCAATTCGGCATTGAAAATTTCGCCTTTAATCCAAGATGGCGGCCTGGTCATGTGACCTATGTGTCTGAACTTAGGATATGCACCAGATCTCATACAGCTTTACCATTGTGGCAAGTATGGAACTGATCGGTCCAACGGTGTTGACATAAAGCGTGACCAAAAATTTAGGCGGAAGAATAATAATAATAATAATAATAATAATAATAATAAACGGAACAATTACAATAGGGTTTCGACCAAATGGGCTCGAAACCCTAATAATAATAAATATAGCTGCGTTGCAGCAATGTCGGGTTTCGAGCCCACTGACTTATTAGCAGCGTTCCAAAATCAGCATCATTGACAATAATATATTAAAGGAAATTGCATGGCCTTCATACTAAACATGTTGCATGTTCCTGTCTGTTACAGTGCTTAAGGTATTACAATCTTGCATATTTAATGTGTCCCATGACCATATATGGTCATCGGATGTTTTTGTCAGCTCTGTTGTGCAATAACTTCAATATTGCATTGGTTGCATTTTCCTATCTGTAACAGTGCTTGAGATATAACATTTATGCATATTTGATGAGGTCACATGACCATATGTGGTCATCACATTAGTTAGCCACATCTCTTGTTCCATAGATTCGATATTGCACAGGTTGCATGTTCCCGTCTGTAACAGTGCTTGAGTTATTACATTTATGCATATTTAATGATGTCACATGACCGTGTATGGGCATCAGATATGTTAGTCACATATCTTGTCTCATAGCTTCGATATTGCACAGGTTGTGTGTTTCTATCTGTTACTGTGTTTCAAATATAACATTTATGCATATTTGATGAGGTCACATGACCATATATGGTCATCACATTAGTTAGTCACATCTCTTGTCCCATAGCTTCGATATTGCACAGGTTGCATGTTCCCGTCTGTAACAGTGCTTGAGTTATTACATTTATGCATATTTGATGAGGTCACATGATCATATATAGTCATCACATTAGTTAGTCTCATCTCTTGACCCATAGCTTCGATATTGCACAGGTTGCATGTCCCTGACTCTTACAGTGCTTGATATATTACATTTATGCATATTCAATGAGGTCACATGACCATATATGGTCATCTTGTTTGTTAGTAAAATTTCATGTACCATCACTTCAATATTGCACTGGCTGCATGTTCCTGTCTGTAACTGTGCTTGAGTTATTACATTTATGTATATTTGATGAAGTCACATGACCATATATGGTCATCACATTAGTTAGTCACATCTCTTGTCCCATAGCTTCGATATTGCACAGGTTGCATGTTCCCGTCTGTAACAGTGCTTGAGTTATTACATTTATGTATATTTGATGAAGTCACATGACCATATATGGTCATGACATTAGTTAGTCACATCTCGTGTCTTATAGCTTCGATACTGCACAGGTTGCATGTCCCTATCTGTAACAGTGCTTGATATATTACATTCATGCTTATTTAATGAGATCACATGACCATATATGGTCATCTTGTTTGTTAGTAGAATTTCATGTACCATCACTTCAAAATTGCACTGGTTGCATGTTCCTATCTGTAACAGTGCTTGAGATATTGCAATTATGTCTATAAAATGAGGTCACGTGACCATATAAAAGAACAAAAAAATATGAAAAAACATTCTAAAATCTTCTTATAAAAAACGGCTTATCGCCTGGACTCGATATTTTGGAATTAAATACTATGTCATATGATCTTTCAAAGTTATTCAGGGTTAGTTGATTTGTCGAAAATCATGCAAATGAGATGCAAAACAAAATTTAAAAAAATTCTAAAAAAAAAAGTCACGTGACCGCTAAAGTTTTTTTTGATGAGATTTGTAGCCCTTGTCGCACTGCTACTATCATAAAAAAATTGGAGCACTCAGACCCTCAGAAAGGTGCGCAATTCGGCATTGAAAATTTCGCCTTTAATCCAAGATGGCGGCCTGGTCATGTGACCTACGTGTCTGAACTTAGGATATGCACCAGATCTCATATAGCTTGACCATTGTGGCAAGTATTGAATTGATCGGTCCAACGGTGTTGACATAAAGCGTGACCAAAAATTTAGGCGGAAGAATAATAATAATAATAATAATAAATATAGCTGCGTTGCAGCAATGTCGGGTTTCGAGCCCACTGACTTATTAGCAGCGTTCCAAAATCAGCATCATTGACAATAATATATTAAAGGAAATTGCATGGCCTTCATACTAAACATGTTGCATGTTCCTGTCTGTTACAGTGCTTAAGGTATTACAATCTTGCATATTTAATGTGTCCCATGACCATATATGGTCATCGGATGTTTTTGTCAGCTCTGTTGTGCAATAACTTCAATATTGCATTGGTTGCATTTTCCTATCTGTAACAGTGCTTGAGATATAACATTTATGCATATTTGATGAGGTCACATGACCATATGTGGTCATCACATTAGTTAGCCACATCTCTTGTTCCATAGATTCGATATTGCACAGGTTGCATGTTCCCGTCTGTAACAGTGCTTGAGTTATTACATTTATGCATATTTAATGATGTCACATGACCGTGTATGGGCATCAGATATGTTAGTCACATATCTTGTCTCATAGCTTCGATATTGCACAGGTTGTGTGTTTCTATCTGTTACTGTGTTTCAAATATAACATTTATGCATATTTGATGAGGTCACATGACCATATATGGTCATCACATTAGTTAGTCACATCTCTTGTCCCATAGCTTCGATATTGCACAGGTTGCATGTTCCCGTCTGTAACAGTGCTTGAGTTATTACATTTATGCATATTTGATGAGGTCACATGATCATATATAGTCATCACATTAGTTAGTCTCATCTCTTGACCCATAGCTTCGATATTGCACAGGTTGCATGTCCCTATCTGTAACAGTGCTTGATATATTACATTCATGCATATTTAATGAGATCACATGACCATATATGGTCATCTTGTTTGTTAGTAGAATTTCATGTACCATCACTTCAATATTGCACTGGTTGCATGTTCCTATCTGTAACAGTGCTTGAGATATTGCAATTATGTCTATAAAATGAGGTCACGTGACCATATAAAAGAACAAAAAAATATGAAAAAACATTCTAAAATCTTCTTATAAAAAACGGCTCATCGCCTGGACTTCCATATTTTGGAATTAAATACTATGTCATATGATCTTTCAAAGTTATTCAGGGTTAGTTGATTTGTCGAAAATTATGCAAATGAGATGCAAAACAAAATTTAAAAAAATTCTAAAAAAAAAAGTCACGTGACCGCTAAAGTTTTTTTTGATGAGATTTGTAGCCCTTGTCACACTGCTACTATCATAAAAAAATTGGAGCACTCAGACCCTCAGAAAGGTGCGCAATTCGGCATTGAAAATTTCGCCTTTAATCCAAGATGACGGCCTGGTCATGTGACCTATGTGTCTGAACTTAGGATATGCACCAGATCTCATATAGCTTTACCATTGTGGCAAGTATTGAATTGATCGGTCCAACGGCGTTGACATAAAGCGTGACCAAAAATTTAGGCGGAAGAATAATAATAATAATAATAATAAATATAGCTGCGTTGCAGCAATGTCGGGTTTCGAGCCCACTGACTTATTAGCAGCGTTCCAAAATCAGCATCATTGACAATAATATATTAAAGGAAATTGCATGGCCTTCATACTAAACATGTTGCATGTTCCTGTCTGTTACAGTGCTTAAGGTATTACAATCTTGCATATTTAATGTGTCCCATGACCATATATGGTCATCGGATGTTTTTGTCAGCTCTGTTGTGCAATAACTTCAATATTGCATTGGTTGCATTTTCCTATCTGTAACAGTGCTTGAGATATAACATTTATGCATATTTGATGAGGTCACATGACCATATGTGGTCATCACATTAGTTAGCCACATCTCTTGTTCCATAGATTCGATATTGCACAGGTTGCATGTTCCCGTCTGTAACAGTGCTTGAGTTATTACATTTATGCATATTTAATGATGTCACATGACCGTGTATGGGCATCAGATATGTTAGTCACATATCTTGTCTCATAGCTTCGATATTGCACAGGTTGTGTGTTTCTATCTGTTACTGTGTTTCAAATATAACATTTATGCATATTTGATGAGGTCACATGACCATATATGGTCATCACATTAGTTAGTCACATCTCTTGTCCCATAGCTTCGATATTGCACAGGTTGCATGTTCCCGTCTGTAACAGTGCTTGAGTTATTACATTTATGCATATTTGATGAGGTCACATGATCATATATAGTCATCACATTAGTTAGTCTCATCTCTTGACCCATAGCTTCGATATTGCACAGGTTGCATGTCCCTGACTCTTACAGTGCTTGATATATTACATTTATGCATATTCAATGAGGTCACATGACCATATATGGTCATCTTGTTTGTTAGTAAAATTTCATGTACCATCACTTCAATATTGCACTGGCTGCATGTTCCTGTCTGTAACTGTGCTTGAGTTATTACATTTATGTATATTTGATGAAGTCACATGACCATATATGGTCATCACATTAGTTAGTCACATCTCTTGTCCCATAGCTTCGATATTGCACAGGTTGCATGTTCCCGTCTGTAACAGTGCTTGAGTTATTACATTTATGTATATTTGATGAAGTCACATGACCATATATGGTCATGACATTAGTTAGTCACATCTCGTGTCTTATAGCTTCGATACTGCACAGGTTGCATGTCCCTATCTGTAACAGTGCTTGATATATTACATTCATGCTTATTTAATGAGATCACATGACCATATATGGTCATCTTGTTTGTTAGTAGAATTTCATGTACCATCACTTCAAAATTGCACTGGTTGCATGTTCCTATCTGTAACAGTGCTTGAGATATTGCAATTATGTCTATAAAATGAGGTCACGTGACCATATAAAAGAACAAAAAAATATGAAAAAACATTCTAAAATCTTCTTATAAAAAACGGCTTATCGCCTGGACTCGATATTTTGGAATTAAATACTATGTCATATGATCTTTCAAAGTTATTCAGGGTTAGTTGATTTGTCGAAAATCATGCAAATGAGATGCAAAACAAAATTTAAAAAAATTCTAAAAAAAAAAGTCACGTGACCGCTAAAGTTTTTTTTGATGAGATTTGTAGCCCTTGTCGCACTGCTACTATCATAAAAAAATTGGAGCACTCAGACCCTCAGAAAGGTGCGCAATTCGGCATTGAAAATTTCGCCTTTAATCCAAGATGGCGGCCTGGTCATGTGACCTACGTGTCTGAACTTAGGATATGCACCAGATCTCATATAGCTTGACCATTGTGGCAAGTATTGAATTGATCGGTCCAACGGTGTTGACATAAAGCGTGACCAAAAATTTAGGCGGAAGAATAATAATAATAATAATAATAAATATAGCTGCGTTGCAGCAATGTCGGGTTTCGAGCCCACTGACTTATTAGCAGCGTTCCAAAATCAGCATCATTGACAATAATATATTAAAGGAAATTGCATGGCCTTCATACTAAACATGTTGCATGTTCCAGTCTGTAACAGTGCATAAGGTATTACAATCTTGCATATTTAATGATGTCCCATGACCATATATGGTCATCGAATGTTTTTGTCAGCTCTGTTGTGCAATAACTTCAATATTGCATTGGTTGCATTTTCCTATCTGTAACAGTGCTTGAGATATAACATTTATGCATATTTGATGAGGTCACATGACCATATGTGGTCATCACATTAGTTAGTCACATCTCTTGTTCCATAGATTCGATATTGCACAGGTTGCATGTTCCCGTCTGTAACAGTGCTTGAGTTATTACATTTATGCATATTTAATGATGTCACATGACCGTGTATGGGCATCAGATGTGTTAGTCACATATCTTGTCTCATAGCTTCGATATTGCACAGGTTGTGTGTTTCTATCTGTTACTGTGTTTCAAATATAACATTTATGCATATTTGATGAGGTCACATGACCATATATGGTCATCACATTAGTTAGTCACATCTCTTGTCCCATAGCTTCGATATTGCACAGGTTGCATGTTCCCGTCTGTAACAGTGCTTGAGTTATTACATTTATGCATATTTGATGAGGTCACATGATCATATATAGTCATCACATTAGTTAGTCACATCTCTTGTCCCATAGCTTCGATATTGCACAGGTTGCATGTTCCCGTCTGTAACAGTGCTTGAGTTATTACATTTATGCATATTTGATGAGGTCACATGATCATATATAGTCATCACATTAGTTAGTCACATCTCTTGACCCATAGCTTCGATATTGCACAGGTTGCATGTCCCTAACTCTTACAGTGCTTGATATATTACATTTATGCATATTCAATGAGGTCACATGACCATATATGGTCATCTTGTTTGTTAGTACAATTTCATGTACCATCACTTCAATATTGCACTGGTTGCATGTTCCTGTCTGTAACTGTGCTTGAGTTATTACAATTATGTATATTTGATGAAGTCACATGACCATATATGGTCATCACATTAGTTAGTCACATCTCGTGTCTTATTGCTTCGATATTGCACAGGTTGCATGTCCCTATCTGTAACAGTGCTTGATATATTACATTCATGCATATTTAATGAGATCACATGACCATATATGGTCATCTTGTTTGTTAGTAAAATTTCTTGTACCATCACTTTAATATTGCACTGGTTACATGTCCTTATCTGTAACAGTGCTTGAGATATTGCAATTATGTCTATAAAATGAGGTCACGTGACCATATAAAAGAACAAAAAAATATGAAAAAACATTCTAAAATCTTCTTCTAAAAAACGGCTTATCGCCTGGACTTCATATTTTGGAATTAAATACTATGTCATCTGATCTTTCAAACTTATGCAGGGTTAGTTGATTAGTCGAAAATTATGCAAATGAGATGCAAAACAAAATTAAAAAAATTCTAGAAAAAAAAATATCACGTGACCGCTAAAGTTTTTTTTGATGAAATTTGTAGCCCTTCTCCTAGTGCTACTACCATAAAAAATTTGGAGCACTCAGACCCTCAGAAAGGTGCGCAATTCGGCATTGAAAATTTCGTTTTTAATCCAAGATGGCGGCCTTGTCATGTGACCTATGTGTCTGAACTTAGGATATGCACCAGATCTCATCCAGCTCTACCATTGTGGCAAGCATGGAGCTGATCGGTCCAACAGCGTTGACATAAAGCGTGACCAAAAATTTAGGCGGAATCATAATAATAATAATAAACGGAACAATTACAATAGGGTTTCGACCAAATGGGCTCGAAACCCTAAATATAGCTGCGTTGCAGCAATGTCGGGTTTCGAGCCCACTGACTTATTAGCAGCGTTCCAAAATCAGCATCATTGACAATAATATATTAAAGGAAATTGCATGACCTTCATACTAAACATGTTACATTTTCCAGTCTATAACAGTGCTTAAGGTTTTACAATCTTGCATATTTAATGATGTCCCACGACCATATATGTTCATCGGATGTTTTTGTCAGCTCTGTTGTGCAATAACTTCAATATTGCATTGGTTGCATGTTCCTATCTGTAACAGTGCTTGAGATATAACATTTATGCATATTTGATGAGGTCACATGATCATATATAGTCATCACATTAGTTAGTCACATCTCTTGTTCCATAGATTCGATATTGCACAGGTTGCATTTTTTTTTATCTGTAACAGTTTTTGAGTAATTACATTTTTGCATATTTGATGAGGTCACATGATCATATATAGTCATCGGATATGTCAGTCACCTCTGTTGTGCAATAACTTCAATATTGCACTGGTTGCGTGTTTCTATCTGTTACTGTGTTTCAAATATAACATTTATGCATATTTGATGAGGTCACATGACCATATATGTTCATCACATTAGTTAGTCACATCTCTTGACCCATACCCTTCGATATTGCACAGGTTGCATGTCCCTAACTCTTACAGTGCTTGATATATTACATTTATGCATATTCAATGAGTTCACATGACCATATATGGTCATCTTGTTTGTTAGTAAAATTCCATGTACCATCACTTCAATATTGCACTGATTGCATGTTCCCGTCTGTAACTGCGCTTGAGTTATTACATTTATGCATATTTGATGAAGTCACATGATCATATATGGTCATCACATTAGTTAGTCACATCTCTTGTCTCATTGCTTCGATATTGCACAGGTTGCATTTTTCTATCTGTAACAGTGTTTGAGTTATTACACTTATGAATATTTAATGATGTCACATGACCGTGTATGGTCATCAGATGCGTTAGTCATCTCTCTTGTGCAAGACCTTCAATATTGCACTAGTTGCATGTTCCTGTCTGTAACAGTGCTTGAGTTATTACATTTATGCATATTTGATGAGGTCACATGACCATATATGGTCATCACATTAGTTAGTCACATCTCTTGTTCCATAGCTTCGATATTGCACAGGTTGCATGTTCCCTTCTGTAACAGTGCTTGAGTTATTACATTTATGCATATTTGATTAGGTCACATGACAATATTTGGTCATCACATTAGTTATTCATATCTCTTGTCCCATTACTTCGATATTGCACAGGTTGCATGTTACCATCTGTAACAGTGCTTGAGTTATTACATTTATGCATATTTGATGAAGTCACATGACCATATATGGTCATCTTGTTTGTTAGTAAAATGTCATGTACCATCACTTCAATATTGCACTGGTTGCATGTTCCCGTCTGTAACTGTGCTTGAGTTATTACATTTATGCATATTTGATGAAGTCACATGACCATATATGGTCATCACATTAGTTAGTCACATCTCGTGTCTTATAGCTTCGATATTGCAGAGGTTGCATGTTCCTATCTGTTACAGTGCTTGATATATTACATTTATGCATATTTAATGAGATCACATGACCATATATGGTCATCTTGTTTGTTTGTAGAATTTCATGTACCATCACTTCAATATTGCACTGGTTGCATGTTCCTATCTGTAACAGTGCTTGAGATATTGCAATTATGTCTATAAAATGAGGTCACATGACCATATAAAAGAACAAAAAAATATGAAAAAACATTCTAAAATCTTCTTATAAAAAACGGCTTTTCGCCTGGACTTCCATATTTTGGAATTAAATACTATGTCATATGATCTTTCAAAGTTATTCAGGGTTAGTTGATTTGTCGAAAATTATGCAAATGAGATGCAAAACAATATTTAAAAAAATTCTAAAAAAAAAAGTCACGTGACCGCTAAAGTTTTTTTTGATGAAATTTGTAGCCCTTGTCGCACTGCTACTATCATAAAAAAATTGGAGCACTCAGACCCTCAGAAAGGTGCGCAATTCGGCATTGAAAATTTCGCCTTTAATCCAAGATGGCGGCCTGGTCATGTGACCTATGTGTCTGAACTTAGGATATGCACCAGATCTCATACAGCTTTACCATTGTGGCAAGTATGGAACTGATCGGTCCAACGGTGTTGACATAAAGCGTGACCAAAAATTTAGGCGGAAGAATAATAATAATAAATATAGCTGCATAGCAGCAATCACCGGTTTTCAAGACCATGGCACATGGCCAAGTCACATGTAATGCATGGCCATGTATGACTGTTTGCAATAGCCCTGAAAATTAACGTTGGTTCCACGTTTGTATATGTGATAATGTCCGAGATATTATAGCCATGCATATTTAATGAGTTCCATGACCATATATAGTCATCGGGTATGTTTGTCAATTCTCTTCTCCAATATCTTCAATATAGCAATGGTTCAATGTTCCTACTTGCAACAGTGCCTAAGATATTAGAGACTTGCACATTTAATGAGTTCTATGACCATATATGGTCATTTCAAATGTTGGTCAATTCTTTTGTCCAATGCCTTCAGTATAGATTTGGGTACATGTCTCTATCTTTAAAAGTGCTCGAGATATTATGGATATGCATATTTAATGAGTTCTATGTCCATATATGGTCATCAACTATGTTGGTCAATTCTTTTTTCCAATGTCTTCAATATAGCATTGGTTCCATGTTTGTACTTGCAATAGTGCCTGAGATATGGGAGACACGCATATTTAATGAGTTATATGACCATATATGGTCATACACTATGTTGATCAATTCTTTTGTTCAATG
Organism: Saccoglossus kowalevskii; assembly: GCF_978046115.1. Taxonomy (NCBI): domain Eukaryota; kingdom Metazoa; phylum Hemichordata; class Enteropneusta; family Harrimaniidae; genus Saccoglossus; species Saccoglossus kowalevskii. Next base: position 73,677 of record NW_028188621.1, on the reverse strand, counting down.
TCTTCAATATAGCATTGGTTCCATGTTTATACTTGCAATAGTGCCTGAGATATTAAAGACATGCATATTTAATGAGTTACATGACCATATATGGTCATCCAATATCTTGGTCAATTATCTTGTCCAATGTCTTCAATATAGCGTTAGTTCCATGTTTGTACTTGCAATAGTGCATGAGATATTAGAGACATGCATATTTAATGAGTTTTATGTCCATATATGGTCATCCAATATTTTGGTCAATTCTCTTGTCCAATGTCTTCAATAAAGCGTTGGTTCCATGTTTGTATATGCAATAGTTCTCAATATATGGCAATACAATGTGTATCGTATAAGGGCCCTCCCCCCTTTCCCATAATGCATCATTGCTCACTATTTTATATAAAATGTGAAAAATATTCATAAATCAACTCCTCCAAAACTGTTGGTCGCACTTTCATGATTCTTTGATTAATCGGTAGTATGTATGATGTTCTTCAAAATTATGGCGTGGAATTTTGATACGATCAAAATTATGCAAATGAGATGCAAAACAATATTTCAGAAAATTCTAGAAAAAAAAGTCACATGACCGTTCAACTTTTTTTTCATGAAATACGTAGCTCTAGGGCCAATGCTTCTTTTAAGCGAAAGTTTGAGACTCCTAGACCCTCAGAAAGGTGTTTAAATGAGCATGCCATATTTCGTCTTAAATTCAAAATGGCCGCCGTACCACGTGACCAACATGCGTCATCTTAGGATATGCACTAGATCTCATCAACCTTTACAAACATATGAAAAAATTTTCCAGATATGTGCAACGGTGTCGAAATGGCGCTTAGCGAAAAAATCTGGCGGAATAATAAAAAACATAACGATTACAATAGGTTTCCAAGACATGTGTCTTGAAAACCTAATAATAATAAATATAGCTGCGTTGCAGCAATGTCGGGTTTCGAGCCCACTGCCATATTAGCAGCGTTCCAAAATCAGCATCATTGACAATAATATATTAATGGAAATTGCATGGCCTTCATACTAAACATGTTACATGTTCCTGTCTGTAACAGTGATTAAGGTATTACAATCTTGCATATTTAATAATGTCCCATGACCATATACGGTCATCGGATGTTTGTTTCAGCTCTGTTGTGCAATAACTTCAATATTGCATTGGTTGCATGTTCCTATCTGTAACAGTGCTTGAGATATAACATTTGTGCATATTTGATGAGGTCACCTGACCATATATGGTCATCACATTAGTTAGTCACATCTCTTGTTCCATAGATTCGATATTGCACAGGTTGCATATTCCCGTCTGTAATAGTGCTTGAGTTATTACATTTATGCTTATTTGATGAGGTCACATGACCATATATGGTCAACGGATATGTTAGTCACTTCTGTTGTGCATTAGCTTCAATATTGCACTGGTTGCATGTTCCTATCTGTAACAGTGCTTGAGTTATTACATTTATGCATATTTGATGAAGTTGCATGACCATATATGGTCATCACATTAGTTAGTCATATCTCTTGTCACATAGCTTCGATATTGCACAGGTTGCATGTCTCTATCTGTGATTCTGCTTGAGATAATTCAATTATGCATATTTAATGAAGTCACATGACCATATATGGTCATCACATTAGTTAGTCACATCTCTTGACCCATACCTCCGATATTGCACAGGTTGCATGTAACTAACTCTTGCAGTGCTTGATATATTACATTTATGCATATTCAATGAGGTCACATGACCATATATAGTCATCTTGTTTGTTAGTAAAATTTCATGTACCATCACTTCAATATTGCACTGGTTGCATGTTCCCGTCTGTAACTGTGCTTGAGTTATTACATTTATGCATATTTGATGAAGTCACATGACCATATATGGTCATCACATTAGTTAGTCACATCTTGTATCTTATAGCTTCGATATTGCACAGGTTGCATGTCCCTATCTGTAACAGTGCTTGATATATTACATTTATGCATATTTAATGAGATCACATGACCATATATGGTCATCTTGTTTGTTAGTAGAATTTCATGTACCATCACTTCAATATTGCACTGGTTGCATGTTCCTATCTGTAACAGTGCTTGAGATATTGCAATTATGTCTAAAAAATGAGGTCACGTGACCATGTAAAAGAACAAAAAATATGGAAAAACATTCTAAAATCTTCTTATAAAAAACGGCTTATCGCCTGGACTCAATATTTTGGAATTAAATACTATGTCATATGATCTTTCAAAGTTATTCAGGGTTAGTTGATTTGTCGAAAATTATGCAAATGAGATGCAAAACAAAATTTAAAAAAATTCTAAAAAAAAAGTCACATGACCGCTAAAGTTTTTTTTGATGAAATTTGTAGCCCTTGTAGCACTGCTACTATCGTAAAAAAATTGGAGCACTCAGACCCTCAGAAAGGTGCGCAATTCGGCATTGAAAATTTCGCTTTTAATCCAAGATGGCGGCCTGGTCATGTGACCTATGTGTCTGAACTTAGGATATGCACCAGATCTCATACAGCTTTACCATTGTGGCAAGTATGGAACTGATCGGTCCAACAGCGTTGACATAAAGTGTGACCGAAAAACGGCGGAAGAATAATAATAATAATAATAAACGGAACAATTTCAATAGGGTTTCGACCAAATGGGCTCGAAACCCTAATAATAATAATAATAAACGGAACAATTACAAAAGGGTTTCGACCAAATGGGCTCGAAACCCTAATAAATATAGCTGCGTTGCAGCAATGTCGGGTTTCGAGCCCACTGACATATTAGCAGCGTTCCAAAATCAGCATCATTGACAATAATATATTAAAGGAAATTGCATGGCCTTCATAATAAACATGTTACATGTTCCTGTCTGTAACAGTGCTTAAGGTATTACAATCTTGCATATTTAATAATGTCCCATGACCATATACAGTCATCGGATGTTTTTTTCAGCTCTGTTGTGCAATAACTTCAATATTGCATTGGTTGCATGTTCCTATCTGTAACAGTGCTTGAGATAAAACATTTGTGCATATTTGATGAGGTCACATGACCATATATGGTCATCGGATGTGTTAGTCACTTCTGTTGTGCAATAGCTTCAATATTGCACTGGTTGCATGTTCCTATCTGTAACAGTGCTTGAGTTATTACATTTATGCATATTTGATGAAGTTACATGACCATATATGGTCATCACATTAGTTAGTCATATCTCTTGTCACATAGCTTCGATTTTGCACAGGTTGCATGTTTCTATCTGTAACAGTGCTTGAGATAATTCAATTATGCATATTTAATGAAGTCACATGACCATATATGGTCATCACATTAGTTAGTCACATCTCTTGTCCCATACCTCCGATATTGCACAGGTTGCATGTAACTAACTCTTGCAGTGCTTGATATATTACATTTATGCATATTCAATGAGGTCACATGACCATATATAGTCATCTTGTTTGTTAGTAAAATTTCATGTACCATCACTTCAATATTGCACTGGTTGCATGTTCCCGTCTGTAACTGTGCTTGAGTTATTACATTTATGCATATTTGATGAAGTCACATGACCATATATGGTCATCACATTAGTTAGTCACATCTCGTGTCTTATAGCTTCGATATTGCACAGGTTGCATGTCCCTATCTGTAACAGTGCTTGATATATTACATTTATGCATATTTAATGAGATCACATGACCATATATGGTCATCTTGTTTGTTAGTAGAATGTCATGTACCATCACTTCAATATTGCACTGGTTGCATGTTCCTATCTGTAACAGTGCTTGAGATATTGCAATTATATCTAAAAAATGAGGTCACGTGACCATGTAAAAGAACAAAAAACTATGGAAAAACATTCTAAAATCTTCTTATAAAAATCCGCTTATCGCCTGGACTCAATATTTTGGAATTAAATACTATGTCATATGATCTTTCAAAGTTATTCAGGGTTAGTTGATTTGTCGAAAATTATGCAAATGAGATGCAAAACAAAATTTAAAAAAATTCTTTAAAAAAAAGTCACGTGACCGCTAAAGTTTTTTTTGATGAAATTTGTAGCCCTTGTCGCACTGCTACTATCATAAAAAAATTGGAGCACTCAGACCCTCAGAAAGGTGCGCAATTCGGCATTAAATATTTCGCATTTAATCCAAGATGGCGGCCTGGTCATGTGACCTATGTGTCTGAACTTAGGATATGCACCAGATCTCATACAGCTTTACCATTGTGGCAAGTATGGAACTGATCGGTCCAACGGTGTTGACATAAAGCGTGACCAAAAATTTAGGCGGAATCATAATAATAATAATAAACGGAACAATTTCAATAGGGTTTCGACCAAATGGGCTCGAAACCCTAATAATAATAAACGGAACAATTACAATAGGGTTTCGACCAAATGGGCTCGAAACCCTAAATATAGCTGCATAGCAGCAATCACCGGTTTTCAAGACCATGGCACATGGCGAAGTCACATGCAATGCATGGCCATGTATGACTGTTTGCAATAGCCCTCAAAATTAACGTTGGTCCATGTTTGTATATGTGATAGTGTCCGAGATATTATAGCCATGCATATTTAATGAGTTCCATGACCATATATGGTCATCATCTATGTTGGTCATTTCTTTTGTCCAATGTCTTCAATATAACATTGGTTCCATGTTTGTGTTTGCAATAGTGCCCGAGATATTAGAGACATGCATATTTAATGAGTTCTATGACCATATATAGTCATCAGGTATGTTTGTCAATTCTCTTGTCCAATGTCTTCAATATAGCATTGGTTCAATGTTCCTACTTGTAACAGTGCCTAAGATATTAGAGACTTGCATATTTAATGAGTTCTATGACCATATATGGTCATTCAAAATGTTGGTCAATGCTTTTGTCCAATGCCTTCAGTATAGGTTTGGTACATGTCTCTATCTTTAAAAGTACTCGAGATATTATGGATATGCATATTTAATGAGTTCTGTGACCATATATGGTCATCATCTATGTTGGTCAATTCTTTTGTCCAATGTCTTCAATATAACATTGGTTCTATGTTTGTGTTTGCAATAGTGCCTGAGATATTAGAGACATGCATATTTAATGAGTTCTATGACTATATATAGTCATCAGGTATGTTTGTCAATTCTCTTGTCCAATGTCTTCAATATAGCATTGGTTCAATGTTCCTACTTGTAACAGTGCCTAAGATATTAGAGACTTGCATATTTAATGAGTTCTATGACCATATATGGTCATTCAAAATGTTGGTCAATGCTTTTGTCCAATGCCTTCAGTATAGGTTTGGTACATGTCTCTATCTTTAAAAGTACTCGAGATATTATGGATATGCATATTTAATGAGTTCTATGACCATATATGGTCATCGAATGTGTTGGTCAATCCTTTAGTCCAATGTCTTCAATATAACATTGGTTCCATGTTTGTGTTTGCAATAGTGCCTGAGATATTAGAGACATGCATATTTAATGAGTTCTATGACCATATATGGTCATCGAATATGTTGGTCAATTCTTTTGTCCAATGTCTTCAATATAGTGTTGGTTCCATGTTTGTACTTGCAATAATGCCTGAGATATTAGAGACACGCATATTTAATGAGTTCTATGACCATATATGGTCATACACTATGTTGATCAATTCTTTTGTTCAATGTCTTCAATATAGCATTGGTTCCATGTTTGTACTTGCAATAGTGCCTGAGATATTAAAGACATGCATATTTAATGAGTTGTATGACCATATATGGTCATCCAATGTTTTGGTCAATTCTCTTGTCCAATGTCTTCAATATAGCATTAGTTCCATGTTTGTATATGCAATAGATCTCAGTATATGTCAATTCAATGCTGATCGTATATGGGCCCTCCCCCCTTTCCCATAATGCAACATTGCTGACTATTTTATATAAAATGTGAAAAATATTCATAAATCAACTGCTCCAAAACTACTGGTCGCATTTCCATGATTCTTTGATTAACCTGTAGTATGTATGATGTTCTTCAAAATTATGGCGTGGAATTTTGATACGATCAAAATTATGCAAATGAGATGCAAAACAATATTTCAGAAAATTCTAGAAAAAAAAGTCACATGACCGTTCAACTTTTTTTTCATGAAATACGTAGCTCTAAGGTCAATGCCTCTTTTAAGCGAAAGTTTGAGACTCCTAGACCCTCAGAAAGGTGTTTAAATGAGCATGCCATTTTTCGCCTTAAATTCAAAATGGCCGCCGTACCACGTGACCAATATGCGTCATCTTAGGATATGCACTAGATCTCATCAGACTTTACAAACATATGCAAACATTTTCAAGATATGTGCAACGGTGTTCGAATGGCGCTTAGCGAAAAATCTGGCGGAATAATAATAATAATAAATATAGCTGCATAGCAGCAATGACCGGTTTTCAAGACCATGGCTCATGGCCAAGTCACATGCAATGCATGGCCATGTATAACTGTTTGCAATAGCACTGAAAATTAACGTTGGTTCCACGTTTGTATATGTGATAGTGTCCGAGATATTATAGCCATGCATATTTCATGAGTTCCATGACCATATATAGTCATCGGGTATGTTTTTTCAATTCTCTTGTTCAATGTCTTCAATGTAGCACTGGTTCCATGTTCCTACTTGCAACAGTGCCTAAGATATCAGAGACATGCATATTTAATACCATATATGGTCATCTACTATGTTGCTCAATTCTCTTGTCCAATGTCTTCAATATAGTGTTGGTTGCATGTCTATACTTGCAATAGTGTCCGAGATTTTAGGGACAAGCATATTTAATGATTTCTATGACCATATATGGTCATTGATTGTGTTGGTCAATTCTCTTGTTCAATATCTACAATATAGTGTTGGTACTATGTTTGTACTTGCAATAGTGCATGATATATTAGGGACTTGCATATTTAATGAGTTCTATGACAATATATGGTCATTTTATATGTTGGTCAATTTTTTTGTCCAATGCCTTCAATATAGGTTTGTGTACATGTTTATATCTTTAAAAGTGATCGAGATATTATGGATATGCATATTTAATGAGTTCTATGACCATATATAGTCATCGATTGTGTTGGTCAATTCTCTTGTTCAATATCTACAACATAGCTTTTGTTCCATATTTGTACTTGCAATAGTGCATGAGATATTAGAGAATGCATATTTAATGAGTTCTATGACCATATATGGTTATCGAATATTTTGGTCAATTCTCTCGTCCTATGTCTTCAATATAGCGTTGGTTCCATGTTTGTACTTGCAATAATGCCTAAGATATTAGAGACACGCATATTTAATGAGTTCTATGACCATATATGGTCATCAACTATGTTGATCAATTCTTTTGTTCAATGTCTTCAATATAGCATTGGTTCCATGTTTGTACTTGCAATAGTGCCTGAGATATAAAAGACATGTATATTTAATGAGTTATATGACCATATATGGTCATCCAATGTTTTGGTACATTTTCTTGTCCAATGTCTTCAATACAACGTTAGTTACATGTTTGTACTTGCAATAGTGCCTGAGATATTAGAGACATGCATATTTAATGAGTTGCATGACCATATATGGTCATCCAATATTTTGGTAAATTCTCTTGTCCAATGTCTTCAATATAGCGTTAGTTCCATTCTTGTATGTGCAATAGTTCTCAATATAAGTCAATTCAATGTGTATCGTATATGGGCCCTCCCCCCTTTCCCATAATGCAACATTGCTGACTATTTTATATAAAATGTGAAAAATATTCATAAATCAACTGCTCCAAAACTACTGGTCGCACTTTCATGATTCTTTGATTAATCTGTAGTATGTATGATGTTCTTCAAAATTATGGCGTGGAATTTTGATACGATCAAAATTATGCAAATGAGATGCAAAACAATATTTTAGAAAATTCTAGAAAAAAAAGTCACATGACCGTTCAACTTTTTTTTCATGAAATACGTAGCTCTAGGGCCATTGCTTCTTTTAAGCGAAAGTTTGAGACTCCTAGACCCTCAGAAAGGTGTTTAAATGAGCATGCCATTTTTCGCCTTAAATTCAAAATGGCCGCCGTACCACGTGACCAATATGCATAATCTTAGGATATGCACTAGATCTCATCAACCTTTACAAACATATGAAAATTTTTTCCAGATATGTGCAACGGTGTCGAAATGGCGCTTAGCGAAAAAATCTGGCGGAATAATAATAATAATAAAATATAGCTGCATAGCAGCAATGACCGGTTTTCAAGACCATGGCACATGGCCAAGTCATATGCAATGCATGGCCAGGTATGACTGTTTGCAATAGCCCCCAAAATTAACGTTGGTCCCATGTTTGTATATGTGATAGTGTCCAAGATATTATTGCCATGCATATGTAATGAGTTATATGACCATATATAGTCATCAGGTATGTTTGTCAATTCTCTTGTCCAATGACTTCAATATAGCATTGGTTCCATGTTCCTACCTGCATCAGTGCCTAAGATATTAGAGGCATGCATATTTAATGAGTTCTATGACCATATATGGTCATCTCATATGTTGGACAATTCTCTTGTCCAATGTCTTCAGTATAGGTTTGGGTACATGTCCCTATCTTTAAAAGTGCTCGAGATATTATGGATATGCATACTTAATGTGTTCTATGACCATATATGGTAATCGAATATGTTGGTCAATCCTTTTGTCCAATGTCTTCAATATAGTATTGGTTCCATGTTTGTGCTTACAATAGTACTCGAGATATTAGAGACATGCATATTTAATGAGTTGTATGACCATATATGGTCATCGACTGTGTTGGTCAATTATCTTGTCCAAAGTCTTCAATATAGGTTTGGGTACATGTTTCTATCTTTAAAAGTGTTCGAGATATATGGATATGCATATTTAATCAGTTCTATGACCATATATGGTCATCGAATATGTTGGTCAATTCTCTCGTCCTATGTCTTCAATATAGCGTTGATTCCATGTTTGAACTTGCAATAATGCCCGAGATATTAGAGACACGCATATTTAATGAGTTATATGACCATATATGGTCATACACTATGTTGATCAATTCTTTTGTTCAATGTCTTCAATATAGCATTGGTTCCATGTTTATACTTGCAATAGTGCCTGAGATATTAAAGACATGCATATTTAATGAGTTACATGACCATATATGGTCATCCAATATCTTGGTCAATTATCTTGTCCAATGTCTTCAATATAGCGTTAGTTCCATGTTTGTACTTGCAATAGTGCCTGAGATATTAGAGACATGCATATTTAATGAGTTGCATGACCATTTATGGTCATCCAATATTTTGGTCAATTCTCTTGTCCAATGTCTTCAATATAGCGTTAGTTCCATGTTTGTATATGCAATAGTTCTCAATATATGTCAATTCAATGTGTATCGTATATGGGCCCTCCCCCCTTTCCCATAATGCAACATTGCTGACTATTTTATATAAAATGTGAAAAATATTCATAAATCAACTGCTCCAAAACTACTGGTCGCACTTCCATGATTCTTTGATTAATCTGTAGTGTGTATGATGTTCTTCAAAATTATGGCGTGGAATTTCGATACGATCAAAATTATGCAAATGAGATGCAAAACAATATTTCAGAAAATTCTAGAAAAAAAAGTCACATGACCGTTCAACTTTTTTTTTCTGATATACGTAGCTCTAGGGCCAATGCTTCTTTTAGGCGAAAGTTTGAGACTCCTAGGCCCTCAGAAAGGTGTTCAAATGAGCATGCCATTTTTCGCCTTAAATTCAAAATGGCCGCCGTACCACGTGATCAATATGCGTCATCTTAGGATATGCACTAGATCTCATCAACCTTTACAAACATATGAAAATTTTTTACAGATATGTGCAACGGTGTCGAAATGGTTCCTACTTGCAACAGTGTCTAAGATATTAGAGACATGCATATTTAATGAGTTCTAAGACCATATATGGTCATTTAATATGTTGCTCAAATCTCTTGTCCAATGTCTTCAATATAGGTTTGGGTACATGTCTATATCTTTAAAAGTGCTCGAGATATTATGGATATGCATATTTAATGAGTTCTATGACCATATATGGTCATCAACTATGTTGGTCAATTCTTTTGTTCAATGTCTTCAATATAGCATTGGTTCCATGTTTGTGTTTGCAATAGTGCCTGAGATATTTTAGACATGCATATTTAATGAGTTCTATGACCATATATGGTCATATTATATGTTGGTCAATTTTTTTGTCCAATGCCTTCAATATAGATTTGGGTGCATGTCTCTGTCTTTAAAAGTGCTCGAGATATTATGGATATGCATATTTAATGACTTCTATGACCATATATGGTCATCGAATATGTTAGTCAATTCTCTCAGCCAATGTCTTCAATATAGCGTTGGTTCCATGTTTGTACTTGCAACAGTGCCTGAGATATTAGAGACATGCATATTTAATGAGTTTTATGTCCATATATGGTCATCCAATATTTTGGTCAATTCTCTTGTCCAATGTCTTCAATAAAGCGTTGGTTCCATGTTTGTATATGCAATAGTTCTCAATATATGGCAATACAATGTGTATCGTATTAAGGGCCCTCCCCCCTTTCCCATAATGCATCATTGCTCACTATTTTATATAAAATGTGAAAAATATTCATAAATCAACTCCTCCAAAACTGTTGGTCGCACTTTCATGATTCTTTGATTAATCGGTAGTATGTATGATGTTCTTCAAAATTATGGCGTGGAATTTTGATACGATCAAAATTATGCAAATGAGATGCAAAACAATATTTCAGAAAATTCTAGAAAAAAAAGTCACATGACCGTTCAACTTTTTTTTCATGAAATACGTAGCTCTAGGGCCAATGCTTCTTTTAAGCGAAAGTTTGAGACTCCTAGACCCTCAGAAAGGTGTTTAAATGAGCATGCCATATTTCGTCTTAAATTCAAAATGGCCGCCGTACCACGTGACCAACATGCGTCATCTTAGGATATGCACTAGATCTCATCAACCTTAACAAACATATGAAAAATTTTTCCAGATATGTGCAACGGTGTCGAAATGGCGCTTAGCGAAAAAATCTGGCGGAATAATAAAAAACATAACGATTACAATAGGTTTCCAAGACATGTGTCTTGAAAACCTAAATATAGCTGCATAGCAGCGATGACGGGTTTCGAGCCTGCGTGGCTCATGACAAATTGCACTTGCTCGATGTGATTATTTGACGAACGTTTCATGTCTAGAATGCAAGATAGCAGACAAACTACACAACATATGGATTTGATTTCACAGGAATATGATAAACTTAATGCAAGGACAAATAGTTCATGAGTTATAGAACTTTTTCTCTTTTACTAAATCCAAGATGGCTGCCAAAGGAAGCCATTTTTAAAAATCTACTTCAGTAACTTTGTAGAGCTATCAACAGAGATACTATAAGCTAAATTGCTTTTCAAACAAGCAAGCAGTTTTTAACAAGATATTTTTTTGAGTTTTTTTGAATTTTTGTGATAAATTCAACATGGCCGCCAAAACCACTTGAATCATGGGAAATATTTCCATGAACACATAATCATCTCATTGAGCGGATGTTGTATGCCAAGTTTTGTTTAAATCTGGCAAATTGTTCATAAGTTATAGCGTGCTTTCACGTTTTAATAAATCCAAGATGGCTGCCAAAGGAAGCCATTTTTCGAAAATCTGCTTCCGTAACTTTGTAGAGCTATCGACAGAGATACTATATGCTGAATTGCTTTTCAAACAAGGAAGCTGTTTTTAACAAGATAATTTTTTGAGGTTTTTTGAATTTTTGTGATAAATTCAACATGGCCGCCAAAACCACTTGAATCATGGGAAATATTTCCATGAACACATAATCATCTCATTGAGCGGATGTTGTATGCCAAGTTTTGTTTAAATCTGGCAAATCGTTCATAAGTTATAGTGTACTTTCACTTTTTACTAAATCCAAGATGGCTGCCAAAAGAAGCCATTTTTCGAAAATCTGCTACAGTAACTTTGTAGAGCTATCAACAGAGATACTATATGCTAAATTGATTGTCAAACAAACAAGCAGTTTTTAAGAAGATAATTTTTTGAGGTTTTTTGCAATTTTTTGATAAATTCAATATGGCCGCCAAAACCACTTGAATCCTGGGAAATATTTTTATGAACACATAATCATCTTATTGAAGGGATGTTGTATGCCAACTTTGGTTTAAATCTGGCAAATTGTTCATAAGTTATAGCGTACTTTCACTTTTTACTAAATCCAAGATGGCTGCCAAAGGAAGCCATTTTTCGAAAATCTGCTTCAGTCACTTTGTAGGGCTATGCCCATAGGTGCTGCAAAGCAAATGTATAATCACATGAATGAGCCATTTTTGAGAAGAAGATTTTAAAACTTTTTTGTCAATTTTCGGAAAATCCAATATGGCGGCCAAGGTCACATGACCGCTAAAGATTTTATTGCTGATATTTGCTAGACATGAGCCAATGATGCCACACAAAAAAACCGGAAGTTCCTAGACCCTCAGAAAGTGGTGCAATTGAGCACTTCCGGTTTGTGTTCTACCTAAGATGGCGGCCAGGTCATGTGATCTACATAGCTGGTTTTGGGATATGAACCACAACTCATTGCCCTTCATCAGCATGCAAAATGCCTAATCAATCGCAGCATGATTTTTCAAGTTACAGCGGTTACAAAAAACGGCGGAAAAATAATAATAATAATAATAATAATAAATATAGCTGCATAGCAGCGATGACGGGTTTCGAGCCTGCGTGGCTCATGACAAATTGCACTTGCTCGATGTGATTATTTGACGAACGTTTCATGTCTAGAATGCAAGATAGCAGACAAACTACACAACATATGGATTTGATTTCACAGGAATATGATAAACTTAATGCAAGGACAAATAGTTCATGAGTTATAGAACTTTTTCTCTTTTACTAAATCCAAGATGGCTGCCAAAGGAAACCATTTTTAAAAGTCTACTTCAGTAACTTTGTAGAGCTATCAACAGAGATACTATATGCTAAATTGCTTTTCAAACAAGCAAGCAGTTTTTAACAAGATATTTTTTGAGGTTTTTTGAATTTTTGTGATAAATTCAACATGGCCGCCAAAACCACTTGAATCATGGGAAATATTTCCATGAACACATAATCATCTCATTGAGCGGATGTTGTATGCCAAGTTTTGTTTAAATCTGGCAAATCGTTCATAAGTTATAGCGTGCTTTCACTTTTTACTAAATCCAAGATGGCTGCCAAAGGAAGCCATTTTTCGAAAATCTGCTTGAGTAACTTTGTAGAGCTATCGACAGAGATACTATATGCTGAATTGCTTTTCAAACAAAGAAGCAGTTTTTAACAAGATAATTTTTTGAGGTTTTTTGAATTTTTGTGATTAATTCAACATGGCCGCCAAAACCACTTGAATCATGGGAAATATTTCCATGAACACATAATCATCTCATTGAGCGGATGTTGTATGCCAAGTTTTGTTTAAATCTGGCAAATCGTTCATAAGTTATAGTGTACTTTCACTTTTTACTAAATCCAAGATGGCTGCCAAAAGAAGCCATTTATCGAAAATCTGCTACAGCAACTTTGTAGAGCTATCAACAGAGATACTATATGCTAAATTGATTGTCAAACAAACAAGCAGTTTTTAAGAAGATAATTTTTTGAGGTTTTTTGCAATTTTTTGATAAATTCAATATGGCCGCCCAAAACCACTTGAATCATGGGAAATATTTTTATGAACACATAATCATCTTATTGAAGGGATGTTGTATGCCAACTTTGGTTTAAATCTGGCAAATTGTTCATGAGTTATAGCGTACTTTCACTTTTTACTAAATCCAAGATGGCTGCCAAAGGAAGCCATTTTTCAAAAATCTGCTTCAGTCACTTTGTGAAGCTATCAACAGAGATACTATATGCCGAATTGTTTTTCAAACAAGCAAGCAGTTTTTAAGAAGTTAATTTTTTGAGTTTTTTGGCATTTTTGTGATAAATTCAACATGGCCGCCAAAACCACTTGAATCATGGGAAATATTTTTATGAACACATAATCATCTTATTGAAGGGATGTTGTATGCCAACTTTGGTTTAAATCTGGCAAATTGTTCATGAGTTATAGCGTACTTTCACTTTTTTACTAAATCCAAGATGGCTGCCAAAGGAAGCCATTTTTCAAAAATCTGCTTCAGTCACTTTGTGAAGCTATCAACAGAGATACTAAATGCCGAATTGTTTTTCAAACAAGCAAGCAGTTTTTAAGAAGATAATTTTTTTAGTTTTTTGGCATTTTTGTGATAAATTCAACATGGCCGCCAAAACCACTTGAATCATGGGAAATATTTTTATGAACACATAATCATCTTATTGAAGGGATGTTGTATGCCAACTTTGGTTTAAATCTGGCAAATTGTTCATGAGTTATAGCGTACTTTCACTTTTTACTAAATCCAAGATGGCTGCCAAAGGAAGCCATTTTTCAAAAATCTGCTTCAGTCACTTTGTGGAGCTATGGCCATAGGTGCTGCAAAGCAAATGTATAATCACATGAATGAGCCATTTTTGAGAAGAAGATTTTAAAAGTTTTTTGTCAATTTTCGGAAAATCCAATATGGCGGCCAAGGTCACATGACCGCTAAAGATTTTATTGCTGATATTTGCTAGACATGAGCCAATGATGCCACACAAAAAAACCGGAAGTTCCTAGACCCTCAGAAAGTGGTGCAATTGAGTACTTCCGGTCTGTGTTCTACTTAAAATGGCGGCCAGGTCAGGTGACCTACATAGCTGGTTTTGGGATATGCACCACAACTCATGGCCCTTTATCAGAATGCGAAATGGCAAGTCAATCGCAGCATTATTTTTCAAGTTACAGTGGTTACAAAAAACGGCGGAAAAATAATAATAATAAACATAGCAATTACAAAAGGGTTTCGCCCTATAGGGCTCGAAACCCTAAATATAGCTGCATAGCAGCGATGACGGGTTTCGAGCCTGCGTGGCTCATGACAAATTGCACTTGCTCGATGTGATTATTTGACTAACGTTTCATGTCTAGAATGCAAGATAGCAGACAAACTACACAACATATGGATTTGATTTCACAGGAATATGATAAACTTAATGCAAGGACAAATAGTTCATGAGTTATAGAACTTTTTCTCTTTTACTAAATCCAAGATGGCTGCCAAAGGAAGCCATTTTTAAAAATCTACTTCAGTAACTTTGTAGAGCTATCAACAGAGATACTATATGCTAAATTGCTTTTCAAACAAGCAAGCAGTTTTTAACAAGATATTTTTTTGAGGTTTTTTGAATTTTTGTGATAAATTCAACATGGCCGCCAAAACCACTTGAATCATGGGAAATATTTCCATGAACACATAATCATCTCATTGAGCGGATGTTGTATGCCAAGTTTTGTTTAAATCTGGCAAATCGTTCATAAGTTATAGTGTACTTTCACTTTTTACTAAATCCAAGATGGCTGCCAAAGGAAGCCATTTTTCAAAAATCTGCTTCAGTCACTTTGTGAAGCTATCAACAGAGATACTATATGCCGAATTGTTTTTCAAACAAGCAAGCAGTTTTTAAGAAGATAATTTTTTGATTTTTTTTGGCATTTTTGTGATAAATTCAACATGGCCGCCAAAACCACTTGAATCATGGGAAATATTTTCATAAACACATAACCATCTTATTGAACGGATGTTGTATGCCAAGTTTTGTTTAAATCTGGCAAATTGTTCATAAGTTATAGCGTAATTTCACTTTTCACTAAATCCAAGATGGCTGCCAAAGAAAGCCATTTTTCAAAAATCTGCTTCAGTAACTTTGTAGAGCTATCAACAGAGATACTGTATGCTAAATTGATTGTCAAACAAACAAGCAGTTTTTAAGAAGATAATTTTTTGAGGTTTTTTGCAATTTTTTGATAAATTCAATATGGCCGCCAAAACCACTTGAATCATGGGAAATATTTTTATGAACACATAATCATCTTATTGAAGGGATGTTGTATGCCAACTTTGGTTTAAATCTGGCAAATTGTTCATGAGTTATAGCGTACTTTCACTTTTTATTAAATCCAAGATGGCTGCCAAAGGAAGCCATTTTTCAAAAATCTGCTTCAGTCACTTTGTAGAGCTATGGCCATAGGTGCTGCAAAGCAAATGTATAATCACATGAATGAGCCATTTTTAAGAAGAAGATTTTAAAAGTTTTTTGTCAATTTTCGGAAAATCCAATATGGCGGCCAAGGTCACATGACCGCTAAAGATTTTATTGCTGATATTTGCTAGACATGAGCCAATGATGCCACACAAAAAAAACGGAAGTTCCTAGACCCTCAGAAAGTGGTGCAATTGAGCACTTCCGGTTTGTGTTCTACCCAAGATGGCGGCCAGGTCATGTGACCTACATGGCTGGTTTTGGGGTATGCACCACAACTCATCGCCCTTTATCGGCATGCAAAATGGCAAATCAATCGCTGCATTATTTTTCAAGTTACAGTGGTTACAAAAAACGGCGGAAAAATAATAATAATAAACATAGCAATTACAATAGGGTTTCGCCCCATAGGGCTCGAAACCCTAATAATAAACATAGCAATTACAAAAGGGTTTCGACCCATAGGGCTCGAAACCCTAATAATAAACATAGCAATTACAAAAGGGTTTCCGACCCATAGGGCTCGAAACCCTAAATATAGCTGCATAGCAGCGATGACGGGTTTCGAGCCTGCGTGGCTCATGACAAATTGCACTTGCTCGATGTGATTATTTGACGAACGTTTCATGTCTAGAATGCAAGATAGCAGACAAACTACACAACATATGGATTTGATTTCACAGAAATATGATAAACTTAAACAAGGACAAATAGTTCATGAGTTATAGAACTTTTTCTCTTTTACTAAATCCAAGATGGCTGCCAAAGGAAGCCATTTTTAAAAATCTACTTCAGTAACTTTGTAGAGCTATCAACAGAGATACTATATGCTAAATTGCTTTTCAAACAAGCAAGCAGTTTTTAACAAGATATTTCTTTGAGGTTTTTTGAATTTTTGTGATAAATTCAACATGGCCGCCAAAACCACTTGAATCATGGGAAATATTTCCATGAACACATAATCATCTCATTGAGCGGATGTTGTATGCCAAGTTTTGTTTAAATCTGGCAAATCGTGCATAAGTTATAGCGTGCTTTCACTTTTTACTTAATCCAAGATGGCTGCCAAAGGAAGCCATTTTTCGAAAATCTGCTTTAGTAACTTTGTAGAGCTATCGACAGAGATACTATATTCTGAATTGCTTTTCAAACAAGGAAGTAGTTTTTAACAAGATAATTTTTTGAGGTTTTTTTAATTTTTGTGATAAATTCAACATGGCCGCCAAAACCACTTGAATCATGGGAAATATTTCCATGAACACATAATCATCTCATTGAGCGGATGTTGTATGCCAAGGTTTGTTTAAATCTGGCAAATCGTTCATAAGTTATACTGTACTTTCACTTTTTACTAAATCCAAGATGGCTGCCAAAAGAAGCCATTTTTCGAAAATCTGCTACAGGAACTTTGTAGAGCTATCAACAGAGATACTATATGCTAAATTGATTGTCAAACAAACAAGCAGTTTTTAAGAAGATAATTTTTTGAGGTTTTTTGCAATTTTTTGATAAATTCAATATGGCCGCCAAAACCACTTGAATCATGGGAAATATTTTTATGAACACATAATCATCTTATTGAAGGGATGTTGTATGCCAACTTTGGTTTAAATCTGGCAAATTGTTCATGAGTTATAGCGTACTTTCACTTTTGACTAAATCCAAGATGGCTGCCAAAGGAAGCCATTTTTCAAAAATCTGCTTCAGTCACTTTGTGAAGCTATCAACAGAGATACTATATGCCGAATTGTTTTTCAAACAAGCAAGCAGTTTTTAAGAAGATAATTTTTTGAGTTTTTTGGCATTTTTGTGATAAATTCAACATGGCCGCCAAAACCACTTGAATCATGGGAAATATTTTCATGAACACATAATCATCTCATTGAACGGATGTTGTATGCCAAGTTTTGTTTAAATCTGGCAAATCGTTCATAAGTTATAGTGTACTTTCACTTTTTACTAAATCCAAGATGGCTGCCAAAAGAAGCCATTTTTCGAAAATCTGCTACAGTTACTTTGTAGAGCTATCAACAGAGATATTATATGCTAAATTGATTGTCAAACAAACAAGCAGTTTTTAAGAAGATAATTTTTTGAGGTTTTTTGCAATTTTTTGATAAATTCAATATGGCCGCCAAAACCACTTGAATCATGGGAAATATTTTTATGAACACATAATCACCTTATTGAAGGGATGTTGTATGCCAACTTTGGTTTAAATCTGGCAAATTGTTCATGAGTTATAGCGTACTTTCACTTTTTATTAAATCCAAGATGGCTGCCAAAGGAAGCCATTTTTCAAAAATCTGCTTCAGTCACTTTGTGAAGCTATCAACAGAGATACTATATGCCGAATTGTTTTTCAAACAAGCAAGCAGTTTTTAAGAAGATAATTTTTTGAGTTTTTTGGCATTTTTGTGATAAATTCAACATGGCCGCCAAAACCACTTGAATCATGGGAAATATTTTCATGAACACATAATCATCTCATTGAACGGATGTTGTATGCCAAGTTTTGTTTAAATCTGGCAAATCGTTCATAAGTTATAGTGTACTTTCACTTTTTACTAAATCCAAGATGGCTGCCAAAAGAAGCCATTTTTCGAAAATCTGCTACAGTTACTTTGTAGAGCTATCAACAGAGATATTATATGCTAAATTGATTGTCAAACAAACAAGCAGTTTTTAAGAAGATAATTTTTTGAGGTTTTTTGCAATTTTTTGATAAATTCAATATGGCCGCCAAAACCACTTGAATCATGGGAAATATTTTTATGAACACATAATCATCTTATTGAAGGGATGTTGTATGCCAACTTTGGTTTAAATCTGGCAAATTGTTCATGAGTTATAGCGTACTTTCACTTTTTATTAAATCCAAGATGGCTGCCAAAGGAAGCCATTTTTCAAAAATCTGCTTCAGTCACTTTGTAGAGCTATGGCCATAGGTGCTGCAAAGCAAATGTATAATCACATGAATGAGCCATTTTTGAGAAGAAGATTTTAAAAGTTTTTTGTCAATTTTCGGAAAATCCAATATGGCGGCCAAGGTCACATGACCGCTAAAGATTGTATTGCTGATATTTGCTAGACATAAGCCAATGATGCCACACAAAAAAACCGGAAGTTCCTAGACCCTCAGAAAGTGGTGCAATTGAGCACTTCCGGTTTGTGTTGTACCTAAGATGGCGGCCAGGTCATGTGACCTACATAGCTGGTATTGGGGTATGCACCACAACTCATCGCCCTTTATCAGCATGCAAAATGGCAAATCAATCGCTGCATTATTTTTCAAGTTACAGTGGTTACAAAAAACGGCGGAAAAATAATAATAATAAACATAGCAATTACAATAGGGTTTCGCCCCATAGGGCTCGAAACCCTAATAATCAAAGCAATTACAATAGGGTTTCGCCCCATAGGGCTCGAAACCCTAAATATAGCTGCATAGCAGCAATGACCGGTTTTCAAGACCATGGCTCATGGCCAAGTCACATGCAATGCATGGCCATGTATAACTGTTTGCAATAGCCCTGAAAATTAACGTTGGTTTCATGTTTGTATATGTGATAGTGTCCGAGATATTATAGCCATGCATATTTAATGAGTTCCATGACCATATATAGTCATCAGGTATGTTTGTCAATTCTCTTGTTCAATGTCTTCAATGTAGCACTGGTTCCATGTTCCTACTTGCAACAGTGCCTAAGATATCAGAGACATGCATATTTAATACCATATATGGTCATCTACTATGTTGCTCACATCTCTTGTCCAATGTCTTCAATATAGTGTTGGTTGCATGTCTATACTTGCAATAGTGTCCGAGATTTTAGGGACAAGCATATTTAATGATTTCTATGACCATATATGGTCATTGATTGTGTTGGTCAATTCTCTTGTTCAATATCTACAATATAGTGTTGGTACTATGTTTGTACTTGCAATGGTGCATGAAATATTAGGGACTTGCATATTTAATGAGTTCTATGACCATATATGGTCATCGAATATGTTGGTCAATTCTCTCGTCCAATGTCTTCAATATAGCATTGGTAGCATGTTTGTACTTGCAATAGTGCCTGAGATATTAAAAACATGCATATTTAATGAGTTCTATGACCATATATAGTCATCGATTGTGTTGGTCAATTCTCTTGTTCAATATCTACAATATAGCTTTTGTTCCATGTTTGTACTTGCAATAGTGCATGAGATATTAGAGACATGCATATTTAATGAGTTCTATGGCCATATATGGTTATCGAATATTTTGGTCAATTCTCTCGTCCTTTGTCTTCAATATAGCGTTGGTTTCATGTTTGTACTTGCAATAATGCCTGAGATATTAGAGACACGCATATTTAATGAGTTCTATGACCATATACGGTCATCAACTATGTTGATCAATTCTTTTGTTCAATGTCTTCAATATAGCATTGGTTCCATGTTTGTACTTGCAATAGTGCCTGAGATATGAAAGACATGTATATTTAATTAGTTATATGACCATATATGGTCATCCAATGTTTTGGTACATTTTCTTGTCCAATGTCGTCAATACAACGTAAGTTCCATGTTTGTACTTGCAATAGTGCCTGAGATATTAGAGACATGCATATTTAATGAGTTGCATAACCATATATGGTCATCCAATATTTTGATAAATTCTCTTGTCCAATGTCTTCAATATAGCATTAGTTCCATTCTTGTATGTGCAATAGTTCTCAATATATGTCAATTCAATGTGTATCGTATATGGGCCCTCCCCCCTTTCCCATAATGCAACATTGCTGACTATTTTATATAAAATGTGAAAAATATTCATAAATCAACTGCTCCAAAACTACTGGTCGCACTTTCATGATTCTTTGATTAATCTGTAGTATGTATGATGTTCTTCAAAATTATGGCGTGGAATTTTGATACGATCAAAATTATGCAAATGAGATGCAAAACAATATTTTAGAAAATTCTAGAAAAAAAAGTCACATGACCGTTCAACTCTTTTTTCATGAAATACGTAGCTCTAGGGCCAATGCTTCTTTTAAGCAAAAGTTTGAGACTCCTAGACCCTCAGAAAGGTGTTTAATTGAGCATGCCATTTTTCGCCTTAAATTCAAAATGGCCGCCGTACCACGTGACCAATATGCATCGTCTTAGGATATGCACTAGATCTCATCATACTTAACAAACATGTGAAAAAATTTTCCAGATATGTGCAACGGTGTTCGAATGGCGCTTAGCGAAAAAATCTGGCGGAATAATAATAATAATAAAAAACATAACGATTACAATAGGTTTCCAAGACATGTGTCTTGAAAACCTAATAATAAATATAGCTGCATAGCAGCAATCACCGGTTTTCAAGACCATGGCACATTGCCAAGTCACATGCAATGCATGGCCATGTACGACTGTTTGCAATGGCCCTGAAAATTAACGTTGGTTCCATGTTTGTATATGTGATCGTGTCCGAGATATTATAGCCATGTATATTTAATGAGTTCCATGACCATATATAGTCATTGGGTATGTTTGTCAGTTCTCTTGTCCAATGTCTTCAATATAGCATTGGTTCAATGTTCCTACTTGCAACAGTGCCTAAGATATTAGAGACTTGCATATTTAATGAGTTCTATGACCATATATGGCCATTTATAATGTTGGTCAATTCTTTTGTCCAATGCCTTCAGTATAGGTTGGGGTACATGTCTCTATCTTTAAAAGTGCTCGAGATATTATGGATATGTATTTTTAATGGGTTCTATGACCATATATGGTCATCGAATGTGTTGGTCAATCCTTTTGTTCAATGTCTTCAATATAACATTGGTTCCATGTTTGTGTTTGGAATAGTGCCTGAGATATTAGAGACATGCATATTTAATGAGTTCTATGACCATATATGGTCATCGAATGTGTTGGTCATTTCTCTTGTCCGAAGTCTTCAATATAGGTTTGGGTACATGTCTATATCTTTAAAAGTGCTCGAGATATTATGGATATGCATATTTAATGAGTTCTATGACCATATATGGTCATCGAATATGTTGGTCAATTCTCTCGGCCAATATCTTTAATATAGCGTTGGTTCCATGTTTGTACTTGCAATAGTGCCTGAGATATTAGAGACATGCATATTTAATGAGTTGCATGACCATATATGGTCATCCAAAATTTTGGTCAATTCTCTTGTCCAATGTCTTCAATATAGCGTTAGTTCCATGTTTGTATGTGCAATAGTTCTCAATATATGTCAATTATATGTGTATCGTATATGGGCCCTCCCCCCTTTCCCATAATGCAACATTGCTGACTATTTAATATAAAATGTGAAAAATATTCATAAATCAACTGCTCCAAAACTACTGGTCGCACTTGCATGATTCTTTGATTAATATGTAGTATGTATGATGTTCTTCAAAATTATGGCGTGGAATTTTGATACGATCAAAATTATGCAAATGAGATGCAAAACAATATTTTAGAAAATTCTAGAAAAAAAAGTCACATGACCGTTCAACTTTTTTTTCATGAAATACGTAGCTCTAGGGCCAATGCTTCTTTTAAGCGAAAGTTTGAGACTCCTAGACCCTCAGAAAGGTGTTTAAATGAGCATGCCATTTTTTGCCTAAAATTCAAAATGGCCGCCGTACCACGTGACCAATATGCGTCATCTTAGGATATGCACTAGATCTCATCAAGCTTTACAAATATATGAAAACATTTTCCAGATATGTACAACGGTGTTCGAATGGCGCTTAGCGAAAAATCTGGCGGAATAATAATAATAATAATAAAAAACATAACAATTACAAAAGGTTTCCAAGACATGTGTCTTGAAAACCTAAAAAACATAACAATTACAAAAGGTTTCCAAGACATGTGTCTTGAAAACCTAATAAACGGAACAATTACAAAAGGGTTTCGACCAAATGGGCTCGAAACCCTAATAAATATAGCTGCATAGCAGCGATGACGGGTTTCGAGCCTGCGTGGCTCATGACAAATTGCACTTGCTCGATGTGATTATTTGACGAACGTTTCATGTCTAGAATGCAAGATAGCAGACAAACTACACAACATATGGATTTGATTTCACAGGAATATGATAAACTTAATGCAAGGACAAATAGTTCATGAGTTATAGAACTTTTTCTCTTTTACTAAATCCAAGATGGCTGCCAAAGGAAGCCATTTTTAAAAATCTACTTCAGTAACTTTGTAGAGCTATCAACAGAGATACTATAAGCTAAATTGCTTTTCAAACAAGCAAGCAGTTTTTAACAAGATATTTTTTTGAGGTTTTTTGAATTTTTGTGATAAATTCAACATGGCCGCCAAAACCACTTGAATCATGGGAAATATTTCCATGAACACATAATCAGCTCATTGAGCGGATGTTGTATGCCAAGTTTAGTTTAAATCTGGCAAATTGTTCATAAGTTATAGCGTGCTTTCACTTTTTACTAAATCCAAGATGGCTGCCAAAGGAAGCCATTTTTCGAAAATCTGCTTCAGTAACTTTGTAGAGCTATCGACAGAGATACTATATGCTGAATTGCTTTTCAAACAAGGAAGCAGTTTTTAACAAGATAATTTTTTGAGGTTTTTTGAATTTTTGTGATAAATTCAACATGGCCGCCAAAACCACTTGAATCATGGGAAATATTTCCATGAACACATAATCATCTCATTGAGCGGATGTTGTATGCCAAGTTTTGTTTAAATCTGGCAAATCGTTCATAAGTTATAGTGTACTTTCACTTTTTACTAAATCCAAGATGGCTGCCAAAAGAAGCCATTTTTCGAAAATCTGCTACAGTTACTTTGTAGAGCTATCAACAGAGATACTATATGCTAAATTGATTGTCAAATAAACAAGCAGTTTTTAAGAAGATAATTTTTTGAGGTTTTTTGCAATTTTTTGACAAATTCAATATGGCCGCCAAAACCACTTGAATCATGGGAAATATTTTTATGAACACATAATCATCTTATAGAAGGGATGTTGTATGCCAACTTTGGTTTAAATCTGGCAAATTGTTCATGAGTTATAGCGTACTTTCACTTTTTATTGAATCCAAGATGGCTGCCAAAGGAAGCCATTTTTCAAAAATCTGCTTCAGTCACTTTGTAGGACTATGCCCATAGGTGCTGCAAAGCAAATGTATAATCACATGAATGAGCCATTTTTGAGAAGAAGATTTTAAAAGTTTTTTGTAAATTTTTGGAAAATCCAATATGGCGGCCAAGGTCACATGACCGCTAAAGATTTTATTGCTGATATTTGCTAGACATGAGCCAATGATGCCACACAAAAAAACCGGAAGTTCCTAGACCCTCAGAAAGTGGTGCAATTGAGCACTTCCGGTTTGTGTTCTACCTAACATGGCGGCCAGGTCATGTGACCTACATAGCTGTTTTTTGGGTATGCACCACAACTCATGGCCCTTTATCAGCATGCAAAATAGCAAATAAATTGCAGCATTATTTTTCAAGTTACAGTGCTTAGAAAAAACGGCGGAAAAATAATAAGAATAAATATAGCTGCATAGCAGCGATGACGGGTTTCGAGCCTGCGTGGCTCATGACAAATTGCACTTGCTCGATGTGATTATTTGACGAACGTTTCATGTCTAGAATGCAAGATAGCAGACAAACTACACAACATATGGATTTGATTTCACAGGAATATGATAAACTTAATGCAAGGACAAATAGTTCATGAGTTATAGAACTTTTTCTCTTTTACTAAATCCAAGATGGCTGCCAAAGGAAGCCATTTTTAAAAATCTACTTCAGTAACTTTGTAGAGCTATCAACAGAGATACTATATGCTAAATTGCTTTTCAAACAAGCAAGCAGTTTTTAACAAGATATTTTTTTGAGGTTTTTTGAATTTTTGTGATAAATTCAACATGGCCGCCAAAACCACTTGAATCATGGGAAATATTTCCATGAACACATAATCATCTCATTGAGCGGATGTTGTATGCCAAGTTTTGTTTAAATCTGGCAAATCGTTCATAAGTTATAGTGTACTTTCACTTTTTACTAAATCCAAGATGGCTGCCAAAGGAAGCCATTTTTCAAAAATCTGCTTCAGTCACTTTGTGAAGCTATCAACAGAGATACTATATGCCGAATTGTTTTTCAAACAAGCAAGCAGTTTATTAGAAGATAATTTTTTGAGTTTTTTGGCATTTTTGTTATAAATTCAACATGGCCGCCAAAACCACTTGAATCATGGGAAATATTTTTATGAACACATAATCATCTTATTGAAGGGATGTTGTATGCCAACTTTGGTTTAAATCTGGCAAATTGTTCATGAGTTATAGCGTACTTTCACTTTTTACTAAATCCAAGATGGCTGCCAAAGGAAGCCATTTTTCGAAAATCGGCTTCAGTAACTTTGTAGAGCTATCAACAGAGATACTATATGCTAAATAGATTGTCAAACAAGCAAGCAGTTTTTAAGATAATAATTTCTTGAGGTTTTTGGCATTTTTGTGATAAATTCAAGATGGCCGCCAAAACCACTTGAGTCATGGGAAATATTTTTATGAACACATAATCATCTTATTGAGTGGATGTTGTATGCCAAGTTTTGTCGAAATCTGGATAATTGTTCATAATTTATAGTGTAATTTCACTTTTCACTAAATCCAAGATGGCTGCCAAAGGAAGCCATTTTTCAAAAATCTGCTTCAGTACCTTTGTAGAGCTATCAACAGAGATACTATATGCTAAATTGATTGTCAACCAAGCAAGCAGTTTTTAAGAAGATAATTTTTTGAGGTTTTTTGCAATTTTTTGATAAATTCAATATGGCCGCCAATACCACTTGAATCATGGGAAATATTTTTATGAACACATAATCATCTTATCGAAGGGATGTTGTATGTCAAATTTGGTTTAAATCTGGCAAATTGTTCATGAGTTATAGCGTACTTTCACTTTTTACTAAATCCAAGATGGCTGCCAAAGGAAGCCATTTTTCAAAAATCTGCTTCAGTCACTTTGTAGGGCTATGGCCATAGGTGCTGCAAAGCAAATGTCTAATCACATGAACGAACCATTTTTGAGAAGAAGATTTTAAAAATTTGTTGTCAATTTTCACAAAATCCAATATGGCGGCCAAGGTCACATGACCGCTAAAGATTTTATTGCTGATATTTGCTAGACATGAGCCAATGATGCCACACAAAAAAACCGGAAGTTCCTAGACCCTCAGAAAGTGGTGCAATTGAGCACTTCCGGTTTGTGTTCTACCTAAGATGGCGGCCAGGTCATGTGACCTACATGGCTGGTTTTGGGGTATGCACTACAACTTATGGCCCTTCATCAGCATGCAAAATGCCTATTCAATCGCAGCATTATTTTTCAAGTTACAGTGGTTTATAAAAACGGCGGAAAAATAATAATAAGAATAATAAACATAGCAATTACAAAAGGGTTTCGCCCCATAGGGCTCGAAACCCTAAATATAGCTGCATAGCAGCGATGACGGGTTTCGAGCCTGCGTGGCTCATGGCAAATTGCACTTGCTCGATGTGATTATTTGGCGAATGTTTCATGTCTAGAATGAAAGATAGCAGACAAACTACACAACATATGGATTTGATTTCACAGGAATATGATAAACTTAATGCAAGGACAAATAGTTCATGAGTTATAGAACTGTTTCTCTTTTACTAAATTCAAGATGGCTGCCAAAGGAAGCCATTTTTCGATAATCTACTTTAGTAACTTTGTAGAGCTATCAACAGAGATACTATATGCTAAATTGCTTTTCAAACAAGGAAGCAGTTTTTAACAAGATAATTTTTTGAGGTTTTTTGAATTTTTGTGATAAATTCAACATGGCCGCCAAAACCACTTGAATCATGGGAAATATTTTCATGAACACATAATCATGTCATTGAGCGGATGTTGTATGCCAAGTTTTGTTTAAATCTGGCAAATCGTTCATAAGTTATAGCGTACTTTCACTTTTTTACTAAATCCAAGATGGCTGCCAAAGGAAGCCATTTTTCGAAAATCGGCTTCAGTAACTTTGTAGAGCTATCAACAGAGATACTATATGCTAAATTGATTGTCAACCAAGCAAGCAGTTTTTAAGAAGATAATTTTTTGAGGTTTTTTGCAATTTTTTGATAAATTCAATATGGCCGCCAATACCACTTGAATCATGGGAAATATTTTTATGAACACATAATCATCTTATCGAAGGGATGTTGTATGCCAACTTTGGTTTAAATCTGGCAAATTGTTCATGAGTTATAGCGTACTTTCACTTTTTACTAAATCCAAGATGGCTGCCAAAGGAAGCCATTTTTCAAAAATCTGCTTCAGTCACTTTGTAGAGCTATGGCCATAGGTGCTGCAAAGCAAATGTCTAATCACATGAACGAGCCATTTTTGAGAAGAAGATTTTAAAATTTTTTTGTCAATTTTCACAAAATCCAATATGGCGGCCAAGGTCACATGACCGCTAAAGATTTTATTGCTGATATTTGCTAGACATGAGCCAATGATGCCACACAAAAAAACCGGAAGTTCCTAGACCCTCAGAAAGTGGTGCAATTGAGCACTTCCGGTTTGTGTTCTACCTAAGATGGCGGCCAGGTCATGTGACCTACATGGCTGGTTTTGGGGTATGCACCACAACTCATGGCCCTTCATCAGCATGCAAAATGCCTAATCAATCGCAGCATTATTTTTCAAGTTACAGTGCTTTAAAAAACGGTGGAAAAATAATAAGAATAATAATAATAAATATAGCTGCATAGCAGCAATGACGGGTTTCGAGCCTGCATGGCTGATGGCAAATTGCACTTGCTCGATGTGATTATTTGACGAACGTTTCATGTCTAGAATGCAATGTTCTTAACAAGTCCTCTGGTATTTTGGTTTATGAACCACACTGGAATCAACAGACATAACCATTGATAGTCATCTGTCCAATGTTATTCATAATACAGATGATTTTTTTGGAGGTATTTTGCATTTTTGTGATAAATTCAAGATGGCCGCCAAAACTACTTGAATCATGGGGAATTTTTTCACGTACACATAATCATATTGAACGGATGTTGTATGCCAACTTTGGTTTAAATCTGGCAAATTGTTCATGAGTTATAGCGAAATTTCACTTTTTACTAAATTTAAGATGGCTGCCAAATGAAGCCATTTTTCAAAAATCTGTTTCAGTAGCTTTGTAGGGCTATCAAGAGAGATACTATATGCTAAATTCCATGTCAAACAAGCGGGTAGTTTTTAAGAAAATGATTTTTTGATTTTTTTTTACATTTTTTGGATAAATTCAAGATGGCAGCCAAAACCACTTGAATCGTGGGAAATATTTTCATGAACACATAATCACCGCATTGAACGGATGTTGTATGCCAACTTTGGTTTCAATCTGGCAAATTGTTCATGACTTATAGCGTAACTTCACTTTTTACTAAATCCAGGATGGCTGCTAAAGAAAGCCATTTTTCAAAAATCTGCTTCATTAAATTTGTAGAGCTATCAACATAGGTGCTGCAAAGCAAATTTCTTATCATAGGAATGAGCCATTTTTAAAAAGAAGATTTTTAAAGTTTTTTGTCATTTTCAGAAAATCCAATATGGCGGCCAAGGTCACATGACCGTTAAAGATTTTATTGATGATATTTGCTAGACATGACTCTTTCTGTAGTTTACTGTTTGTCATAGTAATTTAAATCAAGCATGTTGTTTAACCATGGCTGGTTAACATAGCGGCGATGGCAGTGATTTCATTATACAGTTTCTTTCTTTATTGGATGAATTAATTTCTTGTGACTCACTAATCCGGCAATGCGTGTATTTAAATAACAAGGTTCACCGTCAGGATGTTCACATTTGAAATAGCCTGAAAACATTTTAAATACTAAAATATAACGCATGTCATGTTAGCGTAAAATATGAGGCTTCATTGTGGAGATGTATTAAGAAGTTTCTGCGGCCTGGCTGCCATAGAGGGCGCACATTATACTAGAACTGCATGTAACCACGGATGGGACCTATAGTCGTTTTTGAAATTGTTAATTGCCGCACCATAAACAAAACATTTTAAATATTTTCTTGCACATGTGCTCCAGTTCTCGCATTCCATCTTGTACTTAGTTTAATAACTTATAATTATTATTATATATATGTTGTAAAATTATGTTGTCAATATGATACCAGAGACGTCTAAGTCATGTCAAGTTCTGGTTATAAAATTAATATGTATAATATTTTGTTTACATCTGTGTGGGCGAGTCCCGGGACAGAGTATGCCCGGTATAAACTGTCATATCATAACAGTTACATAAAACGACGGTCTAGCAGTGACAGACGCGTACTTTAATATTGATCAAATTACAACACATGTATAGTCTTAGTATAAACCGTACATAAATCATGTCATGTACTCGATAAAACACTGACAATCAATACAGCGTCGTTTATATTTACAGCCTCTACAAGTATATATAACTTTAATTCGTGTACAAAATATGCACATTTTTGCATTTGAACACGATTAAAATAAAGGCATAAAATTTCCACAAATCAATCTGAAAAAAAAACTAGGTGTGATCTGATTTCGTAAATTTTATTGCACTACTAATTACTAGTATAACCATGGAACTGGTTTATAGTTCCATGGTATAACTAAGACTGTTGGACTTGGACAACGACCCGTCTCTCAGGCCGTGACTGTGAAAACTATATAGCGCCACCAGACGGTCGAAGTTTATATGCTGCGCTTTCGTTTTGGTGAGTACACGTTTATTTTATGATCGGAGATTCAAAAGTTGAATATTGATAATATATGACAATATATGTTACTATAAGTGAACGTATCCGAAATGTAAAGGTCTAGTAGTCGCATTCTCAGGTCCAGTTTTCGGTGTAAGATATTAAATATGATAGATTTTGTGCATTTTCTAGTCATTTATCGTGTAAAACAATCATGGCGTCGCCCAGTCATGTCGACCGGAAGTGCGTGCATCGTGTTCAACTTTTGAAAGCATTGCACATGTCTAATAAATTTGGAAATATAGAAAGTCACAGACGTGTCATTTGAGCGGCACAAACAAACAAAGACATTATTTTACAGCTATAATGGGTGAAATAATTGAACAATGTCGCTATTTTATAGTGTCGATTATTTAGAAAGGTCAAACCTCAATTCCCAAAACTAGCAATGTATGAGGTAACCCGAATCTCTGGCCCCCGACCCCTGGCCAATGAGTTATTAATTTACATGTTTTTCTCGCAATTTTTTATATATTTAACGCCACTCGCCAATGTACGTAAAACGCGGAAGTGAATTGGCCGACAAGTTACCATGACTCGACAGTAATATAGAGACATTTCGCGATGGGCGTCTTTCGTGGTCAGTAATATTTATGAAAAAATCTTTGTTCACTGTTTTATAAACTGGCTTGGCAGTTCTCATCACCAAATACACAATGTCACAGCTATTCGGCCACTTTTCCAACAAATCCAAAATCATAATTGATAATTTTGTTCACTTAACATTTGTACTATGATTACTTTTGAAGTTTTGATAATTTGAATGCATACTTGTACACTCACAAAAATACCCCCAGGATAAGAGAATTTAGTTTATACCCTTGACAAAAAAGCATTATTTTTCCTGTCTTAATATTGATTTTTTTTTTGATCTGTGTAACTGTATGTGGAAATCCTAATAAGATTTAATGTACAGTTCACAACTGACAGTTTTGCAATATTAGAGGTTGTGAACTTGTCCATAGAGGCTGCAAACTGCAATTTTTTTTATAAAGATTGTGTTCACTGACATTTAATTTGTATGTTTTTCTTATTGGTGTGACTACAGTGACTGTGTAGTGTACTCGGCAGTTTTTTTTTTTGTCTTTTGTTGTCTGTTTTGTGTTCTTGGAGTTTTGTACAAAAATCAATGGTTAAATAAGTATATTATTTCCATTTTGCAGTACATCGTAGACAGTACTTGTATACTTGTATACAACCTGCGTCCTTGAAAATCGAGTCTTATCACCATTGCGTTTCCAAGCGAAAATATGTTGATGCCAAAAACGACTGATTTTCGCCAAATCTTCTATGATTTTTTGATAATATCATTAATTCAGTTCAGCGGTTAGATAGATTTATTAGAGACGCTTGTGAAACAAAATTGATGATGTAAATCACTCTGGCGACGAAAAAATCGGCGATAAAGCCAAGGGGATGAGGGACTGAATTTCAAAAAACGTATTTTGTATGTATGCCATTCAATTTGGCCTGAGCCAGAGATTGGCTAGTGGTGTTAAATATATAAAAATTTGTGAGAAAAACATGTAAATGGCTCATTGGCCAGGGGGCCATTCAATTTGGTCGGGGAAATATTGGCTGGGGACAGAGATTCAGGGTTACCCCAATGTATGTGTTAACAATTTCAAAACCTGGAGTCATCCGGTTCTTTGCACATGTGTTTTTTACCAAATTTTCTTGCTGGTCCTTAATTAATTGCTATTTTTGTTATTTGTGGGTATGTTGCATTGATATTTCAATCGTCTTGTGTGTACTTGACTATCTAATGGTTGATTTTGAGCCTATTGCTTGGATACCATACATATAGGTACCTCAGGTATACCTATCTGAGATTTGTTCAATTCATGATGATATCTAATTTTGAACAGCTAACATCGGGGCTATCTCAGCTGACAGGCTGATTGTTAGTCCCCGTTCGGACGTAGTCCGAAAACGGGGACTTATGTTTTGCCCTGTGTGCGTCTGTGCGTCCATGATCACCTGTATCTCGAACATGCATGGACCGATTAAGTTCAAACTTCACTCATACATCACACATTATATGGGACATATGCACATGCATTTTTTTCATGATCTGATTAATGATAGCCGAATAGCGGTCATTTTAAGGCCGAAAATGCATCAAAATCGCACATTTTCACCATTCCGGACCCGGATCTCAGTTATGCATGGACAGATTTTGTTCAAATTTGGTACATACATTAAACATAATAGGACCTTGATGCACGTCATTTTTTTTTGGATCGGGCTTGAAATGGCCGACTGGCGGCCATTTTGTTTTAAAGATTTCAGTTCTGGATCCGTATCCGAGACATGTCTGGATTGATCAAGTTCAAACTTCACACACACATGGTACATCATGTCACAAATAGATATGTGCATTTGTTTCATGATCCGCTTAACAATAGCTGAATAATGGCCATTTTGTTCAGATTTAGTGCATATATTAAACATAATATAAGCTTGATGCATACCAATTTTTCTTCGGATCAAGTTCAAAATGGCCAACTGGCGGCCATTTTGTTTTAAAGAATTTAGTTTTCGATCCATATCTCGGACATGCCTGGACAGATCAAATTCAAACTTCACATACACATTATACATTATATCATACATATGCCTGTGCATTTGGGCCAGTCCTTTTAAGGTCAAAAATTTACAAAAATTGCACATTTTCACCATACCGGAACTGAATCTTAGTCATGCATGGGCAAATTTAGTTTAAATTTTTGTTTGGATTGTGTTAAAAATGGCTGACTGGTGGCTATTTTGTTTTACTGAATGCAGTTCAACATCCATATTGTTGCTGCTTTGAATGTATATGTCACTCAAATATGAACAGAACGGGGACGTGTCATTGACAATGACTTATTTTGTATTGTGACCTTTGACCTATAGTACTAACTGCATGTTGCGGTTTCAGCCACTGGTCAAGTTAATGACCCCTTGTCAATAATCATTGGTTGTAATGATTTGCTATTTCACGTTTCCTGAAATCTATCTGAATCAATTAACAGGGCGAACAATTTTTTAAATAATTTGTAGCGAAGAGTGAATAGTTTAGTGAATAGAGATTCAGTGAATATTTTTTATTATGTTTATTAAAGAGTTGTTTGTTACACTTTCCTGTGTAGGTTTGCCATTTATCTGTATTAATACCAAAAATTGCTGTGTTGACCATCACATTACTATAATAATTGTAAATTCACTATGTTGCATAATTTAACAGTTCTCTATATTTCACTTGCAGTCTATAACAATCTATTCCTGTATATTGAAAGGTAAGATATGTCTAAGCATGAAAGTTGAATTTGTTATGATCTATACCTTATATAATTTTAATTTGGTTAAAAATTATGTATCAAACATGTACACATTTTATTAGCCGTTAATAATGAAGTGTGAATTGATACTTATACACATTATTACTACATGTCAGCATTATGGTAAAATATATCAAAGTTCACATGATTTGTGGGAGTTAGTGCTATATGTAGATCATTTTGTCACTCAACTGGGGAATTGATATATATATACATTTGTATGTGTCAATCTTTCTAGTCTATGCATACATATCTGGACCAATCAGGTTTTTAGTTTAGTAATTCAATAGACATTCTAAGCAGTAAATAAAGTTTTATAGTGTTCTAATTCAAGACACCTGTATGTCCACAATTTTTAGGTAACATATTTTTGAAATCAACCATTTTTTTACAACCAGATCTCATTCACACAAACACTTTGATCATGTTTGAACATGTTTAGAGGTAGATATGAGTGTATGTTTAGCTCTTTATTAACAACTGTATAAACTTCAAAAATCATAAACACAGACATCAGACCTATGTACATGCATTTGTGTGATGATGCAATTCAAGACAGCTGTGTGGTATTTAACTGTGAAGGAAAAAAGTCACAATGCAAGTTTGCAATTTATCTCACTGTTTTGCTTGCAAATTAGCAGTATTGCTAATGAAATTGACACAGGTAGCATCTGTATTTTAATAACAATGTACCTATCTCTTGTAAGTAAAAACAGTGCTCAATTTAGCAAATATATTAAATAAATCGATTGTATTTTGACAATTGTATCTTTCAGATGCCTCGAAAGAAAGGTTGGAAGAGAGGTGAAGCTCTAAAGAAGAGGTTGGCCTTGGGTAGAAACCCACCAACCAATGTCCTTCGGGATCAAAGCGATACTGTCCTTCGGGATCAAAGCGATACTGTCCTTCGGGATCAAAGCGATACTGTCCTTCGGGATCATAATAAATCAGAAAGTATTGTCCTTCGGGATCATAATGAATCAGAAAGTACTGTCCTTCGGGATCATAGCAATACTGTCCTTCGGGATCATAGCAATACTGTCCTTCGGGATCATAGCAATACTGTCCTTCGGGATCATAGCAATACTGTCCTTCGGGATCATAGCAATACTGTCCTTCGGGATCATAGCAATACTGTCCTTCGGGATCATAATGAATCAGAAAGTATTGTCCTTCGGGATCAGAATGAATCTGTAAGTATTATCTTTCGGGATCAGAACGAGTTGCAAATTAGTGCTGGAAGTGTTTTTAATAAAGTACATGATGAAGAAACAAATAATGTTGCAGAGAGTTTCTCATTAGAGCAATTTCATTTCTTAAATGATTCAGTTGGAAATGTTAATGATCAGACAACAGGTAATAAGTTCATGCTAAAAACTTCAGTACAAGGAAGTTTTCATCAAGGTCATCATCAATTTCTAGATAACAGTGGAAAACAGTGTGTTGCAAATAGCTTAGTTTCTATGATATTCAGTCAAATCAAATATGTAGATTCATGGGAATCGGAAGACTTGGATATAATACTGCAAACTGGTAATGAATTGTATGGCTTTTTACAACAGTCTACAACTGTTAATTCAGAACTGTTATTGGTGACAGAATTACCACAAACAGTTGATTTATTTGACACCCAGTTTACTTTGAGTGTTGGTGACTCATTATTTGGTATTATTGGTGAAAGTGATGATGAGAACACATTTCTTACACCATTTGACAATGCTCTTGATATATCATTAACTGAATATAATTCATGCTTTGTTATATTTGGCGGAGCAGCATTTGCTGTGATCAAGAATGATGGATTTTATTGGATCTTTGATTCACATTCAAGAAATTCCAAAGGCATGGTAGCACCTGATGGATTAAGCATAGTAATCAAGTTCAGTAGTATTGAGATGGTGTATAAACATTGTTGTGATCTTGCTGTATCCATGCACGTGCATGAAAATGAACAGTTTGAAGTAACGGGTATAAATGTTAATGCTGAAAAGTATCATGTTGTTGACAGTGAAACACAGTCAGATAATGAAGTGGAGTTCGTTGAATCAGATCATACACCTTTTTTATATAATCCCTTGTCCTCTGAGATGTGTCAAATATTGTGTACTGAACTTAGTTTACAAAATGAAAGAGACAGATTTGGGTTTCATACTGAAAATTTTGAAATGGGTGAACCATGCAAAACCAAATCTATCCAAGGGGATGGTAATTGTTTTTTCCGGGCTTTGTCATATGTACTATCTGGAAGTGAGGATAACCACATGCAAATCAGATTAGCCATTGTAAATCATCTAAAGAAGAATAACCCTGTATTTTACCCCTTTTTAAGACCAGGCCATGTGTCTGTTGATGATTACATTATAGTATCTGGTATGCAATATGCTCAAACATGGGCAACAGAAGTTGAAATACTTGGAGCTGCTGATTTATTAAGAACAGATATTTGTACATTTAGCAGAGGTAAATGGATTAGATACTCCAACTATCAGCTTAACAAGAGTGTATCCAATAATGGTAAAGCAATATACTTAAAACACGCCATGGAAATACATTATGAAGTGATTGAATGTGTCAAGCATGCTGGTGATATGTTGTGTGACTGCTCCCAGAGCATTATTATAGAACAAGACAGGGTGTCAACAATTGGAATGAAGAAAAGACGCTTAGAAAGCATAGAAACTGATATTGGAACAACAATGAAATTATTTAAAAATGATAGTAATATAGAGTCAGATGATGTACCAAACACTTTAACTACACCAGCAAAAATTACACGATCTCGGGGCAGACGTTCCTATCTTAAATGTTTGAAAGAATATTTTCAAAGAAAACAAACTGAGCAACATGTTGTTAATAAATGTAAACTAGAGAAACAGCGAGAGCGATATTACAATGATGACAGTTTTTGCCAGAGGAAAAAAAAGAACATGATTCAACATTATGCAAATAATAAGTCTCACAGAGAAGCTTTGAAGACAAAAAGCATTACAAAATATAAAGACGATGAATTACACAGGGAGTCTGTGAAATCTAGAAGCATTACTAAATATAAAGATAATGAGTCACACAGGGAATCTCTAAAGGCAAGAAGCAAAGTAAAATATGAACAAAATGACATACATAGGGAAGTTTGGAAGACAAGGAGCAGAGCAAAATATAAATATAATCCGTCACATAGAGAAGCAGTGAAATCAAAAAGTATTACAAAATATAAATCCAATGAGTCGCACAGAGAAGCTGTGAAGGCAAGGTGTACTACAAAATATAAATCCAATGAGTCACACAGAGAAGCTGTGAAGGCAAGGAGTACTACAAAATATAAATCGAATGAGTCGCACAGAGAAGCTGTGAAGGCAAGGAGTACTACAAAATATAAAACCAATGAGTCACACAGAGAAGCTGTGAAGACAAGGAGTACTACAAAATATAAAACCAATGAGTCACACAGAGAAGCTGTGAAGGCAAGGAGTACTACAAAATATAAAAAGAATGAACAGCATAGAAAAGATGTTTTAAATAGAACACCCACCAAGAGATTAATAGAATCAAATAAGAAACAATATTTTAGAAATGTATTGGATATGTTTAGAAATGAAATTGCCTATGGACCAGATTTTGTCTGTGCAGTATGCCATCGGCGACTCTTCAGAAATCAAGTTATTCACTGTAAAAAAGAGGTGTACACCAAAAAAGGTGGAAATGTCGTATTAATTGCAGATAAGTGTATTACCGAAGATTATCTACACAAATGTAGCAGTGTGTGTTCTAGTGATAGTGAATGTTTATATTTGAAAAATGGACAGTGTAAATTATGGATTTGTTTCACTTGTCAAAGAAAAATTCTGAGTGGTAAAATTCCATGTGAAGCAGTTACCAACAATCTTAATCTGAAGCCTATTCCAGATGAATTAAAATGTTTAAACTCTCTTGAACAACATTTGGTGGCATTGCACATACCTTTTATGAAAATGTTGGCTTTACCAAAAGGTGGACAGAATGGTGTTCATGGACCTGTTGTATGTGTCCCTTCTAGCATTGATAAAGCTACATCCATTTTACCAAGATGTGAATCAGATGACCAAATGATAAAAGTAAAACTGAAGCGGAAACTAACATACAAGGGCCATTATCAGTATCACTTTGTAAATGAGGCTCATATAAAGAATGCATTAGTATATCTCCAGAAGAACAATAAATGGTATAGTGATGTTTGTTTTAACAAAGATTGGGTTAATCCTTTAGCAAAAATTGAAGAAGAAATTGAAACACCAGATAGCGAAGATAGTGCCTCAAAACATTCTGAAGAAAAAAATAGAGATTTTGAGGACAATGAAGAAGAAAAAGATGGATTACTTTTAGATACATGTCTTCAACCAGTTGATGTTGGACCCGAAGTTCTTGATCAACCTTCTGATGAAATATCTTGTATTGCCCCTGCTGAAGGAAATAGTCCAGTTAAAATGTTAATGGATGAGGGTAATGAAGCAAAGTCTTTTCCTGTATTGTATCCTGAAGGATCACCAACATTTCATGACAAACGCAGTGAAAAAATAACATTGTCAAGATATCTGCATACTCGTTTGATGAATGCAGATGGTAGATTTGCAAAAAATACAGATTTTATATTTTATGCTCAGTATTTGTCAGAAGTACAACAAGTTGTCTCAAATGTGTCTATTGCTTTACGCAAAGGTTCTGGTAAAGCAGGTGGTCAATCTGTAACAGCTGCAACTCTAACAAATTCACAGTCATTGACTGACATTCTTAAGCACAATGAGGGATACAAGTTTTTGAAACCCATCCGTGGAACACCCCCTTTTTGGCAAAGTGCACAGAAAGATTTATTTGCAATGTTAAGACAGCTTGGTATACCTACATGGTTTTGTTCATTTTCATCTGCTGACACGAGATGGCCTGAAATAATTGAATGTATTCTTCGAGAAGAAGGTGATACACGAAGTTTTGAAGAGCTTGATTGGTCTGAAAAATGTTCTGTATTAAGAAACAACCCTGTAACTGCAGCTCGAATGTTTGAACACAGATTCCACTCTTTTTTGAAACAGGTAATAATGTCACCTGCAGCACCTATTGGCGAAATAGTAGATTATTTTTACCGTGTTGAATTTCAGCAACGTGGTTCTCCTCATACACATTGTCTTTTCTGGGTAAAGGATGCACCAATTATTGATAAAGATGATGATGAAGAAGTAACAACTTTTGTGGACAAATATGTCACTTGTGAAATGCCATCTCCGGAACAAGATGAAGAACTTAATGAGATTGTGAATAGTGTACAAAAACACAGTACAAGACATTCAAAAACTTGCAGAAAACTTGGTACTACTTGTAGATTTAATTTCCCACGCCCACCTTCAGAAAAAACCTTTATTGTTCAAACTGATGCAGACAAATCTAATGACAAAGAAGAGAAAACAATTGAAACTGATGATGTCATACAGAATTATGTTGATAGTGAATCAGAATATCAAGAAACAGACCAAAAAAATGAGATGACTAAAGATACAGCCATGGCAATTTTGACAAAAATCTGGAATATACTACTCAATTCTGAAAAGAACTTCACATCTGTTTCATCCTTGTTTGCGTACATTGAATTAACCCAAGAAAACTTTGAGAAAGCGTGTAGCGTGTTGACAAAGAAAACAAGCATAGTTTTAAAACGCCAACCTTCTGATGTTTGGGTAAATCAATATAACAAAGATCTTCTGCGATGCTGGAATGCAAATATGGACATACAATATATTGTGGATGCCTACAGTTGTGTTGTGTACATTATTAGCTACATTTCAAAAGCAGAACGAGAAATGGGATTGTTGTTAGATCATGCACAGAGGGAAGCATCAAAAGAAGGGAATATGGATGCAAAACTTGCAATGAAAAAAATTGGAGGTGTATATCTTCACAACCGTGAGTTGAGTGCTCAGGAGGCTGTATACAGAGTTTGTAATTTGAGGTTAAAAGAATGCTCAAGAAAAGTACAATTTATTCCTACAGGCGATACTCCAATTAAAATGAGTCTTCCACTAGCAATTTTAAAGAGCATGAGTAAAGGCGGAGATCTCAACAATGAAAACATTTGGATGACAAGTATGCTTGATCGTTATAAGAATAGACCAA
Organism: Saccoglossus kowalevskii; assembly: GCF_978046115.1. Taxonomy (NCBI): domain Eukaryota; kingdom Metazoa; phylum Hemichordata; class Enteropneusta; family Harrimaniidae; genus Saccoglossus; species Saccoglossus kowalevskii. The sequence goes on along the minus strand of NW_028188621.1, from coordinate 34,133 downwards.
ATAAAATTAATACCATGTGTCTTGCAAGTTTTGCTTCTGAATACAGAATTGTACCTACGTCAGAGGTAGAAAGAAAAAGAAATATTGATAACAATAAAGTTATTAAACTTAATAATGGTCTAGGTTATATGCAAAAGAGAACAAGGACTGATCCTGCAGTTGTCAGATATGCAAGATTTTCAGTAACTAAGCAACCAGAAAAGCATTATCAAAGTATATTGCAACTTTTTCTACCATATAGAGCTGAATGCCAGTTGAAACCTAAACAATTCCATTCATTTGAAGAGTTTTATCAAACTGGTGCTGTGAAATACAAGAACAATTGGCCTGAAAGGGTAAAATATATAGTTGACAGAAATAAAGCAATGTTTGAGAAAGATGTTGATGTTATTGATGCAGCTGAGCAAATGCTTGAGTCATGCCCTCTTTTAGAAGATGCATGGGCACAAATTCACCCAGAGTCTGAGAAGGAAAGATTAGAATGTTTAGAATCAGCTAGTACGAATTCAGTATCTAATGAATCAGAAAGTGAAGATTCAATTCCAGACTTGTTGCACAAAGATAAAAAAGACGTTTGTAAAGAAGTATATAGTCAGTGTGGAATGTCCAAAGATGAGGCTAAAATATTGATGAGATCACTTAATGATAAACAGCGTGATATATTTTACACTGTTCGACAATGGTGTTTAGATAAAGCTAATGGCAAGAATGTTGCACCATTTCACATGTTCTTAAGCGGAGGAGCAGGAACAGGAAAATCGCATGTTATCAAGGCTGTGTATTATGAGGCTTCAAGAATTCTTGCTCGTATTCTACCAAATCCAGATGATATTTCTGTTCTGTTAACAGCACCAACCGGTGTAGCTGCGTTCAACATAAATGCAACCACTGTCCATAGTACTTTCTCAATAGCAGTTGATGCCAAATTGCCATATCAACCACTAGGACAAGATACATTAACCACCATTCGATCCAAACTTAGTAGTCTGCAGATTCTTATTATTGATGAAATTTCAATGGTTGACAAGAAGTTGCTTTGTTATATACATGGGAGATTAAGGCAAATCAAACAGACTGGTGACTATTCACCATTTGGAAATGTTTCTGTGATTGCTGTAGGCGATTTTTATCAATTACCACCTGTAAAAGGAAAAGCTTTATATGTTAGTAGCGAAGGCATGGATCTGTGGAATGATTATTTCGCCATTGCTGAATTAACAGATGTAGTAAGGCAGCAAGATCAACAGTTTGCTGAGGCATTAAATAGCGTCAGAACACGAAGAAAATCTGATGAATTACCAGCAAGTGTTGTGAACATGTTTCGTCTGTGTGAAACTGGTGAAGAGTACAATGGTATGCATATATTTGCAACAAATAAAGATGTGGATCAATGTAATATAAACATGCTTCATTTAACATGTTCAAACCCCATATGTATTAATGCTCAAGACTTTTCTAGAAATACTAAAACTAAAAAACTAGAACAGAGAGAGAGGAACTATGTCAAAGTCTACAATACAAACTTGGCAAAGACGGTTACTTTGGCTATAAATGCTCGTGTGATGTTAATTAAAAACATTGATGTATCTGATGGTCTAGTAAATGGTGTTTTTGGCAAAATTTCACATATTTCTTTTGAAGACAATAACATATTTCCATCCTGTATATATGTAGTGTTTGATAACGTGAAGGTTGGTACTAAACTACGCAGTAAATCTGGAAGCTTCTCTGTATTATTACTAAATAGCACACCTATAAAACCATCAGAGGACAGAGTAAACAATGGTGGAGGCATTAGAAGACAATATCCATTAAAGCTAGCTTATGCATGCACTATACACAAAGTACAAGGATTAACAGTAGAGAAAGCTGTAGTATCATTGAATAAAATATTTTCTCCAGGGCAAGCTTATGTAGCCTTGAGTAGAGTTAAGACATTAGATGGCCTTATTATTCAAGATTTCAAGGAATCGAGTATGTATTGCAATGAAAAGATTGAATCAGCTCTATTAAGCATGCCAAAATACTTGACATCAAAATCAGTGTCAGACAGGGTTTGCCAATGTACTATCTTGCTACTCAATGTTGAAGGATTATTATCTCATTTTGAAGACATCAAATGCGATAAAAGACTTGTTAATGTTGATTTTATGTGTTTGACAGAAACCTGGCTACTGGATGGGCAACTATATAGTGAATTGGAATTAAAAGATTTTGATTTTCATCACAAACCACGGTCATTATCTTATGACACATCTAATGAGATCACATCAGATTTGAAACAACAGGCACATGGAGGTGTAGCAGTTTATTCTAGCATTCATAAAAGTACTGAATTCCTCAAGCTACATGTATCTAATTTGGAGTACTTAGCTTTTTATGTGGAAGACATACGTGTGTCAGTAGCTGTTATATATAGACCGCGGTCATATAAAGCTGATGTGTTTAGAGAAAACCTATTGTGTCTGGTTAGTGAAATGAGTAAAATATCTGCAAGTAACATTATTATTGGTGATTTCAACGAAAATATACTTGTGTCTTCCAGTGTGCAGAACATTTTGGAAAAGCAAGGATTCAAACAATGTGTAGCCTTACCAACTACAGAAAGTGGAACGTTGATTGACCATGTATACATTAAAAACGCTGACATTCTTAATGTTGAAGTTATACAAACTTATTATGGGTTTCATGATGCTGTGATTATTCGGTTCTGAAAGTATCATTTTGGTACACTCAACCTAGATTTATTATTATTGAAATTCCAATTTGCTACAACTGGAATGCTAAAATCACACTTAAGTGATATGTCTATTATAGGGGAAATATTTCAATGTCTTTAGATATTAAGACTCCCTTTCTACTTTTACTGCACGAATAACATTCTTGGGCGTGAAAGTAAAACTAAGGGACACGCTCACCCACCCCACTCTACTTCACTCATTATAGGATTGGGAGGGGGGCACTTACTGACATGGATATCTCGCTAACTTATTTTTTATAACAAAAAATAAATTTTATTTTTTTTAACAGATGAGATAGTTGCAGTTACGTGGCATTTATTTATTGTATCTATTTTATGTTAAATTGTTTAGCTGATCAATGTAATGATGTTAACTACCATAATGTAATTGTTTACACATACATAGTATAGGTCGTTATGCAAGATATATGATGTAATTAAGGACTTTGAATATAGAATCTATATTGTGAAGTCTAATAATTTCAGGAGAGCAGTAACGTAATTGCAACTTTAATTTAAAACATCATTTATAATTTCAATTATTCACACAGTATCCGTCAAGTGCCCCCCTCCCAATAAAAAATATATTTTTATCTATACTACTCAAAACAATTTAGGGAACACCTTGCTTCTGACATTATATATTGTTTAATGTTATGTAACTGTTATATTGACACAACCTTGCATGTTTGGTTTGGGTTCCAATATTAGAAAATTAAATGTAGCAAAGAAATTGAAAAGTTTATCATAAACCTGCTCGAAATGCATGTTATGTTGTCACACATTCTCCAAGCATGTCACCACGTCATTAATAATCTGAACATGGAAGTGGACGAATAATAACTGTGACACCTATATGTGTCAAAGCTTTTCAACAGCACAGAAATGACTAAGGTTAAACCACCCATTTGTGACAACTTTAGATGAGAGTGATACCATCTTGACACAGGTTTTAACAGCCAAACTATGGCCATCAATGTCAAATTCAGCGCCTTTGGAACATAAATCATACCAAAGTGAGTGACCAAGCCAAGTCAATGATCTCATGCATCATTTCATACAGGCTGATTAACACTTTGTCGATGCCACAGTCGGATAGCATAATCACTTAATGTGGTGACAGCATTATGATACAAGTTGATTAACGTCTCCCCCTCTCCATAGCCAAATTACATCAAACATATAAGCCTGCTGGACAACAAATATATGCTGTAGAAGTTTAGAATTGTAAACCGAGCCACACCATGTACTTGATGTCACATATTGCCTATGTCAATACCGGTTCCCTCGCAGAAAGAGTGTATCCAGAATCACAATGTGCTTTGAGATCAGGTCGCTCCATTATAGACATGATTTTCTCTTTGAGGCAACTCCAGGAAAAGTGCAGGGAAAAGCGACAATCTCTATACTTGGCTTTCATTCGACCTGGTAAGCCGCAGTGGCTTATTCAGTCTTCTTCAGCGCATAGGCTGCCCACCAAAGCTCCTAAGCCTCAAGTCTTTTCATACAGACATGAAAGGCACTGTCAGCTTCGACGGGGATTCAACTGAACCATCCGACATTCGCAGCAGTGTTAAGCAAGGATACGTGCTCGCCCCACACTTTTCGGGATCTTCTTCTCTCTCCTTCTGTACTACGCCTTCGGCTCTTCATCTGACAGTGTCTACATCCACACCAGGCACAACGGAAAACTCTAACTGGGCTCAGCTCCAAGCTAAGTCCAAGATCACACGTGTTCCTCTCGGAGAAATGTTGTTTGCTGATGATGCTGTTCTTGCGAGTCACACCCATAACGGTCTACAATGACTTATGGACCACGTCTCTAAAGCCTGCAAAGAGTTTGCGCTCACAATCAGCATTAAGAAGACGGAGGTAATGGCACAGAACCCTCAAATACCACCCTCCATTCAATCAATGACTCGCAATTGGCTGTGGTCGACAACTTCAGATACTTGGGCTCAAACATCTCTCAGAACCTGTCCCCTTGATACAGAGATAAATGCACGCATTGGAAAAGCCACAGGAGTGATGTCCAAGCTGACAAAGAGAGTCTGGGAGCACAAAAACCTGACTCTTAGCACGAAGTTGAAAGTCTACCACGCATGTGTTCTCAGCACTCTTATATACAGTAGTGAAACATAGGCAACCTACACAAAACAGGAGGCTAAACTAAATGCCTACCACATGAGATGCCTACGTCGACTATTATGGATCACCTGGGAAGACAAGATCACCAACCGTGAAGTTCTCAGCAAGGCCAATACAACATCATTCTTCGCCATGTCGAGCCAAAGATGACTGCGCTGGCTGGGTCATGTTAGTCATATGGACAAGGAACGTTTCCAAAGGACTTGCTGTACGGTCAACTAAAGGAAGGAACACGCCCAGTTGGTCGGCCACACCTTAGGTTCTCTGATGTCTGTAAAAGAGACCTCAAGGCTACTCACATAGACACACAGTCATGGGAGATAACAGGCAATGACCGCTCAGCATAGAGACAAGCAGTCACCAAAGGCATCCAGAGCACATAGCAGGACAGACACGAAAAACAGCGACAGAAGCGACTGAGGAGTAAAGCATCTACCAGCTCACTAGACAACTCAGTTTTCATTTGCGGGGTCTGTGACAGGGACTGTCACCCAAGGATTGGGCTCTACAGCCATCACAGACGCTGCTCAAGTTTAACCACATCATGGCGCAACCCATCGTCTTCCTAGACGGAGGAGGCCGACGATGACAATATTGGACAAAACATTCTAATTTGATCGACTTGGTATTCATCTAATATGAACCCAATTAACTATTCATAGAATTTATTGTCATGTGATGAATAAACTGTTCATATTATCGTGTATGTGTTGTACATTGTTGTGTCACCAATTATAATACATTCATTATTATAATTTTCATTCCTGTGAGATGTGCTATCATAACATGCATTTTGATCTAATTTATTGTAGTTGTAACTGGAAAAAAAGATATCATGTTTTAATCAGGCTATTTTGGTGTCCCCCTAACTGTTTTGAGTAGTTTAGTTAATGAAATAGGATTTTGTTATTGTTTTTCTGGGTTGTAAATTATACCTTATTTCTTTTAGCCGAATTATTATCATAAATACAGAATCTATTTAGGTAAAATAAACGAAACTGTAATATGGTTAGAACAATGTCTTCAAAGCAACGAAATGTAAGAATTCATTTTTAATCCTGTAGCCTTGTTGTTTCTCAATGTTATGTTAAACATATTTTCACAGAAGAAAACCGAGCATGCGTTCTCTGAATTTGTGCACTCATATTTGCCATATGTATTATGAATATGTAACAAGACCATATATTATATATTTAGTGAGGTACTAGGAGCATATATTATGTCAGTGTCAGTCAAAAAATTATTTGTGCGTGTGATATATTCTAGTGTTGTTGAATATACATGGATTTCACTATAATTCTAATTTTCAATTAGATTTTAAAAACCAGTTTCTTTTTGTTTCACATTATGAACTTAGCTAATGAACTTTTGTACTGATATATAATATCATTTGCTTATTTAGATGACTGTATTATATATATCCCAAACCACATGTAATAGAATTGATGTTGCCAAAATAAATAACTCTTTACTGAAATAACAAAACTACGTTATTTACTCAGTTATATGTTAGGGAACCTCCCAAGCAAATGTTTCTTATATTACTGTACCCTGGCTTGACAAACACGTGCATGTGATAATTAGAACAATGAATGCATGACACAATTGTACCAATAGCTGCATATTCATACTGAAAACTGTTCAGGATATTATAATTGTGCACATTTGATGAACCACATAACCAAATCCATCTAATCGGTTTCCCACATATTGTGCCATATTTTTTTCAATCTCTCTTCTCTATATGCAATAGTTCTCATAACATTAGGTTTAGGCATACCTAATGAATAATATACTGTTGACTAACATGTTTGCAATTAAATCAAATGGATGCAAATATATATATTTATCCACTGGGAATGGCAGTCCTTATTCTGTGATACTTTTGGTTAATAAAAATAATTATTTTCGTTATTTTTATATCATCATTAATAAAAGTACATTAATATATAAGGATAAAATATGCTAAAATTTGTATAAATAGTATTTCATTCATATGTTGTAGGGCATTTCTAGTTAACATTAAATTCACGAACATAATCAACTCACTACACGGAGGCTGTATGTCGTAACAATAGTTTTAGGAAGCTTTGTTGTTTTAACAAAATGCAAGATGGCAGACAAACTACACAATATATGGATTTGATTTCATATGAATATGATAAACTTAATGCAAAGATTCCACATACCGGATTTTGAATCAGTCTGGCAAATAGTTCATGAGTTATAGAACATTTTCTCTTTTACTAAATCCAAGATGGCTGCCAATGGAAGCCATTTTTCAATAATCTGTTTCAGTAACTTTGTAGAGCTTTCAACATAGGTGCCATATTCTAAATTACTAGTCAAACAAGCGGGCAGTTTTGAAGAAGAAAATGTTTTCGAGGTTTTTTGCGTTTTTCTTGATAAATTCAAGATGGCCGCCAAAGCTACCTGAATCATGGGAAATATTTACATGAACACAATCATCTTATTGAAGTGATGTTGTGTGCCAACTTTGGTTTCAATCTGAAAAATTGTTCATGAGTTATAGCATAATTTACTTTTTACTAAATCCAAGATGGCTTCCAAAGGAATCCATTTTTCAAAAATCTGTGTCAGTAACTTTGTAGAGCTATCAACAGAGATACTATATGCTAAATTTCTTGTCAAACGGGCAAGAATTTTTCAAGAAGATAATTTTTTGAGGTTTTTTGCATTTTTTTGATAAATTCAAGATGGCCGCCCAAACCACTTGAGTCATGGGAAATATTTTTATGAATACACAATCATCTTATCAAAGGGATGTTATATGCCAACTTTGGTGTCAATCTGGCAAATTGTTCATGAGTTATAGCGTACTTTCACTTTTTACTAAATCCAAGATGGCTGCCAAAGGAAGCCATTTTTCAAAAATCGGCTTCAGTAACTTTGTAGAGCTATCAACAGAGATACTATATGCTAAATAGATTGTCAAACAAGCAAGCAGTTTTTAAGATAATAATTTCTTGAGGTTTTTGGCATTTTTGTGATAAATTCAAGATGGCCGCCAAAACCACTTGAGTCATGGGAAATATTTTTATGAACACATAATCATCTTATTGAGTGGATGTTGTATGCCGAGTTTTGTCGAAATCTGGAAAATTGTTCATAATTTATAGCATAATTTCACTTTTCACTAAATCCAAGATGGCTGCCAAAGGAAGCCATTTTTCAAAAATCTGCTTCAGTACCTTTGTAGAGCTATCAACAGAGATACTATATGCTAAATTGATTGTCAACCAAGCAAGCAGTTTTTAAGAAGATAATTTTTTGAGGTTTTTTGCAATTTTTTGATAAATTCAATATGGCCGCCAATACCACTTGAATCATGGGAAATATTTTTATGAACACATAATCATCTTATCGAAGGGATGTTGTATGCCAACTTTGGTTTAAATCTGGCAAATTGTTCATGAGTTATAGCGTACTTTCACTTTTTACTAAATCCAAGATGGCTGCCAAAGGAAGCCATTTTTCAAAAATCTGCTTCAGTCACTTTGTAGAGCTATGGCCATAGGTGCTGCAAAGCAAATGTCTAATCACATGAACGAGCCATTTTTGAGAAGAAGATTTTAAAATTTTTTTGTCAATTTTCACAAAATCCAATATGGCGGCCAAGGTCACATGACCGCTAAAGATTTTATTGCTGATATTTGCTAGACATGAGCCAATGATGCCACACAAAAAAACCGGAAGTTCCTAGACCCTCAGAAAGTGGTGCAATTGAGTACTTCCGGTTTGTGTTCTACCTAAGATGGCGGCCAGGTCATGTGACCTACATGGCTGATTTTGGGGTATGCACCACAACTCATGGCCCTTCATCAGCATGCAAAATGCCTAATCAATCGCAGCATTATTTTTCAAGTTACAGTGCTTTAAAAAACGGTGGAAAAATAATAAGAATAAATATAGCTGCATAGCAGCGATGACGGGTTTCGAGCCTGCGTGGCTCATGGCAAATTGCACTTGCTCGATGTGATTATTTGACGAATGTTTCATGTCTAGAATGAAAGATAGCAGACAAACTACACAACATATGGATTTGATTTCACAGGAATATGATAAACTTAATGCAAGGATAAATAGTTCATGAGTTATAGCACTTTTTCTCTTTTACTAAATCCAAGATGGCTGGCAAAGGAAGCCATTTTTCGATAATCTACTTTAGTAACTTTGTAGAGCTATCAACAGAGATACTATATGCTAAAATGCTTTTCAAACAAGGAAGCAGTTTTTAACAAGATAATTTTTTGAGGTTTTTTGAATTTTTGTGATAAATTCAACATGGCCGCCAAAACCACTTGAATCATGGGAAATATTTTCATGAACACATAATCATCTCATTGAGCGGATGTTGTATGCCAAGTTTTGTTTAAATCTGGCAAATCGTTCATAAGTTATAGCGTACTTTCACTTTTTTACTAAATCCAAGATGGCTGCCAAAGGAAGCCATTTTTCGAAAATCGGCTTCAGTAACTTTGTAGAGCTATCAACAGAGATACTATATGCTAAATAGATTGTCAAACAAGCAAGCAGTTTTTAAGATAATAATTTCTTGAGGTTTTTGTCATTTTCGTGATAAATTCAAGATGGCCGCCAAAACCACTTGAGTCATGGGAAATATTTTTATGAACACATAATCATCTTATTGAGTGGATGTTGTATGCCAAGTTTTGTCGAAATCTGGAAAATTGTTCATAATTTATAGCGTAATTTCACTTTTCACTAAATCCAAGATGGCTGCCAAAGGAAGCCATTTTTCAAAAATCTGCTTCAGTACCTTTGTAGAGCTATCAACAGAGATACTATATGCTAAATTGATTGTCAACCAAGCAAGCAGTTTTTAAGAAGATAATTTTTTGCGGTTTTTTGCATTTTTTGATAAATTCAATATGGCCGCCAAAACCACTTGAATCATGGGAAATATTTTTATGGACATATAATCATCTTATCGAAGGGATGTTGTATGCCAACTTTGGTTTAAATCTGGCAAATTGTTCATGAGTTATAGCGTACTTTCACTTTTTACTAAATCCAAGATGGCTGCCAAAGGAAGCCATTTTTCAAAAATCTGCTTCAGTCACTTTGTAGAGCTATGGCCATAGGTGCTGCAAAGCAAATGTCTAATCACATGAACGAGCCATTTTTGAGAAGAAGATTTTAAAAGTTTTTTGTCAATTTTCACAAAATCCAATATGGCGGCCAAGGTCACATGACCGCTAAAGATTTTATTGCTGATATTTGCTAGACATGAGCCAATGATGCCACACAAAAAAACCGGAAGTTCCTAGACCCTCAGAAAGTGGTGCAATTGAGCACTTCCGGTTTGTGTTCTACCTAAGATGGCGGCCAGGTCATGTGACCTACATGGCTGGTTTTTGGATATGCACCACAACTCATGGCCCTTTATGAACATGGAAAATAGCAAATGAATTGCAGCATTATTTTTCAAGTTACAGTGCTTTAAAAAACGGTGGAAAAATAATAAGAATAATAATAATAATAAACATAGCAATTACAAAAGGGTTTCGCCCCATAGGGCTCGAAACCCTAATAATAATAATAATAATAAACATAGCAATTACAAAAGGGTTTCCGACCCATAGGGCTCGAAACCCTAATAATAAACATAGCAATTACAAAAGGGTTTCCGACCCATAGGGCTCGAAACCCTAAATATAGCTGCATAGCAGCGATGACGGGTTTCGAGCCTGCGTGGCTCATGACAAATTGCACTTGCTCGATGTGATTATTTGACGAACGTTTCATGTCTAGAATGCAAGATAGCAGACAAACTACACAACATATGGATTTGATTTCACAGGAATATGATAAACTTAATGCAAGGACAAATAGTTCATGAGTTATAGAACTTTTTCTCTTTTACTAAATCCAAGATGGCTGTCAAAGGAAGCCATTTTTAAAAATCTACTTCAGTAACTTTGTAGAGCTATCAACAGAGATACTATATGCTAAATTGCTTTTCAAACAAGCAAGCAGTTTTTAACAAGATATTTTTTTGAGGTTTTTTGAATTTTTGTGATAAATTCAACATGGCCGCCAAAACCACTTGAATCATGGGAAATATTTCCATGAACACATAATCATCTCATTGAGCGGATGTTCTATGCCAAGTTTTGTTTAAATCTGGCAAATTGTTCATAAGTTATAGCGTGCTTTCACTTTTTACTAAATCCAAGATGGCTGCCAAAGGAAGCCATTTTTCGAAAATCTGCTTCAGTAACTTTGTAGAGCTATCAACAGAGATACTATATGCTGAATTGCTTTTCAAACAAGGAAGCAGTTTTTAACAAGATAATTTTTTGAGGTTTTTTGAATTTTTGTGATAAATTCAACATGGCCGCCAAAACCACCTGAATCATGGGAAATATTTCCATGAACACATAATCATCTCATTGAGCGGATGTTGTATGCCAAGTTTTGTTTAAATCTGGCAAATCGTTCATAAGTTATAGTGTACTTTCACTTTTTACTAAATCCAAGATGGCTGCCAAAAGAAGCCATTTTTCGAAAATCTGCTACAGTTACTTTGTAGAGCTATCAACAGAGATACTATATGCTAAATTGATTGTCAAACAAACAAGCAGTTTTTAAGAAGATAATTTTTTGAGGTTTTTTGCAATTTTTTGATAAATTCAATATGGCCGCCAAAACCACTTGCATCATGGGTAATATTTTTATGAACACATAATCATCTTATTGAAGGGATGTTGTATGCCAACTTTGGTTTAAATCTGGCAAATTGTTCATGAGTTATAGCGTACTTTCACTTTTTATTAAATCCAAGATGGCTGCCAAAGGAAGCCATTTTTCAAAAATCTGCTTCAGTCACTTTGTAGGGCTATGGCCATAGGTGCTGCAAAGCAAATGTATAATCACATGAATGAGCCATTTTTGAGAAGAAGATTTTAAAAGTTTTTTGTCAATTTTCGGAAAATCCAATATGGCGGCCAAGGTCACATGACCGCTAAAGATTTTATTGCTGATATTTGCTAGACATGAGCCAATGATGCCACACAAAAAAACCGGAAGTTCCTAGACCCTCAGAAAGTGGTGCAATTGAGCACTTCCGGTTTGTGTTGTACCTAAGATGGCGGCCAGGTCATGTGACCTACATAGCTGTTTTGGGGGTATGCACCACAACTCATCGCCCTTTATCAGCATGCAAAATAGCAAATGAATTGCAGCATTATTTTTCAAGTTACAGCGCTTAGAAAAAACGGCGGAATAATAATAATAAGAATATACATAGCAATTACAATAGGGTTTCGCCCCATAGGGCTCGAAACCCTAAATATAGCTGCAGAGCAGCTATTAACGGCTTTCAAGAAGGAGGGCCATAACACCATTAAATTTGAAAAAAAAAAGTTTGAAGATTTGATTTGTGCAATGAATATACGTGTAGGTTACATGACGTTATGGCCCAATGCCTTCATTATAGCGCTATTTCCATGTCTCTAACTTCAATAGTGTTCGAGATATTATACAGATGTATATTTAATGAGTTCCATGGCCATATATGGTCAACGGATATGTTGGCCAATTCTCTTTTCCACTGCCTTCAATATAGCGTTGGTACCCTGTCTGTACATGCTATAGTGCTTGAAATATTAGAGACATGCATATTTAATGAGTTCTATGACCATATATGGTCAACGGATATGTTGGTCAATTCTCTATGCTATTGCCTTCAATATAGTGTTTGTTCCATGTTTGTACATGGGATAGCGCTTGAGATATTAGAGACATGCATATTAAATGAGTTCTATGACCATATATGGTCAACGGATATGTTGGCCAATTCTCTTTGCTATTGCCTTCAATATAGCATTGGTACCATGTTTATACATGCAATAGTGCTTGAGATATTGGAGACATGCATATTTAATGAGTTATATGACCATATATGGCAATTGAACATGTTGACAATTTCTCTTGTCCAAAGCCTTCAATATAGCAATGGTTCCATGTCTGTATGTGCAATAGTACCTGAGATATTATAGATATGCATATTAAATGAGTTCTATGACCATATATGGCCATCGAATGTGTTGGTCAGTTCTCTTGTCCAATGTCTTCAATATAGGTTTGGGTACATGTCTATATCTTTAAAAGTGTTCGAGATATTATGGATATGCATATTTAATGAGTTCTATGACCATATATGGTCATCGAATATGTTGGTCAATTCTTTTGTCTAATGTCTTCAATATAGCGTTGGTTCCATGTTTGTACTTGCAATAATGCCTGAGATATTAGAGACACGCATATTTAATGAGTTCTATGACCATATATGGTCACACACTATGTTGATCAATTCTTTTGTCCAATGTCTTCAATATAGCGTTGGTTCCATCTTTGTACTTGCAATAATGCCCGATATATTAGAGACATGCATATTTAATGAGTTGCATGACCATATATGGTCATCCAATATTTTGGCCAATTCTCTTGTCCGTTGCCTTCAATATACCGTTAGTTCCATGTTTGTACATGCAATAGTTTTTGAGATACAAGAGACATGCATATTTAATGAGTTTCAAGATGGCGGCCGAACCACGTGACTAATCGAAAATCTGTTTCAGTCACTTTTAATGGCATGACATGTAGAAGGTATATACAAATTTTCAGGCAAAACGGTCCAGCCGTTTCAGAGAAGAAGTCGTTTGAAGTTGGCGGAAGAATAATAATAATAATAATAATAAATATAGCTGCAGAGCAGCTATTAACGGCTTTCAAGAAAAAGGACCATAACACTATTAAATTTGGAAAAAAAAGTTTGAAGATTTGATTTGTGCAATGTATATACGTGTAGGTTACATGACGTTCTGGCCCAATGCCTTCATTATAGCGCTATTTCCATGTCTCTAACTTCAATAGTGCTCGAGATATTGTATATATGCATATTGAATGAGTTCTATGACCATATATGGTCAACGGATATGTTGGCCAATTCTCTTTCCATTGCCTTCAATATAGCGTTGGTACCCTGTCTGTACATGCAGTACTGCTTGAAATATTAGAGACATGCTTATTTAATGAGATCTATGACCATATATGGTCAACGGATATGTTTGCCAATTCTCTTTTCGATTTCCTTCAATATAGTGTTTGTTCCATGTTTGTACATGGAATAGCGCTTGAGATATTCGAGACATGCATATTTAATGAGTTCTATGACCATATATGGTCAACGGATATGTTGGCCAATTTTCTTGTCCATTGCCTTCAATATATCATTGGTACCATGTTTATACTTGCAATGGTGCTTGAGACACTGGAGACATGCATATTTAATGAGTTCTATGACCATATATGGTCAACGAATATGTTGGTCAATTTTCTTGTCCATTGCCTTCGGTATACTGTTAGTTCCATGTTTGTACATGCAATAGTGCTTGAGATATTGGAGACATGCATATTTAATGAGTTATATGACCATATATGGTCATGAAACACGTTGACAATTTCTCTTGTCCAAAGCCTTCAATATAGCAATGGTTCCATGTCTGTATGTGTAATAGTGCCTGAGATATTATAGGTATGCATATTTAATGAGGTATATGACCTTATATGGTCAACGAATATGTTGGCTCATTCTCTTGACCATTTCCTTCAATATAGCGTCAGTTTCACGTTTGTACATGCAATAGTGCTTGAGATATAAGAGACATGCATATTTAATGAGTTCTATGACCATATATGGTCAACGAATATTTTGGCCAATTCTCTTGTCCGTCGCCTTCAATATACCGTTAGTTCCATGTTTGTACATGCAATAGTTTTTGAGATACAAGAGACATGCATATTTAATGAGTTTCAAGATGGCGGCCGAACCACGTGACTAATCGAAAATCTGTTTCAGTCACTTTTAATGGCATGACATGTAGAAGGCATATACACATTTTCAGGCAAAACGGTCCAGCCGTTTCAGAGAAGAAGTCGTTTGAAGTTGGCGGAAGAATAATAATAATAATAATAATAATAATAATAATAATAATAATAATAATAATAATAAACATAACAAAAACAATAGGCTTTCAAGCCTGAAGGGACTTGAAAGCCTAAATATAGCTGCGTTGCAGCAATGTCGGGTTTCGAGCCCACTGACTTATTAGCAGCGTTCCAAAATCAGCATCATTGACAATAATATATTAAAGGAAATTGCATGGCCTTCATACTAAACATGTTGCATGTTCCTGTCTGTAACAGTGCTTAATGTATTACAATCTTGCATATTTAATGATGTCCCATGACCATATATGGTCATCGGATGTTTTTGTCAGCTCTGTTGTGCAATAACTTCAATATTGCATTGGTTGCATTTTCCTATCTGTAACAGTGCTTGAGATATAACATTTATGCATATTTGATGAGGTCACATGACCATGTGTGGTCATCACATTAGTTAGTCACATCTCTTGTTCCATAGATTCGATATTGCACAGGTTGCATGTTCCCGTCTGTAATAGTGCTTGAGTTATTACATTTATGCTTATTTGATGAGGTCACATGACCATATATGGTCATCGGATATGTTAGTGACTTCTGTTGTGCAATAGCTTCAATATTGCACTGGTTGCATGTTCCTATCTGTAACAGTGCTTGAGTTATTACATTTATGCATATTTGATGAAATTACATTACCATATATGGTCATCACATTAGTTAGCCACATCTCTTGTCTCATAGCTTCGATATTGCATAGGTTGCATGTCTCTATCTGTGATTCTGCTTGATATATTACAATTATGCATATTTAATGACGTCACATGACCATATACGGTCATCACATTAGTTACTCACATCTCATGTCCCACAGCTTCGATTTTGCACAGGTTGCATGTTCATGTCTGTAACAGTGCTTGAGATAATTCAATTATGCATATTAAATGAAGTCACATGACCATATATGGTCATCACATTAGTTAGTCACATCTCGTGTCTTATAGCTTCGATATTGCACAGGTTGCATGTCCCTATCTGTAACAGTGCTTGATATATTACATTTATGCATATTTAATGAGATCACAAGACCATATATGGTCATCTTGTTTGTTAGTAGAATTTCATGTACCATCACTTCAATATTGCACTGGTTGCATGTTCATGTCTGTAACAGTGCTTGAGATAATTCAATTATGCATATTTAATGAAGTCACATGACCATATATGGTCATCACATTAGTTAGTCACATCTCTTGACCCATACCTTCGATATTGCACAAGTTGCATGTCCCTAACTCTTGCAGTGCTTGATATATTACATTTATGCATATTCAATGAGGTCACATGACCATATAAGGTCATCTTGTTTGTTAGTAAAATTTCATGTACCATCCCTTCAATATTGCACTGGTTGCATGTTCCCGTCTGTAACTGTGCTTGAGTTATTACATTTATGCATATTTGATGAAGTCACATGACCATATATGGTCATCACATTAGTTAGTCACATGTCGTGTCTTATAGCTTCGATATTGCACAGGTTGCATGTCCCTATCTGTAACAGTGCTTGATATATTACATTTATGCATATTTAATGAGATCACATGACCATATATGGTCATCTTGTTTGTTAGTAGAATTTCATGTACCATCACTTCAATATTGCACTGGTTGCATGTTCATGTCTGTAACAGTGCTTGAGATAATTCAATTATGCATATTTAATGAAGTCACATGACCATATATGGTCATCACATTAGTTAGTCACATCTCTTGACCCATACCTTCGATATTGCACAAGTTGCATGTCCCTAACTCTTGCAGTGCTTGATATATTACATTTATGCATATTCAATGAGGTCACATGACCATATAAGGTCATCTTGTTTGTTAGTAAAATTTCATGTACCATCCCTTCAATATTGCACTGGTTGCATGTTCCCGTCTGTAACTGTGCTTGAGTTATTACATTTATGCATATTTGATGAAGTCACATGACCATATATGGTCATCACATTAGTTAGTCACATGTCGTGTCTTATAGCTTCGATATTGCACAGGTTGCATGTCCCTATCTGTAACAGTGCTTGATATATTACATTTATGCATATTTAATGAGATCACATGACCATATATGGTCATCTTGTTTGTTAGTAGAATTTCATGTACCATCACTTCAATATTGCACTGGTTGCATGTTCCTATCTGTAACAGTGCTTGAGATATTGCAATTATGTCTATAAAATGAGGTCACGTGACCATATAAAAGAACAAAAAAATATGAAAAAACATTCTAAAATCTTCTTATAAAAAACGGCTTTTCGCCTGGACTTCCATGTTTTGGAATTAAATACTATGTCATATGATCTTTCAAAGTTATTCAGGGTTAGTTGATTTGTCGCAAATTATGCAAATGAGATGCAAAACAAAATTTAAAAAAATTCTAAAAAAAAAAGTCACGTGACCGCTAAAGTTTTTTTTTATGAAATTTGTAGCCCTTTTCGCACTGCTACTATCATAAAAAAATTGGAGCACTCAGACCCTCAGAAAGGTGCGCAATTCGGCATTGAAAATTTCGCATTTAATCCAAGATGGCGGCCTGGTCATGTGACCTATGTGTCTGAACTTAGGATATGCACCAGATCTCATCCAGCTTAACCATTGTGGCAAGTATGGAACTGATTGGTCCAACGGTGTTGACATAAAGCGTGACCAAAAATTTAGGCGGAAGAATAATAATAATAAATATAGCTGCGTTGCAGCAATGTCGGGTTTCGAGCCCACTGACTTATTAGCAGCGTTCCAAAATCAGCATCATTGACAATAATATATTAAAGGAAATTGCATGGCCTTCATACTAAACATGTTGCATATTCCTGTCTGTAACAGTGCTTAAGGTATTACAATCTTGCATATTTAATGATGTCCCATGACCATATATTGTCATTGGATGTTTTTGTCAGCTCTGTTGTGCAATAACTTCAATATTGCATTGGTTGCATTTTCCTATCTGTAACAGTGCTTGAGATATAACATTTATGCATATTTGATGAGGACACATGACCATATGTGGTCATCACATTAGTTAGTCACATCTCTTGTTCCATAGATTCGATATTGCACAGGTTGCATGTTCCCGTCTGCAAAAGTGCTTGAGTTATTACATTTATGCATATTTAATGATGTCACATGACCGTGTATGGGCATCAGATGTGTTAGTCACATATCTTGTCTCATAGCTTCGACATTGCACAGGTTGTGTGTTTCTATCTGTTACTGTGTTTCAAATATAACATTTATGCATATTTGATGAGGTCACATGACCATATATGGTCATCACATTAGTTAGTCACATCTCTTGTTCCATAGATTCGATATTGCACAGGTTGCATGTTCCCGTCTGTAATAGTACTTGAGTTATTACATTTATGCTTATTTGATGAGGTCACATGACCATATATAGTCATCGGATATGTTAGTGACTTCTGTTGTGCAATAGCTTCAATATTGCACTGGTTGCATGTTCCTATCTGTAACAGTGCTTGAGATATAACATTTATGCATATTTGATGAGGTCACATGACCATATATGGTCATCGGATGTTATAGTCACTTCTGTTGTGCAATAGCTTCAATATTGCACTGGTTGCATGTTCCTATCTGTAACAGTGCTTGAGTTATTACATTTATGCATATTTGATGAAATTACATGACCATATATGGTCATCACATTAGTTAGCCACATCTCTTGTCTCATAGCTTCGATATTGCATAGGTTGCATGTCTCTATCTGTGATACTGCTTGAGATATTACAATTATGCATATTTAATGACGTCACATGACCATATACGGTCATCACATAGTTACTCACATCTCATGTCCCACAGCTTCGATTTTCCACAGGTTGCATGTTCATGTCTGTAACAGTGCTTGAGATAATTCAATTATGCATATTTAATGAAGTCACATGACCATATATGGTCATCACATTAGTTAGTCACATCTCTTGACCCATACCTTCGATATTGCACAGGTTGCATGTCCCTAACTCTTGCAGTGCTTGATATATTACATTTATGCATATTTAATGAGGTCACATGACCATATATGGTCATCTTGTTTGTTAGTCAAATTTTATGTACCATCACTTCAATATTGCACTGGTTGCATGTTCCCGTCTGTAACTGTGCTTGAGTTATTACATTTATGCATATTTGATGAAGTCACATGACCATATATGGTCATCACATTAGTTAGTCACATCTAGTGTCTTATAGCTTCGATATTGCACAGGTTGCATGTCCCTATCTGTAACAGTGCTTGATATATTACATTCATGCATATTTAATTAGATCACATGACCATATATGGTCATCTTGTTTGTTAGTAGAATGTCATGTACCATCACTTCAATATTGCACTGGTTGCATGTTCCTATCTGTAACAGTGCTTGAGATATTGCAATTATGTCTATAAAATGTGGTCACGTGACCATATAAAAGAACAAAAAAATATGAAAAAACATTCTAAAATCTTCTTATAAAAAACGGCTTTTCGCCTGGACTTCCTTATTTTGGAATTAAATACTATGTCATATGATCTTTCAAAGTTATTCAGGGTTAGTTGATTTGTCGAAAATTATGCAAATGAGATGCAAAACAAAATTTCAAAAAATTCTAAAAAAAAAAGTCACGTGACCGCTAAAGTTTTTTTTGATGAAATTTGTAGCCCTTGTCGCACTGCTACTATCATAAAAAAATTGGAGCACTCAGACCCTCAGAAAGGTGCGCAATTCGGCATTGAAAATTTCGCTTTTAATCCAAGATGGCGGCCTGATCATGTGACCCATGTGTCTGAACTTAGGATATGCACCAGATCTCATACAGCTTTACCATTGTGGCAAGTATTGAATTGATCGGTCCAACGGCGTTGACATAAAGCGTGACCAAAAATTTAGGCGGAAGAATAATAATAATAATAATAATAATAATAATAATAAACGGAACAATTACAAAAGGGTTTCGACCAAATGGGCTCGAAACCCTAATAATAATAATAATAATAAATATAGCTGCATAGCAGCAATCACCGGTTTTCAAGACCATGGCACATGGCCAAGTCACATGCAATGCATGGCCATGTATGACTGTTTGCAATAGCCCTCAAAATTAACGTTGGTCCCATGTTTGTATATGTGATAGTGTCCGAGATATTATAGCCATGCATATTTAATGAGTTCCATGACCATATATAGTCATCGGGTATGTTTGTGAATTCTCTTGTCCAATGTCTTCAATATAGCATTGGTTCAATGTTCCTACTTGCAACAGTGCCTAAGATATTAGAGACTTGCATATTTAATGAGTTCTATGACCATATATAGTCATTTAAAATGTTGGTCAATTATTTTGTACAATGCCTTCAGTATAGGTTTGGGTACATGTCTCTATCTTTAAAAGTGCTCGAGATATTATGGATATGCATATTTAATGAGTTCTATGACCATATATGGTCATCGAATGTGTTGGTCAATCCTTTTGTTCAATGTCTTCAATATAACATTGGTTACATGTTTGTGTTTGCAATAGTGACTGAGATATTAGAGACATGCATATTTAATGAGTTCTATGACCATACATGGTCATCGAATATGTTGGTCAATTTTCTTGTCCAATGTCTTCAATATAGGTTTGGGTACATGTCTCTATCTTTAAACGTGCTCGAGATAATATGGATATGCATATTTAATGAGTTCTATGACCATATATGGTCATCGAATATGTTGCTCAATTGTCTCGTCCAATGTCTTCAATATAGCACTGGTTGCATGTTTGTACTTGCAATAGTGCCTGAGATATTAGAGACATGTATATTTAACAAGTTCTATGACCATATATGGTGATCGAATATGTTGGTCAATTCTCTTGTCCAATGCCTTCACAATAGGTTTGGGTACATGTTTCTATCTTTAAAAGTGCATGAGATATTAGAGACATGCATATTTAATGAGTTTTATGTCCATATATGGTCATCCAATATTTTGGTCAATTCTCTTGTCCAATGTCTTCAATAAAGCGTTGGTTCCATGTTTGTATATGCAATAGTTCTCAATATATGGCAATACAATGTGTATCGTATTAAGGGCCCTCCCCCCTTTCCCATAATGCATCATTGCTCACTATTTTATATAAAATGTGAAAAATATTCATAAATCAACTCCTCCAAAACTGTTGGTCGCACTTTCATGATTCTTTGATTAATCGGTAGTATGTATGATGTTCTTCAAAATTATGGCGTGGAATTTTGATACGATCAAAATTATGCAAATGAGATGCAAAACAATATTTCAGAAAATTCTAGAAAAAAAAGTCACATGACCGTTCAACTTTTTTTTCATGAAATACGTAGCTCTAGGGCCAATGCTTCTTTTAAGCGAAAGTTTGAGACTCCTAGACCCTCAGAAAGGTGTTTAAATGAGCATGCCATATTTCGTCTTAAATTCAAAATGGCCGCCGTACCACGTGACCAACATGCGTCATCTTAGGATATGCACTAGATCTCATCAATCTTTACAAACATATGAAAATTTTTTCCAGATATGTGCAACGGTGTCGAAATGGCGCTTAGCGAAAAAATCTGGCGGAATAATAAAAAACATAACGATTACAATAGGTTTCCAAGACATGTGTCTTGAAAACCTAATAAACGGAACAATTACAAAAGGGTTTCGACCAAATGGGCTCGAAACCCTAATAAACATAACAAAAACAATAGGCTTTCAAGCCTGAAGGGACTTGAAAGCCTAAATATAGCTGCAGAGCAGCTATTAACGGCTTTCAAGAAAGAAGGGCCATAACACCATTAATTTTTGGGAAGAAAAAGTTTGAAGATTTGATTTGTGTAATGTATATACATGTAGGTTACACGACGTTCTGGCCCAATGCCTTCATTATAGCGCTATTTCCATGTCTCTAACTTCAATAGTGCTCGAGATATTATATATATGCATATCTAATGAGTTCTATGTCCATATATGGTCAACGGATATTTTGGCCAATTCTCGTTTCCATTGCCTTCAATATAGCGTTGGTACCCTGTCTGTACATGCAATACTGCTTGAAATATTAGAGACATGCATATTTAATGAGTTCTATGACCATATATGGTCAACGGATATGTTGGCCAATTTTCTTTTCTATTGCCTTCAATATAGTGTTTGTTCCATGTTTGTACATGGAATAGCGCTTGGGATATTAGAGACATGCATATTAAATGAGTTCTATGACCATATATGGTCAACGGATGTGTTGGCCAATTTTCTTGTCCATTGCCTTCAATATATCATTGGTACCATGTTTATACTTGCAATGGTGCTTGAGATATTGGAGACATGCATATTTAATGAGTTCTATGACCATATATGGTCAACGAATATGTTGGTCAATTTTCTTGTCCATTGCCTTCGGTATACCGTTAGTTCCATGTTTGTACATGTAATAGTTCTTGAGATATTGGAGACATGCATATTTAATGAGTTATATGACCATATATGGTCATTGAAGATGTTGGCAATTTCTCTTGTCCAAAGCCTTCAATATAGCAATGGTTCCATGTCTGTATGTGCAATAGTGCCTGAGATATTATAGGTATGCATATTTAATGAGGTATATGACCTTATATGGTCAACGAATATGTTGGCTCATTCTCTAGACCATTTCCTTCAATATAGCATCAGTTTCACGTTTGTACATGCAATAGTGCTTGAGATATAAGAGACATGCATATTTAATGAGTTCTATGACCATATATGGTCAACGAATATTTTGGCCAATTCTCTAGTCCGTTGCCTTCAACATACCGTTAGTTCCATGTTTGTACATGCAATAGTTTTTGAGATACAAGAGACATGCATATTTAATGAGTTCCAAGATGGCGGCCGAACCACGTGACTAATCGAAAATCTGTTTCAGTCACTTTTAATGGCATGACATGTAGAAGGTATATACAAATTTTCAGGCAAAACGGTCCAGCTGTTTCAGAGAAGAAGTCGTTTGAAGTTGGCGGAATAATAATAATAATAATAATAATAATAATAATAAAAATAAACATAACAAAAACAATAGGCTTTCAAGCCTGAAGGGACTTGAAAGCCTAATAATAAACATAGCAATTACAATAGGGTTTCGACCCATCTGGGCTCGAAACCCTAAATATAGCTGCATAGCAGCGATGACGGGTTTCGAGCCTGCGTGGCTCATGGCAAATTGCACTTGCTTGATGTGATTATTTGACGAACGTTTCATGTCTAGAATGCAAGATAGCAGACAAACTACACAACATATGGATTTGATTTCACAGGAATATGATAAACTTAATGCAAAGACAAATAGTTCATGAGTTATAGAACTTTTTCTCTTTTACTAAATCAAAGATGGCTGCCAAAGGAAGCCATTTTTAAAAATCTACTTCAGTAACTTTGTAGAGCTATCAACAGGGATACTATATGCCAAATTGCTTTTCAAACAAGCAAGCAGTTTTTAACAAGATAATTGTTTTGAGGTTTTTTGAATTTTTGTGATAAATTCAACATGGCCGCCAAAACCACTTGAATCATGGGAAATATTTTCATGAACACATAATCATCTCATTGAGTGGATGTTGTATGCCAAGTTTTGTTTAAATCTGGCAGATCGTTCATAAGTTATAGCGTACTTTCACTTTTTACTAAATTCAAGATGGCTGCCAAAGGAAGCCACTTTTCGAAAATCTGCTTCAGTAACTTTGTAGAGCTATCAACAGAGATACTATATGCTAAATTGCTTTTCAAACAAGCAAGCAGTTTTTAACAAGATAATTGTTTGAGGTTCTTTGAATTTTTGTGATAAATTCAACATGGCCGCCAAAACCACTTGAATCATGGGAAATATTTTCATGAACACACAATCATCGCATTGAGCGGATGTTGTATGCCAAGTTTTGTTTAAATCTGGCAAATCGTTCATAAGTTATAGCGTACTTTCACTTTTTACTAAATTCAAAATGGCTGCCAAAGGAAGCCATTTTTCGAAAATCTGCTTCAGTAACTTTGTAGAGCTATCAACAGAGATACTATATGCTAAATTGCTTTTCAAACAAGCAAGCAGTTTTTAACAAGATAATTGTTTGAGTTTCTTTGAATTTTTGTGATAAATTCAACATGGCCGCCAAAACCACTTGAATCATGCGAAATATTTTCATGAACACATAATCAAAGCATTGAGCGGATGTTGTATGCCAAGTTTTGTTTAAATCTGGCAAATCGTTCATAAGTTATAGCGTACTTTCACTTTTTACTAAATCCAAGATGGCTGCCAAAGAAAGCCATTTTTCGAAAATCTGCTTCAGTAACTTTGTAGAGCTAACAACAGAGATACTATATGCTAAATAGATTGTCAAACAAGCAAGCAGTTTTTAAGAAGATAATTTTTTGTGGTTTTTTGCATTTTTTTGATAAATTCAAGATGGCCGCCAAAACCACTTGAGTCATGGGAAATATTTTTATGAACACATAATCATCTTATCAAAGGGATGTTATATACCAACTTTGGTGTCAATCTGGCAAATTGTTCATGAGTTATAGCGTACTTTCACTTTTTACTAAATCCAAGATGGCTGCCAAAGGAATCCATTTTTCAAAAATCTGCTTCAGTAGCTTTGTAGATCTATGGCCATAGGTGCTGCAAAGCAAATTTCTAATCACATGAAAGAGCCATTTTTAAGAAGAAGATTTTAAAAGTTTTTTGTCATTTTTTACAAAATCCAATATGGCGGCCAAGGTCACATGACCGCTAAAGATTTTATTGCTGATATTTGCTAGACATGAGCCAATGATGCCACACAAAAAAACCGGAAGTTCCTAGACCCTCAGAAAGTGGTGCAATTGAGCACTTCCGGTTTGTGTTCTACCTAAGATGGCGGCCAGGTCATGTGACCTACATGGCTGGTTTTGGGGTATGCACCACAACTCATGGCCCTTCATCAGCATGCAAAATAGTAAATCAATCGCAGCATTATTTTTTAAGTTACAGCGCTTAAAAAAAACGGCGGAATAATAATAATAAGAAATATAGCTGCATAGCAGCGATGACGGGTTTCGAGCCTGCGTGGCTCATGACAAATTGCACTTGCTCGATGTGATTATTTGACGAACGTTTCATGTCTAGAATGCAAGATAGCAGACAAACTACACAACATATGGATTTGATTTCACAGGAATATGATAAACTTAATGCAAGGACAAATAGTTCATGAGTTATAGAACTTTTTCTCTTTTACTAAATCCAAGATGGCTGCCAAAGGAAGCCATTTTTAAAAATCTACTTCAGTAACTTTGTAGAGCTATCAACAGAGATACTATATGCTAAATTGCTTTTCAAACAAGCAAGCAGTTTTTAACAAGATATTTTTTTGAGGTTTTTTGAATTTTTGTGATGAATTCAACATGGCCGCCAAAACCACTTGAATCATGGGAAATATTTCCATGAACACATAATCATCTCATTGAGCGGATGTTGTATGCCAAGTTTTGTTTAAATCTGGCAAATTGTTCATAAGTTATAGCGTGCTTTCACTTTTTACTAAATCCAAGATGGCTGCCAAAGGAAGCCATTTTTCGAAAATCTGCTTCAGTAACTTTGTAGAGCTATCGACAGAGATACTATATGCTGAATTGCTTTTCAAACAAGGAAGCAGTTTTTAACAAGATAATTTTTTGAGGTTTTTTGAATTTTTTTGATAAATTCAACATGGCCGCCAAAACCACTTGAATCATGGGAAATATTTCCATGAACACATAATCATCTCATTGAGCGGATGTTGTATGCCAAGTTTTGTTTAAATCAGGCAAATCGTTCATAAGTTATAGTGTACTTTCACTTTTTACTAAATCTAAGATGGCTGCCAAAGGAAGCCATTTTTCGAAAATCTGCTTCAGTAACTTTGTAGAGCTATCGACAGAGATACTATATGCTGAATTGCTTTTCAAACAAGGAAGCAGTTTTTAACAAGATAATTTTTTGAGGTTTTTTGAATTTTTGTGATAAATTCAACATGGCCGCCAAAACCACTTGAATCATGGGAAATATTTCCATGAACACATAATCATCTCATTGAGCGGATGTTGTATGCCAAGTTTTGTTTAAATCTGGCAAATCGTTCATAAGTTATAGTGTACTTTCACTTTTTACTAAATCCAAGATGGCTGCCAAAAGAAGCCATTTTTCGAAAATCTGCTACAGTTACTTTGTAGAGCTATCAACAGAGATACTATATGCTAAATTGATTGTCAAACAAACAAGCAGTTTTTAAGAAGATAATTTTTTGAGGTTTTTTGCAATTTTTTGATAAATTCAATATGGCCGCCAAAACCACTTGAATCATGGGAAATATTTTTATGAACACATAATCATCTTATTGAAGGGATGTTGTATGCCAACTTTGGTTTAAATCTGGCAAATTGTTCATGAGTTATAGCGTACTTTCACTTTTTATTAAATCCAAGATGGCTGCCAAAGGAAGCCATTTTTCAAAAATCTGCTTCAGTCACTTTGTAGGGCTATGGCCATAGGTGCTGCAAAGCAAATGTATAATCACATGAATGAGCCATTTTTGAGAAGAAGATTTTAAAAGTTTTTTGTCAATTTTCGGAAAATCCAATATGGCGGCCAAGGTCACATGACCGCTAAAGATTTTATTGCTGATATTTGCTAGACATGAGCCAATGATGCCACACAAAAAAACCGGAAGTTCCTAGACCCTCAGAAAGTGGTGCAATTGAGCACTTCCGGTTTGTGTTCTACCTAAGATGGCGGCCAGGTCATGTGACCTACATGGCTGGTTTTCGGATATGCACCACAACTCATAACACTTTATCAGCATGCAAAATGGCAAATCATTCGCAGCATTATTTTTCAAGTTACAGTGATTTATAAAAACGGCGGAAAAAAAATAAGAATAAATATAGCTGCATAGCAGCGATGACGGGTTTCGAGCCTGCGTGGCTCATGGCAAATTGCACTTGCTCGATGTGATTATTTGACGAATGTTTCATGTCTAGAATGAAAGATAGCAGACAAACTACACAACATATGGATTTGATTTCACAGGAATATGATAAACTTAATGCAAGGATAAATAGTTCATGAGTTATAGCACTTTTTCTCTTTTACTAAATCCAAGATGGCTGGCAAAGGAAGCCATTTTTCGATAATCTACTTTAGTAACTTTGTAGAGCTATCAACAGAGATACTATATGCTAAAATGCTTTTCAAACAAGGAAGCAGTTTTTAACAAGATAATTTTTTGAGGTTTTTTGAATTTTTGTGATAAATTCAACATGGCCGCCAATACCACTTGAATCATGGGAAATATTTTCATGAACACATAATCATCTCATTGAGCGGATGTTGTATGCCAAGTTTTGTTTAAATCTGGCAAATCGTTCATAAGTTATAGCGTACTTTCACTTTTTTACTAAATCCAAGATGGCTGCCAAAGGAAGCCATTTTTCGAAAATCGGCTTCAGTAACTTTGTAGAGCTATCAACAGAGATACTATATGCTAAATAGATTGTCAAACAAGCAAGCAGTTTTTAAGATAATAATTTCTTGAGGTTTTTGTCATTTTTGTGATAAATTCAAGATGGCCGCCAAAACCACTTGAGTCATGGGAAATATTTTTATGAACACATAATCATCTTATTGAGTGGATGTTGTATGCCAAGTTTTGTCGAAATCTGGAAAATTGTTCATAATTTATAGCGTAATTTCACTTTTCACTAAATCCAAGATGGCTGCCAAAGGAAGCCATTTTTCAAAAATCTGCTTCAGTACCTTTGTAGAGCTATCAACAGAGATACTATATGCTAAATTGATTGTCAACCAAGCAAGCAGTTTTTAAGAAGATAATTTTTTGCGGTTTTTTGCATTTTTTGATAAATTCAATATGGCCGCCAAAACCACTTGAATCATGGGAAATATTTTTATGGACATATAATCATCTTATCGAAGGGATGTTGTATGCCAACTTTGGTTTAAATCTGGCAAATTGTTCATGAGTTATAGCGTACTTTCACTTTTTACTAAATCCAAGATGGCTGCCAAAGGAAGCCATTTTTCAAAAATCTGCTTCAGTCACTTTGTAGAGCTATGGCCATAGGTGCTGCAAAGCAAATGTCTAATCACATGAACGAGCCATTTTTGAGAAGAAGATTTTAAAAGTTTTTTGTCAATTTTCACAAAATCCAATATGGCGGCCAAGGTCACATGACCGCTAAAGATTTTATTGCTGATATTTGCTAGACATGAGCCAATGATGCCACACAAAAAAACCGGAAGTTCCTAGACCCTCAGAAAGTGGTGCAATTGAGCACTTCCGGTTTGTGTTCTACCTAAGATGGCGGCCAGGTCATGTGACCTACATGGCTGGTTTTTGGATATGCACCACAACTCATGGCCCTTTATGAACATGGAAAATAGCAAATGAATTGCAGCATTATTTTTCAAGTTACAGTGCTTTAAAAAACGGTGGAAAAATAATAAGAATAATAATAATAAATATAGCTGCATAGCAGCGATGACGGGTTTCGAGCCTGCATGGCTCATGGCAAATTGCACTTGCTCGATGTGATTATTTGACGAACGTTTCATGTCTAGAATGAAAGATAGCAGACAAACTACACAACATATGGATTTGATTTCACAGGAATATGATAAACTTAATGCAAGGACAAATAGTTCATGAGTTATAGAACTTTTTCTCTTTTACTAAATCCAAGATGGCTGCCAAAGGAAGCCATTTTTCGATAATCTACTTTAGTAACTTTGTAGAGCTATCAACAGAGATACTATATGCTAAATTGCTTTCCAAACAAGGAAGCAGTTTTTAACAAGATAATTTTTTGAGGTTTTTTGAATTTTTGTGATAAATTCAACATGGCCGCCAAAACCACTTGAATCATGGAAAATATTTTCATGAACACATAACCATCTCATTGAGCGGATGTTGTATGCCAAGTTTTGTTTAAATCTGGCAAATCGTTCATAAGTTATAGCATACTTTCACTTTTTTACTAAATCCAAGATGGCTGCCAAAGGAAGCCATTTTTCAAAAATCTGCTTCAGTCACTTTGTAGAGCTATGGCCATAGGTGTTGCAAAGCAAATGTCTAATCACATGAACGAGCCATTTTTGAGAAGAAGATTTTAAATTTTTTTTGTCAATTTTCACAAAATCCAATATGGCGGCCAAGGTCACATGACCGCTAAAGATTTTATTGCTGATATTTGCTAGACATGAGCCATTGATGCCACACAAAAAAACCGGAAGTTCCTAGACCCTCAGAAAGTGGTGCAATTGAGCACTTCCGGTTTGTGTTCTACCTAAGATGGCGGCCAGGTCATGTGACCTACATGGCTGATTTTGGGGTATGCACCACAACTCATGGCCCTTCATCAGCATGCAAAATGCCTAATCAATCGCAGCATTATTTTTCAAGTTACAGTGCTTTAAAAAACGGTGGAAAAATAATAAGAATAATAATAATAATAAACATAGCAATTACAAAAGGGTTTCCGACCCGTAGGGCTCGAAACCCTAAATATAGCTGCATAGCAGCGATGACGGGTTTCGAGCCTGCGTGGCTCATGACAAATTGCACTTGCTCGATGTGATTATTTGACGAACGTTTCATGTCTAGAATGCAAGATAGCAGACAAACTACACAACATATGGATTTGATTTCACAGGAATGTGATAAACTTAATGCAAGGACAAATAGTTCATGAGTTATAGAACTTTTTCTCTTTTACTAAATCCAAGATGGCTGCCAAAGGAAGCCATTTTTAAAAGTCTACTTCAGTAACTTTGTAGAGCTATCAACAGAGATACTATATGCTAAATTGATTGTCAAACAAACAAGCTGTTTTTAAGAAGATAATTTTTTGAGGTTTTTTGCAATTTTTTGATAAATTCAATATGGCCGCCCAAAACCACTTGAATCATGGGAAATATTTTTATGAACACATAATCATCTTATTGAAGGGATGTTGTATGCCAACTTTGGTTTAAATCTGGCAAATTGTTCATGAGTTATAGCGTACTTTCACTTTTTACTAAATCCAAGATGGCTGCCAAAGGAAGCCATTTTTCAAAAATCTGCTTCAGTCACTTTGTGAAGCTATCAACAGAGATACTATATGCCGAATTGTTTTTCAAACAAGCAAGCAGTTTTTAAGAAGATAATTTTTTGAGTTTTTTGGCATTTTTGTGATAAATTCAACATGGCCGCCAAAAACACTTGAATCATGGGAAATATTTTTATGAACACATAATCATCTTATTGAAGGGATGTTGTATGCCAACTTTGGTTTAAATCTGGCAAATTGTTCATGAGTTATAGCGTACTTTCACTTTTTACTAAATCCAAGATGGCTGCCAAAGGAAGCCATTTTTCGAAAATCTGCTTTAGTAACTTTGTAGAGCTATCGACAGAGATACTATATGCTGAATTGCTTTTCAAACAAGGAAGCAGTTTTTAACAAGATAATTTTTTGAGGTTTTTTGAATTTTTGTGATAAATTCAACATGGCCGCCAAAACCACTTGAATCATGGGAAATATTTCCATGAACACATAATCATCTCATTGAGCGGATGTTGTATGCCAAGTTTTGTTTAAATCTGGCAAATCGTTCATAAGTTATAGTGTACTTTCACTTTTTACTAAATCCAAGATGGCTGCCAAAAGAAGCCATTTTTCGAAAATATGCTACAGTAACTTTGTAGAGCTATCAACAGAGATACTATATGCTAAATTGATTGTCAAACAAACAAGCAGTTTTTAAGAAGATAATTTTTTGAGGTTTTTTGCAATTTTTTGATAAATTCAATATGGCCGCCAAAACCACTTGAATCATGGGAAATATTTTTATGAACACATGATCATCTTATTGAAGGGATGTTGTATGCCAACTTTGGTTTAAATCTGGCAAATTGTTCATAAGTTATAGCGTACTTTCACTTTTTACTAAATCCAAGATGGCTGCCAAAGGAAGCCATTTTTCAAAAATCTGCTTCAGTCACTTTGTAGAGCTATGGCCATAGGTGCTGCAAAGCAAATGTATAATCACATGAATGAGCCATTTTCGAGAAGAAGATTTTAAAAGTTTTTTGTCAATTTTCGGAAAATCCAATATGGCGGCCAAGGTCACATGACCGCTAAAGATTTTATTGCTTATATTTGCTAGACATGAGCAAATGATGCCACACAAAAAAACCGGAAGTTCCTAGACCCTCAGAAAGTGGTGCAATTGAGTACTTCCGGTCTGTGTTCTACCTAAGATGGCGGCCAGGTCAGGTGACCTACATAGCTGGTTTTGGGATATGCACCACAACTCATGGCCCTTTATCAGAATGCGAAATGGCAAGTCAATCGCAGCATTATTTTTCAAGTTACAGTGGTTACAAAAAACGGCGGAAAAATAATAATAATAATAATAAACATAGCAATTACAATAGGGTTTCGCCCCATAGGGCTCGAAACCCTAAATATAGCTGCAGAGCAGCTATTAACGGCTTTCAAGAAAAAAGGGCCATAACACTATCAAATTTGAAAAAAAAAAGTTTGAAGATTTGATTTGTGCAATGTATATAAGTGTAGGTTACACGACGTTCTGGCCCAATGCCTTCATTATAGCGCTATTTCCATGTCTCTAATTTCAATACTGCTTGAAATATTAGAGACATGCATATTTAATGAGATCTATGACCATATATGGTCAACGGATATGTTGGCCAATTCTCTTTTATATTGCCTTCAATATAGTGTTTG
This sequence comes from Saccoglossus kowalevskii, assembly GCF_978046115.1. Classification (NCBI taxonomy): domain Eukaryota; kingdom Metazoa; phylum Hemichordata; class Enteropneusta; family Harrimaniidae; genus Saccoglossus; species Saccoglossus kowalevskii. The sequence goes on along the minus strand of NW_028188621.1, from coordinate 2,390 downwards.
TTCCATGTTTGTACATGGAATAGCGCTTGAGATATTAGAGACATGCATATATGGTCAACGGATATGTTGGCCAATTTTCTTTCCCAGTTCCTTCAATATAGCATTGGTACCATGTTTATACATGCAACAGTGCTTGAGATATTGGAGACATGCATATTTAATGAGTTCTATGACCATATATGGTCAACGGATATGTTGGCCAATTTTCTTTGCTATAGCCTTCAATATAGTGTTTGTTCCATGTTTGTACATGAAATAGCGCTTGAGATATTAGAGACATGCATATTCAATGAGTTCTATGACCATATATGGTCAACGGATATGTTGGCCAATTCTCTTTTCCACTGCCTTCAATATAGCGTTGGTACCCTGTCTGTACATGCAATACTGCTTGAAATATTAGAGACATGCATATTTAATGTGTTCTATGACCATATATGGTCAACGGATATGTTGGCCAATTCTCTTTTCTATAGCCTTCAATATAGTGTTTGTTCCATGTTTGTACATGGAATAGCGCTTGAGATATTAGAGACATGCATATTAAAAGAGTTCTATGACCATATATGGTCAACGGATATGTTGGCCAATTCTCTTTTCCACTGCCTTCAATATAGCATTGGTACCATATTTGTACATGCAATACTCCATGAGATATTAGACACATGTATATTTAATGAGTTTTATGACCATATATGGCCAATGGATATGTTGGCCGATTCTCTTTTCTATTGCCTTCAATATAGTGTTTGTTCCATGTTTGTACATGGAATAACACTTGAGATATTAGAGACATGCATATTAAATGAGTTCTACGACCATATATGGTCAACGGATATGTTGGCCAATTTTCTTGTCCATTGCCTTCAATATAGCATTGGTACCATGTTTATACTTGCAATAGTGCTTGAGATATTGGAGACATGCATATTTAATGAGTTATATGACCATATATGGTCAACTAATATGTTGGCCAATTCTCTTGTCCATTGCCTTCAGTATACCATTAGTTCCATGTTTGTACATGCAATAGTGCTTGAGATATTGGAGACATGCATATTTAATGAGTTATATGACCATATATGGTAATTGAACATGTTGACAATTTATCTTGTCCAAACCCTTCAATATAGCAATGGATCCATGTCTGTATGTGCAATAGTGCCTGAGATATTATAGATATGCATATTTAATGAGGTATATGACCTTATATGGTCAACGAATATGTTGGCTCATTTATTTGACCATTATCTTCAATATAGCATTAGTTTCACGTTTGTGCATGCAATAGTGCTTGAGATATAAAAGACACGCATATTTAATGAGTTCTATGACCATATATGGTTAACGAATATTTTGGCCAATTCCCTTGTCCGTTGCCTTTAATATTCCGTTGGTTCCATGTTTGTACATGCAATAGTTTTTGAGATATAAGAGACATGCATATTTAATGAGTTCCAAGATGGCGGCCGAACCACGTGACTAATCGAAAATCTGTTCCAGTCACTTTTAATGGCACGACATGTAGAAGGTATATACAAATTTTCAGGCAAAATGGTGCAGCCGTTTCAGAGAAGAAGTCGTTTGAAGTTGGCGGAAGAATAATAATAATAATAAATATAGCTGCAGAGCAGCTATTAACGGCTTTCAAGAAAAGGGACCATAACACTATTAAATTTGGAAAAAAAGTTTGAAGATTTGATTTGTGCAATGTATATACGTGTAGGTTACATGACGTTCTGGCCCAATGCCTTCATTATAGCGGTATTTCTATGTCTCTAACTTCAATAGTGCTCGAGATATTGTATATATGCATATTGAATGAGTTCTATGACCATATATGGTCAACGGATATGTTGGCCAATTCTCTTTCCATTGCCTTCAATATAGCGTTGGTACCCTGTCTGTACATGCAATACTGCTTGAAATATTAGAGACATGCATATTTAATGAGATCTATGACCATATATGGTCAACGGATATGTTTGCCAATTCTCTTGTCCATTGCCTTCAATATATCATTGGTACCATGTTTATACTTGCAATGGTGCTTGAGATATTGGAGACATGCATATTTAATGAGTTCTATGACCATATATGGTCAACGAATATGTTGGTCAATTTTCTTGTCCATTGCCTTCGGTATACCGTTAGTTCCATGTTTGTACATGCAATAGTGCTTGAGATATTGGAGACATGCATATTTAAGGAGTTATATGACCATATATGGTCATTGAAGATGTTGACAATTTCTCTTGTCCAAAGCCTTCAATATAGCAATGGTTCCATGTCTGTATGTGCAATAGTCCCTGAGATATTATAGGTATGCATATTTAATGAGGTATATGACCTTATATGGTCAACGAATATGTTGGCTCATTCTCTTGACC